>NC_140579.1:828806530-829309698 GCF_964204655.1 Triturus cristatus | reverse complement strand
ACTCTTGTATAATGGGCAAGAGAAAATCTAATGTACAAAGTTGAAAATACGCATGTTTAAAAAAATGAAGTTGTGCGAAGAGATACTTCACCTGTTTCATGTGGATTCTGCCAGTCATGCTCAACCCTAAAAAAGGAGCAACCCCATGTATAATGGGTGGGGGAAATCATAAGTAATAAGGTGAAAATCTATCACAAGTTAAAGAAATGCAGAGAGAAATATCAAAAACACTAAATTATTTGCCAAACTCCACGTGGACACAAAGCAGCAACCTTTAATATAAAACAGGAGAAGAAAAATCTGATGAACAAAATACATAATAATACGCATGTTTAAGAAATACGGTTGTGTGAATTTTGAAGACATTTCAATCTGCTTCACGAGGCTTCTGCCAGACACACTCAAGCTTCACAAAGTAGAAACCCTCAATGTAAAACAGGCGACAGAAAATAAAATGTACTAAAATGAAAACATTATGCATGTGAAAGAAATTCAGTTATGTAAATTTTGAAGAGATTTCACCGTCTTCACTGTGGCTTCTGCCTGCCACACAAACCCACACGAGGAGGAGGGAAAACCTGGGGTCATATGTACAAAGAAGTGGCGGAGTGAGGTGTTAGCCATCATGGCTTAACGCCTCACTCCGCCACTTCAGATACGCAAGGCTGCACCATATTTACAAGGATATGGTGCAGCCTTGCGTTTCTCCCTGAGCGGCGCTATAATCAATCGATGAGGGATTCTTTAAGCGTGCTACTCACCCATGAGGGTCTCAAGTCGCTAGCAGTAGGGGGGGCAACTCCGGTCCGTCGGCGAGCTAGGTCTTCAGGGTCTTCCTGAAGATGTGCAGGGCGGGGGTGCATCTGATGTCGATCAGGAGGTTTTGGCAGCAATGTAGGAGAAGGTTCTGCCACCTGTTCTTGCTCTGCAGATGCGCAGGGGTTCAGCGACGGTGGCCGATCGGAGGTTCCTCTTGGGTATGTGGAAGGAGATTCTATTGTTGAGCTATTGTGGAGGCATTTGTAGGCATGGGTGAGTATCTTGAAATGTACTCTCTTCTCAATGGCGAGATAGTGGTAGTTGCGCAGGTGTTGGGTGATGTGTTCGTGTCGAGGGATGCCAAGTACGAATCTGGCTGTGGTGTTCAGTATGGTCCGGAGTATGCAGACTTGTTGATCCCGGTGTAGAGGGGGTTTCCGTAGTCCAATCTGCTGGTTATGAGTGCATGGGTGGCGGTCTTCCTTGATTCAGGGTGGGAGCGTGCATTTGAAGGTCTTTTGGAACATCCGGAGGGTGTTGAAGCAGGTGGAGGCAACAGCGTGGACCTGTCGAGTCATGCAGATGGAGGAGTCGAGTACCATTCTGAGATTTCTGGCTTGGTCCGTGGGGGTGGGAGGGCTGCTGAGGGCGGTGAGCCACCAGGTGTTGTCCCATGCAAAGGACGAGGGTCCGAGGACGAGGACCTCTGTCTTCTCCGAGTTGAGCTTCAGGCAGCTGCTGCTCATCCAGGATGTGACGTCCTTCATTCCTTCCTGGAAGTGGAGTCTGGTGGTGATGGGGGGTCCTTGGTGAGGGAGAGGATGAGCTGGCTGCCGTCGGTATAGGATACTATGCTGAGTCTGTGCTGTCTGCCAATGGTGGTGAGGGAGGCCATATAGATGTTGAAGAGTGCTGGGCTGAGCGACGACCCTTGGGGTACTCCGCAGTTGATTTCCGTGTGTTCGGAGAGGAAGGATGGCAGTCTGATTCTTTGGGTTCGGAGAGGAAGGATGGCAGTCTGATTTTTTCGGTTCTGCCGGTGAGGAAGGAGCGGAGACAGTCGAGGACGCCTCCCTGTATGCCGGCGTTGTGGAGTCTGGCGGTGAGTGCTCGGTGGGAGACGGTGTCGAAGGCTGCAGAGAGGTCGAGTAGGATCAGGGCTGCGTTGTGTCCTTGGTCGAGGAGGGTGCGTGCGGATGTCGTGTGTGACAGCAAGTAGAATGGTGTCGGTGCTGTGGTTGCTGCGGAATCCATATTGGAAGGGGTCGAGGATGGCGTTTTCTTCGATGAATTTTGTTAGTTGGAAGTTGAAGATCTTCTCAGTGACTTTGGACGGGAAGGGGTGGAGGGAGATGAGTTGGTAGTTCTTGAGGTCGGTGGGATCTGCTGTGGGCTTCTTTAGTAGGGGTCTAACTTCTGCACGTTTCAAGTCATCGGGAAAGATGCCAGTTTTGAAGGTGGTGTTGCTGGTGAGTTGTAGTTCCTGAGTGATGGCAGCAGCTCTGTGGAAGATGTGCAGGGGACAGGGGTCCGTGTGGGCTCCTGAGTAAATACCTTTCATGGTCGATGCGGTGTCTTCGGTGGGGACTGGGGTCCAGGAGGAGATGCTGGGCTGGCTGGCGTTGCTGGGTTTCGGAGTCCGGTGTCTAGTCGTTTAAATTGTTGTAGAGGCCCTTGATTTTAAGATGGAAGTAGGAGCTGAGCTTGTTGCAGAGGTCCTGGAAGGGTGTGATGTCCGCGGTTTCGCTGGGGGTTTTGGTGAATTCCTGGAGGACGCTGAAAAGTTCCTTGGAGTTGGTGAGGATCTTGTTGTGGATGAAGGTCATTTTTGTGGATCTGATGTGTTGGTGGTATTCCATCATGGCGTTCCGGTAGGTGGTGCGGTCTTCTAAGGATTTGCTGTTTCTCCAGTTCTTCTCAAGACGTCTGCAGGTGCATCTGGCTTCTTGGAGGTCAGTGGTGAACCAGGTGGCCTTTCTTAGGCGCTGTCTGTCGGGGTTACGCAGGGGTGCAAGCTCCTCTGCGCAGTTGGTGATCCATATTTGGAGTTCTTTAGCTGCGAGTTTGGCGTCAGTCGAGGTCGTGGGGGCATCGCGGTTGAGGGTGGAGTTGAGCTGCTCCTCAGTGACCTTGCTCCAGTTTCTTCCATGAGGGCGGGGTGCAGGTTTGGGCGGCGTGGGTTTGTTGATGTGGAAGTGTACGCAGTGGTCTGTCCATGGGGGTTGGGTGGTCTGGCTGAAGTGCATGTTGTTACTTCCCACAAAGATGGGGGTCGAGGGTGTGTCCTGGCTTTTGGGTGGTGGTGGTGACTAGTTGTTTCAGTCCGAGGTTGACAAGGTTGTCCAGGAGGGTGGCAGAGTTGGGGTTGCTGAGGTTGTCCATATGGAAGTTGAGATCTCCGATGAGCATGTAGTCTATGGATGCTATGGCATGGGGCGCAATGAGGACGGCGAATGTAGTGGTGAACACAGTTCCAGGTCCGGGAGATCTGTAGGCAAGGGTGCCTCTTAGGGTCATTCTGGGGCTGGTCTGGATCTGGAAATGGAGGTGTCCGGTGGCGGGCGGGCTATCGCCTGAGGTCGTGAGTCGGAGGGAGCGTTTTTGTGCGATTGATAGCCCTCCTCTTGGGCGGTCCTTCCTCTGGATCTTGTATCCGTCGGGGATGGCGGTGGTGATGTCGGGGGCTGAGGTGGAGTTGGTCCAAGTTTTTGTGAAGAAGGCGACATCTGGCGAGTGGGTGTCAAGGTGGTCCCAGATCTCTACAGCGTGCCTGTGCAGGGATCGAACGTTGAGGAGGATGCACCTCAGGGCTTCGGTGGTGTTGGCGTCCAGCGTGGTGCAGAGGGTGGTGAAGGTTTGGCGGCAGTGACGGCTGGAAAACTGTCCGTGGGTGGTATTCGGCGTGGACAGTTGGACTTTGTTGTTCCTTCCGGGGTGGAGTGAGAGGAGGGCAGCTGAGTGGTAGCGTTGGGTGGTCGGGGATCCAGGGTTCCTGGCGCTGGTCACGGTCAGCTCGCAAATGGGCTTGCCTTTGGTGCGCACGCTGCGCTCAGCCACCATTAAATAGGGAAGGGTGTAGGAAAGCGCAGCTGGAAGTTGGGAGAGGGAACCAGCAGGGGTGAGGGGTCACTGGGGCAGCAGCGGCGGGAAGGGAAAAGGGCAGAAACAAACAAAACAAAACAGAGAATGACAAAAGAACAAATAACAGATCACAAGTAAAAATACAGAGGCACAATGACAGCAAGATAGAAAAAACGGGCACAATAACAAAGGACAGAAAAACAGGCACACAACAACACAGACAGCAGCGGAACCAGCAAAGAAGCAAGGCTCTCCCACTGGACCACCAGGGATGAGGTGCAGGCAGGAGCCTGCGCGTGGAGGAGGGCCTCGAACACCTACCAGCTCAGAGGTAAGCGGGGTAAGTGGCACAACAGCGGAGCTGCTGGGGGAGAGAGCAGGTCTCTGTCTAGGAGGTCAGAGGCCGTGTGTGGAGAGAAGACATGAGGGGGCATTGATTGGGAGAGATAACGTGCAGGAGCAAGATGAACAGAACACCAAAACAGCATCCATATTAATAAAATAATGTATCTGCTAAAATGTGGCAGACCTAAACTTCATTAATAAGCACACTTCTAAATTTCTAATCAATATTGTTTCAAGTGCAATACCAATAATTCATCAATTACCATATTTATCATAAAAATCATTCAAAATATTTTTTTTCCTATAATTGCACATTTAGAAAGAGCTTTGACCCTATTAAGGGGGCTAATGGGCTGTTATCAATAACTTATGAGAGATGGTGGGCACGACAGCTGCTGGAGCAGAGGGAAGGTTGCTGCCGCTGGAGCACTTTCATAGGCGGGGGCCTCGGGAAGGTGATGGTGATCAGGGCTACTGCACGGAGCGACCGCCCTAGGGGATGGCATTGAATAATGCAGGCCTGTGGGGCTGGGACTGATTGAGCAAGGAGTGGCAGCAGTTGCTGCAGCAAGGACTAAGTGCACTGTTGCAGAGGTAAATCGTGTTAATTGCAGTAGGTGGTGGCGGGTGCTGGATATGTTGATGATAACTATTGGGGCAGGCAGAGACTGCTTCTCCAGTCAACACTGGCGACTACTTTGTCAGCAGAGGAGGATAGTGAACGTTCCAATAGTGTGTTGCAGGGAACAAAAAGGGGTTACTACTGGGTACAGGATGTATGCAAAAAGAAGGAGACCCCACTCGCCCGCTACTTACATGGAGCATCTATAAATTCCGCCTTATAGTTGCCTCCGTTGTTGATCTTTTAAAGGCATGTCATTTGTCCGTAATGTGGCCACTTCCAGGTCTCAAATAATTACACAGCAAATATAAAAAATGTCACACACAGCTATCTGAAACCTTGGCAGCTATGCGACTGCTAGTGAAGGCAGATACAGGGTGTCTTGCAAACTCATGCACGCAGGCGGTACCTGCACCAGCCTCACCCGTACTCTAGCTTCTAGCCCAGGGCCGGCCTTAGTGCTGGTGGCGCCCTGTGCAACAATGTTTGTTGGCGCCCCCCCCAATGACCACCTCCACCACGTATTCTCTCACTAGCACCCTTTAACAGTGACCAAGTCTCCATAACCACACTCTCTCAGATGCATTGAATAAGTTATATAGCGCCACACATACCAGTGTAGGGTGTCCGAGCACTTTGCATCACACACATATTACACAGAGACAATCAATCATACCTGTGTAAATCAGTGTATAGGAAATGTTACATAAGCCAAAGGACTAAAAGTGTAGGAGTCACGTCATCTATACTGGTAGGCAGTATAGTTTAAGAGTGCTTGGTGTGGAGAAGCACAAACTCAGAGTCGAAAAAGAAACAGCATAGTTGGGAGTTTTCTTTAATGATAAGAATTGATTTCTAGCCAAATTAACCCTTTTTGCAACATTAATCAATGTTCTAATAATGTATACTTTGCAGAGTGTATGCAGCTCAAGATGAAACGTAATAGCTCACTATTCTATATTAGGACTTTAAGTTATAAATTGCAAGTAAAATAAAAAAAGGATGCCTCTTTGAAAGCAGTAACCTGCTGATCTTTTTACATCATACGCATTCTGTAATCTACTTGGTACACGTTCTTTGCAGCAGGCATATTAACCCTCTGCACTAACTTCACCGAAGTCAAAACCTCAACTATACAAAATGCTGATCTCTCGCCAGGAAGATCATTAGTCACACGAGTTATCTTGACATTTATGTGAGGCCTGGTAATTGCTGGGGAAAGAAACGCTGCAGCAGGTGCTTCAAAAGCATAATTAACTTTCAAACACGACACCCCCAGGAAGCCAGCACCCGGTGCGGTGGCACCGGTCGCACCGACCTAAAGCCGGCCTTGGTCTCGCCCTTCTGAGACCTACGGTGGCACACTCCTAGTACTCGATCGCCTAACTAACGCTCTCCCAGGACCCCAAGGAAAGGTCGAAAAAGTACTGCAAGTACTGTTGCCTCGGAGAGCTTCAAAATGAATGACAAATTGCATAGTACGCTGAGTACACGCATGCGCACTAGATCGGCAGCACACAAGGGAAGCTTAAAATATCTATTCTATGACAAATTCCATAGTTGGCATGCAAGGGGGAGCGCATACAGACAGGGAGTGGAAAACGACGGAACACCGGAATCTTAGTCACGCCGTATCAGGCTTACTTATCACTGTTCCGACAGGAATTTTCTCCGCCGTAGTTCCAGCCCAGCGTCAGACGGCGCTGCAGGGATCAGGAGTCAGGCTGTACCTCAGCTTGCTGACTGAAGTGGCTGTTTGGCACTGGCAGACAGTCAATCCATGCCAGAGCCACTGCCCACCGGTATTAGCGAATCCTTATGGCTTGATGCACTTCAGCAGGCAAGCACGTGGTGCCCGTGACCGCGGGGGCAGGCCAAATTACAGGGCTGTCATTGGTAGACGTTTGCGCTCTACCAGATTGACGGCCCTGTAAACCAAACTGAACAGCAGAGAGGGGTGTGATCGGACTCTGTGCTGCCTGTTTCTGCACGTTTTACAAGTGCTCCTCTCCACAACCCCTCCTTTTCCTTAGCTGCCCTGTTCAGTGTCCAAAGTGAGCTCTGCAACTTGCATTGAACTCCACTGTGATTGGCTGTCAATGTCATGTGCTTTTCAGTATGTTATACACACAATTCACCATATCCAATTCATTCACATTGTTATACAGTTCATTCAGTATTCTTTGCAACGCAATGTGATTCATATCCAATTTCAGTGATGTCCATATTCATTTCAAGAACAGTGTTATCTGCCTCACTTATTTATATCAATTTCAAGGGTTCTCATATTTAAACGATTCTGTAATGCCATTATTTTAATTAATTTTTAAATTAACGTTTGTATTATATTAACTCTATCCAAAACAGTATAGTTACCTGCAGTAAATGACAGCACCTTAACACACGAGGCAGCATATTTTTTAATACATTAACAGTCCTGCAGTATCCCTATTTTCTCAGAATTGTTGTTTCACACATCAGTATGGAACCTCCAAAGCATAGTGGCATTCATCAAAGCTGAAATGGGGCCAAGAGGACTCTTCGGGTACTAATAAATTTGGACCGTTTGTACAGGAATCAGTGTGTATATACATTCCCATCAAGCCTCCATCCTTCCCCTAATTCTATTCTTTGGACTTACACTACTGTTTGGGGACGCCACGTCCCAGATGCCATCGCGCCAGGAGGCACGCACCTGCATCTACGGCCAGGGAGAGGAGCCTTTTAGCGCTTAAAGCGCTCCCTGAACTCCGGCAGCGCAGGTTACTCTTTGAACTTATGACACTTTCTGGGGACTCCACATCCAGCTGGCATCGTGCCAGGAGGTGCACACCTGCATCTACGACAGGGGAAGGAGCCTAGCTAGTGCTTAAAGCATTCCTCCAACTACCGCAAAGCGGGACATGTGTGGGCCGTGGCTGGGCATGTCCTCCACCGGTCAGAGCCCGGAGGAAACTTAACCTGGGCCCACCCTCTGACATCGTGATCCTGGGGTAAGTGCTCTCTATTTTTGTACTGGAGAGCTGAATAATATCGTGGCTGGGTTAACGTGTTTGGGTATAACTCTGTGGTTGCTATTCTGTGGATACTGACTCTCGTGATCTTAAGGTTTCTAATCTGCCAAATTACAATTGGCAAACACAAATCCCCAGGAGGTTCAACAAGACGACCTTCTCGCCCTAAGACTACCAGCATCGACAAAATGTTGCAGAGGGCTATGTGGATAATTTCCACAGAAATAGCCCTGACTGAGAGGAGATTATTTCTGGGAGTCCCAAATGATTCAGGCTTGGATGGCTCCTTATCATACAGCCCAACTGGTACAAACAGTGCAGTGGACCATTTGGGGCTGGCTAACAACCAAGCCAGTGATGAGAAGGCAAATTTGGTCCCTAATCTAATGGGGACACACCTGAAAGTTACATCTTGACCTTCTCCACCGCCAAACAGCATAAACAGCGGCTCTCGTCTCAGTCCCCTCTAGCCCCTGCTAGCTTATGTGCTGACTCAAACATTTCTTACCCTTATAATTCCAGCCTTGCGGGGACCATGCATACACCTCATTGGGCTGTGGACCTCATGGAGTCCTATTTTGGAAAAATTAAAGACTATCTGCATAAAGAACTGTCCTCATTGACATTGGGGTTGGAGGCCGTCCAAAGGGGTCTCGATTGCGTTATATCCCCAGCAAAAGCAAGTTGTATGTTCAATACTGGTAGCAGAGGATAGTGCCCAGGTTATGACCTCAACTGCCAACACAAACTGGTTAAGGACTCTAGCTCCCTGCAACATAGTATAACAACCACTCTACCTAGAGATGCTGTAATTAGCCATGGTGAAGGGACAGAGGTTGTGGGTATTTTGCACACATCAAAAGCATTAGGAGTTCTTGAGGCCTCATTGTCCTTTAACACTGGATCTGCGGGGACACCTCGGCCTATGCTAAATAAACAAAGGCAACCAACGATCGATCTCCCCCCAGTATCTTGCCCCTACATGCTTGTTTTAGTAGCAATCCCTGAGTTGAATGTGAATCAAAAGGAGGGCCAGGACGAGCTGACTAATAAATGTTTAAATTAGCTGGTCCAACAGAGGAAGTTCCCTAATTATATGACTAATGAGATTTTGTTCACACCGAGAGTGGGATGACTGGGGTCAGGCCCAAGGATCGTTGTGGTGATCGTATAATTATAAACTTCAGATCGCCCAGGTAGTGCAAAGGTTATTATTTGGCCCACTTCCCCAACCAAGGAGAGAGTCTAAGGTTGAGTTATTTCCACTGGGGTATTTATATAGACCGTCTTGTTTTAGGGAATGTGATCATTTTGAAAAAAAAAGCTCATGTCTTCGCATTGGCCCTGTAAGGACTCCCATTGAGCATGTGAGGAGGCCTGTTGGTTTTACAGTTCCCAACTCGAATCATTTTGATGCCCTAAATGGGGTGGAGTGACTATCCCCTGACAGGAAAGGTTCTCCCAGGTTGTGCTCTCCATTAGAGAAGGGCAGGGGAACTATCCAAGGTGGTAGGGCACACAACGATGACAAGGGCAAGTGGCGGTTTGACGTCACCGGGTTGGCTCTCAACTAAAGGTCAGTCAAGTTATGGACATTTTTTACAAAAATGCTCCAAATGCTCTCAAACTTCTGAATCTTTTTCGAGAATGTCCCTTTGGGGCTCAAAGTTCCCATAACAACAATCCAAGGTTGCTAAAGCTCTGGAACCCTGGAGCCTAATCCTTCTTCCCTCACGCTCCATTCATTCTTCTTCACCTTTTACTCCTAAACGCTTGTTCTGTATCCCTTGGATTTCACATTTTCTTTACGCTTTGCGTGATAAAGTGAAGTTAACAAACGATTATGTCCTAAAATATTCATCACTCTGTCCATTTTAGGGCAGTCTAATACCTCAGGCCTCATGCCTCCGTTTTTATTCCTCATTCCTTATCACTCATCCCAATCTCCAATTTACTTTGTCTTCGTGACTCAGTGATCACCCCTCACTCATCAAACCTCCCTCTTTAACCCTTATTCTCCACTTATCACTCTTCAATTCTTATTTATCAATTCTAATTCCTCACTCCTAATAATTTATCCCACGCTCTTCTACTTTCACACCTCATACCTCACTCTTTATCTCTCATTCCTTATCTCTCACTCCACATTCTTTTCCATTTCACCTCATTATTGTTTATCTCTTAGTTCAGATTTCCCATCGCCTCAATCATCATTTCCCGTTCCTCATTTCTCATTCTGCCCTCATTGTTCTTCATTCCTTGCTTCCTGTCCCTAACCCCTCATTTCTCATTTTTAACTTCTCATTCTTCATCCCGCAGCCTTCAGCTCACTTCTTTCCTTCCTAATACCTCATCGTACAAGCCTCACTGCTTACTTCTCGAGCCAGATTTCTTGTCCCTCACTCTTCACATTTTTCACTGCTCAGGCCTCAACCCTTGGTAATCATCCCTCACCTCTCAACCCTCCCACCTCATTCTTTACCCCTCTTCTCTCACTGCTTGTCCTACAGTTCTCCTGTCTTACTCTTCATTCTTTAATCCTCACTCATTACCCCTTGTCCCTCAATAACCTTTCAAACCTCTGTCTTAATCTCTCACTCACCATTTGTTACTCTTTAACCCTCGCCCCTTACTCCTCATTCCTCTTCCCTCACCCTTCTTCCTTGCTTTTGCATGTTTACTCCTCATTCTTAATTTCTCAGCCTTCACTCTTAATCAGTCATCCCTCACTTCCCATCTTTCACTACTCATCTCTTGCTCCTCATACCTCATGAAACACTCCTCATCTCTAACTACTTACTCTTCATGCCTTATGTTCATGTCCTTATCCCCATCCTTCACCCCTTCATTTCTTATCTCTATCCTCACTGATATATCTTTTACTACTCTTCCCTAACATTTCATCCCCGCACTGTGCATATAGGTACAGTGATGAATTATTGAGTGTTGTATTCCTTCTAACATTTATTTGATGGTTGTTAGACATTACAATCCATGCAAATAGAACACATGTCTTTATCACAAATATAATACAACGTGCTGATCTTTACAAGCAGGGCATGGTATTACATAATGGCCCCAACCACACATTTTTGTGGCATGTATATCTGTGTGTGTGTATGTATGTATGTATGTATATATATATATATATATATATATATATATATATATATATATATATATATAAACATAAAGATATATACATATGTGTGCACACACTCATATATGTATATATTTATTTATATTTGCATATATGTGTGTGTGTGTGAGTTTGTGTGTGAGAGAGAGAGTGTGAGAGAGACCTGTACTGGGTGCTTCCTTGTGTCTGGACAGTTATGCCTCTCTGGAGAGCTCTAATAACAGCTAAATATGTGTCAAGGGTTGCTTTTACTCAATTCAAAGCTGTGATGCAGTGCCTGGAGTGGTAAAACGCTTCTGTTATTTTTTAGCACTGCATAAATGGCACTAGCTAATCCTATATCTAAAGACTTTGCTGTAAAAATGGCAAAAGACTAAGGGCCTGATTATGAGTTTGGCTAGTGGATGTACCACCAAACCTGCGGTGGCGGTGCAGCTACCGGCGGTCCGACTGCCGTATTACAATATTGGCATAGGATCACCATAGGACCGCTGCTACTGCCAGGAGTCCGTGATCCCTGGTGGTCCTGCAGCAGTAGGAGGCCTGCAATATGCTGGTGCCACTGAGGCACCGCCAAGCATATTACGAGTTTCCTCACCACTACAGTTTTGATGGCAGCTAGCCCACTGTGAAAAGTGTGGTGGTGAGGAAATTGAGGAGGATCTACAGTGCCCCATGTTGCCTCTGGGCCAGGTGATACATGCAGGGGGGCACATAGTGTGCCTCCACTGTCTGTATGCATCCCCTGTTCCAGCACCGCATGGACTTCACAGTACATGCCATGCTGGAACACGCTGTGGCGGTCCCACAGCGCTGGTTTTCTAAGAGCCTTTGAAAAGCACTGCTGTGGGCCAGCCGCCGCAGGACCGCCCAACCTGTATTCCAATCGGAATACGGCAGGTGGCCAGACTACGGGTTTGGCAATCTTGGACGGGGGCACTGGCATGGCGGTCCACTACAAAATGCCAAATTCGTAACGGATCCTTAGTCACTCTCTAGCTTGGAGTGGATGGAACTGTACAAATCCTATGCTTAAAAACTTTGCTAGAAAAATGGACATTTAAGGTGAGCAGATTTGGTGGTGTTGTAGAGTGCTCCATAGAAGGGAGCTGCTCTCCACGTAAACTTGGGAACTACCCAGAGTTCCTTGCTTTCTTCTTCGCATAATTTAGATGACACTCTAATCCTGAAACGATAAATATATATATATACATACGTGCTTACATACACACACATATATATATATACATATAAATATATGTTTGTGAGTTTTTATTTTGTAATTGAGAACACCCTTTCTTTATTCCTTACCTCCCTTTACCTCTACCCACTTCCTAAACCCTGAAATCACCCTTACCTCTCTTTACCTCTACCCACCTCTAATCAAAAATAATTCTTACCTCAACCCACCTTTAAACACTAAAATCATCCTTACCTCCCTGTATCTCTACGTGCACATAAACAATTATCTTATTTACAAAAATTATTTCCTGTTTGATAAAGTACTGTGTGACAAATGTAGAAATTCTTACCTGCATTGCAAATGGATGCGTGGTAAAGCCTGGTTCCTTGTTTTATATTCTGTTAAATGTGTGTTATATTATTTTAGTTAATTGATTTTAGTCCATATCATATCCTTTCAGAATATGTAATATTCATTTCAATATGTAATATTAATTTTAAAGCAAATCAACATATGTTCGATGCAAGCAATATTAATTTAAACAGGGGTCATATTCATTTAAAACATGGCTTGTGTTCATTTCGATATGTGCTTTATTCATTTCAAAGCATGCTACATTTTTCTCACATAGTTTCATATTCATTTAAAAAAGTGCCATATTCATTTTAATGAATATCATATTAATTTTGATGTGGCTATATTAATTTCAACAGGTGTCATATTCATTTCAAAGTGGTTCATATTTATCTAAACATGCACCATATTCCTTTCAATGAATGTCATATTCATTTCAATAGATGTCATAATCACCTTAACACCTGTCATAATAATTTTTACATGCGTCGTATCTATTTCAGCATAGGTCATATTCATTACAATACATGCAGTTCTCATTTTGATGTATATTATATTGATTTCAAAGCATAACAAATTCATTTTGACAAGCTTCATTTTAATTTCAGTATTGGTCATATTCGTTTTAAGGCATGCAGGATCAATTTCAATGGGGTTCATAGTCATTTCAATGCATGTCATATTTATCTTAGCATATGTCATATTCCTTTCAATGGATGTCTCATTCATATTAACACATCTTATATTAATTTTAACATGAATCATATCCATTTCAACACGTATCATAATCATGTCAATGTGTATCAAATTACTTTCAAACAAAGTTGTATTCATTTTGATAAATGTCATGTTCTTTTTAGCGTTACTTGTATTAATTTTAAAACATGTCAATTTCCTTTCAATGAAGCTCATATTCATTTAAACTCTTTTCAATCAATGTTATATTCATTTCAATGGATGTCATATTCATATTAACACTTGCCATATTCATTTTATGATGTAACATATTCATTTTAACATATATCATATTGATTTCAATGCATGCCATATTCATTTTGACAAATGTCATGAGCATTTCAGCTTTGTTCATACCCATTTTAAGGCATGTCAAATTCATTTCAATGGAGCTTATATTCATTTCAACATAAGCCATATTCATTTAAAATCATCTCCTACTCATTTCTGTATATCTCATATTCATTGCAATCTAGGTAATATTAATTTCAACGCTATTTATATTCATTGCACCATGTGTAAGCTTCATTTCATTGTATTATATATTATTTTCAATGTGCATTATATTCTTTTCAGAATATAATATATTTATTTCAGTAACTTATATTCATTTCAATCTGTCATATTAATTTCAATGTATGTCATATTCCTCTTGGCATATGTCAGTCATTCCAAGGAATTTCCCATTCTTTTTGAAACATATTCTATTTGTTTCACTGATTGCTATATTTTTTTATAGTGAGTGCCATATTCATTTCGGTATCTTTGATAAATATTTCAGTATTTCTCTTATTTAATTCGGAGTGTGTGTTATTCATATTAATCACTAAGTAGTATAGTCAATCTGCCAGGTTTCATATTTGTTTTGGTTCAAGGCAGATTCACTCTGTCAGGTATCATATCTATCTTGACACACATTACATTCATTTTTGTGTGTGTCAAATTCATTTAGCAGCACTCCATGCATTTCAAAAGGTGTCCTATATGGGGATCTGTAATTTTGACATGAACGGCTTCCCATAGTTACCCTCTACTTTTTGCCTGGTATCTTGTGCAACGTTGAATAAAAAAGTGTATTGGGTCCCTGCTAACCAGGTCCCCAGTACTAGTGTTCTTTCTCTAAACTGTACGATTGTTCCACAATTGGCACCCCTTTAGGATTCTTGTAAAACCCTAGTAAGTGGTACCCCTGGTACCAAGGGTCTTGGAACTAAACAGGGTCCCAAAGGGTTGCAGGACACATTGTACCACCCTAAGGGACCCCTCACCAAGCTCACACAAACTGCCATTGCAGCCTGCGTGTCTTGGTGCAGAGGAAACTGTGTCGACATGGAACACACCCCTGTGTGCCATGCCAGCAAAACACTGCATGTGGTATAGGTAAGTCATCCCTACTGTAGGCTTTACAGCCCAACAGCAGGGTGCACTATACCCATGTGTGGGCATATCTGCCTGAGTGGATATGTCCCTGTGATATCTAAGTTCACCCTTAGATATTATAAGTGCAAAGGAAAGCCATGACGAGTTCCCCAGCTACATGAGGGCTTCTCTGTAACCCAAGGTATTTGGTTCCAAACACCTCGTCTTAAATAAACTCACACTGATGGATGTATTAATAAATGCACCTAGATGGCACCTTAGAGGTGTCACCTGAAAACCTAGCAACTACTAGTGTGTTGACTGACTGGTCTCGACCAGTCAGCCACTTTAGACAGGTTTCTGACCTCCTGAGGTGAAAGCCTTCGCTCTCGGATGCCAAAATCAAAGCCTGCTCTGGGCATAGGTGTTTATACCTCCCCCAAGCAGGATTGCAGACCCCATGTTAGGGTTAAGATTTATTGTAAGAATGGGAACACCCACAATGTGCAAGCCCTAGTGGATACTGGAGTGGAGGCCTCTTTAATACATGGAAACACATAAATGTTCAAACGACAGTATTTTACAATTACAGGTCTGGGTGGAAAGGAAACACCAGCAGTACAAACTACAGTCTACATGAGAATTGGGAGCCTCCCAAAAAGAGAATACACTGTCTTGATAGTGCCCATTCTCGAGTATATAATTGGAATTGACATCCTAAAAGGCATGACTCTGTATTTAGAGGATGGATGTTATCAGTTTGCATCAGAAAGGTACATCTCAGTTGCTACCACGAGTGTGGGTCATTTAAATATTCCTCCAGTGAAAGTGCCCCAAGCTACTAAGATAATTCATATTAAACAATACAGAATTCTGGGAGGGCATGAGGAGATCAGTAAGACCATACAAGACTTGATAGAGGCAGGGGTTGTGATTCCAATCACTACTGCCTGAAATAACCCTGTGCGGCACGTGCCTAAAAGCAATAATGGCGCATGACAGCTGATTATCACAGATTGAACACGCATACTCCTTCTCTGCCTGCCGCTGTCCAAGATATGATTACCTTAATTGAGAAAATACAGAAACACACTGGGACGTGGTATGCGATTATTGATATTGCCAATGCTTTTTTCACTATACCGACAGCCCCCAAGAACCAAGAACAATTTGCTTCCTCCTGGAATGATAGGCATTTTACATTTCAACGACTCCCCCAGGGGTATTTGCATAGTCCTACCTTCTGTGACCGGCTGGTGGCGGAGAACTTGGATGAGGTATCAGTCATTCCCGGTTTTTAGCTTTGCCATTACATTGATGATGTGATAATACAGGGAGAAGAACAAGTGGAGCTCCAACTGGACAGGATTGTGAAACACTTGCAGAGTAAAGGGTGGGAGATAAATCTCAAAAAGGTACAGGGACCCTCTCAAAATGTGAACTTTTTGGGTAGCCAATGGCATCAGGAACATAGAGAGGTGGTGCCGCAAGTGAGACAAAAGATTAAAGAATTTGCTGTGCCGTGAAATAGGAAGGATGCTCAGAGGTTCATTGGATTGTTTGGTTTTAGGAGACATCATATCCCTCACTTAAGTCAGATTTTGGCCCCTTTTCAACACTGTTACGTGAAAGAAACATGAGTTTGAGTGGGGAGAGCAGCAACAGCATGCATTTGAATCAGCAAAGGAGTCTATACAGAGTGCCCTGGATTTAAGGCCAGTACGAGAGGGGTATGTTGAGCTGAATGTGACAACTCAGGGGGGTATGCCAATTGGAGTTTGTGACACAAACAAGGAAAGAAGAGGGTGCCTTTAGGATACTGGGAAAAGAAGTTACCTAATGCTGGAGAGTGGTACACTCAATTTGAAAAGCAGTTGCTTGCATGTAATTGGGCCCTGGTGGACACTGAGCAGTTGACCTTGGGGCGCAGTGTGATTTTGAGACCTGTGATTCCTATAATGCAATGGGTGATGAGTTGCCCCAAGACTCATAGAAGAGGGCATGCGCAGGAAGCCAGCATAATCAGGTGGAAGTGGTAAATACAAGACAAGGCCCGAGTAGGCCGCAAAGGTACTGCAGTGTTGCATGAGCAGGTGGTGCAGGCCCCAGTGGAAGATACAGAGCTTTTATAGGATGTCCCTGAGATACAGGGGTCCCCTGCGAATTGAGGTAAGCTGTTTGCAGTGTTGTCTTCAGATGACAAGAGACATGTATGGTTTACTAATGGCTTAGTCAGTTATGTGGGGGCTAAGAGGCATTGGATAGCGGTGTCGTACAATCCTGTGACCAAGAAATTGTTAACTACTACCACAGGGAGAAAGAGTAGCCAGTTTGCAGAACTATATGCTGTGTATCACACTTTGAAACAAGAATTACCTAGAAAGTGTCATATTTACACAGACTCGTGGTCTACTGCCAAAGGGTTAGTTACCTGGCTTCCCATATGGCACGCCCATAACTTGATGATACATTCAAAAGAGGTGTGGGTGTTGCAGGGATTCTGCTCATGCACAGAACTATGCGCAGGAAACCAGGACCTCAGTGAATTGCGGTGTTCCAAAAACTCACCTCAGTAACCAGAACCCCTATCCGACTAGCATCAGTGTCTCATTCGCTCTCCGTATCATCTTGAAGCTACCAATGATTAGACAACCCAGAACATGCGACTTAGAGTGCTCTCAGGAATGGTGGGGATCAGAAATACCTGTTCGTTATTATTCTCATATCAGTCCACAACAAGAGTAATCAGAGACACAGTAAAGTTTACAATGTTTATTTTATAAACTACGTGTCCTAAGATGCAGTACTTTGTCTAACATAAGCAGACAAATGACAAAGGAAGTACGGCCATAGATGGGGTGCCGAAGCACTTCGAGTAGACTGCTGCAAAAACCTTACCCCAGTTCTCACAATCGGTCACTTCTGGGACTAAGTCTTTCTGCAAACTAATGGTGAGTATCCTGTGTTTCTCCACAGGAGTAGAGTGCGGAAATACTGCTTCCAGCTGGTCAAATTTCTCAGCAAGCCAATAAGGTAAATCGTCCTTATTTTGGGGGCGCTTGCCCATTACCGAATTAACCATGACGGGACTAATAACAATCCCGGCCGGACCAGCTGGTTGTCTCGCAACAACAGGAGCCCCAACCTGCACATTGCGTGAAACGTATTGCACTAAAGCCCGATGTACTGTAATCAGGGCTGTATGGAGTACGCGTAACTCATCAACCGAGGCATTTAAATAACGAGGATGAGGTGTAAATCTGGCCTGTACCGGCCAAGTGGCACCTGGAATAGGCAAAGGGCCCAAACGAACCGGTGTAACCGTGTGGGGGAGGGTGCCATTAAACCAAATACGATGCTACCAAGCTGAAATAGGAATCTCCTGCGTCTTATATGGCGTATAATTCGCTGGGACTTGCGTGGGAGTATAGGAGTGAAACGTACTATCGTCCGCATTGACCACCGGCATAGTTGCCCAAGAGTAAAACAACTCGTAGGGTTATGACGCATCGTCACTCACCACAAAGATAACAGCCATCCCATCGTCCGGCACCCCAAACTGCGTCAAATGACGCCGGAGAGGTGCGCGGCTATGCGCCGCAATAGCGACTGCAGCCATAAGGACACAGAGAAGAAAAACAATCTATTATAACAGTAGCACAAGGGTTCAAAATAGAAAAACTTTTTTAATTGACAAGCTTGATTGAACCTATAAAGTAACTATTAGGTAGGTCAAAACCGTCACTCCCGTTATCCGGAAACAAGAGTGAGGGCGTCGTGGAT
Organism: Triturus cristatus; assembly: GCF_964204655.1. Lineage (NCBI taxonomy): Eukaryota > Metazoa > Chordata > Amphibia > Caudata > Salamandridae > Triturus > Triturus cristatus. Next base: position 829,291,324 of record NC_140579.1, on the reverse strand, counting down.
TAATATAAACACTACTAAGGCATCTCAAATTATAAGACCAAACGTTAGGTGCGCCATGTTGCAGGGATTCTGCTCATGCACAGAACTATGCGCAGGAAACTAGGACCTCAGTGAATTGCGGTGTACCAAAAACTCACCTCGGTACCCAGAACCCCTATCCGACTAGCATCAGTGTCTCATTCGCTCTCCGTATCATCTCGAAGCTACCAATGATTAGACAACTCAGAACATGCGACTTAGAGTACTCTCAGGAATGGTGGGAATCAGAAATACCTGTTCTTTATTATTCTCATATCAGTCCACAACAAGAGTAATCAGAGACACAGTAAAGTTTACAATGTTTATTTTATAAACTACGTGTCCTAAGATGCAGTACTTTGGCTAACATAAGCAGACAAATGATTAAAAATAAAACCATCAGCATTGTTACAATACCATAGAAAATGAAGGGAGAAATCATGTTACAAATGACAGTGGAATACAACCACTCTCCCCTCGCTAATAAGCTAGTATTATTAGACTAATAGAAGGTCTCTAGGCTTGAATGGGGAACCCCATACCGTAAATATCAGCTTAGGTGAATCACATCACAGGATCAGCTTTGCTCTGTGTCTGGAAAAAGTCTTCTCCAAAGTGCGTATCTCATGCATGCAAACTGCAATATTAAAGGGGCTCGAGTTTCAGATATTTGCAGCTGTGTGCGTGTTATGGCTAGAGCGTGGGCCGATCAACCTGAATTCAAAAGCATAAAATTATTTGTTGGCCCTGACTGTGTCTGCACACAATGTTCAGACCAAGGTCGCGGTGCACATCTAGGGATGTGAACAACAGACCGTTCTCATGTGAAAAAAAGGCAAGCAAGCAGATTTCATATAATAACATCTATTAGCAGTGTCGTGTGCAAAAGCAGCAAAAGTGGCAAGATGGTGTTTTAACTTCTAAGGCGCTTATGCTAACATAGCAATGTGTGTAGCTGAACCTCCGTCTCTACTACAACCCCCCCTTGATCGGACCACGAACAAACAGGGATGCAATTCAGGAACGCAGAGTTCAAGTTCAACAGTGACAGAACCAAGGGCATGTATTGCAAATCCATATAAATGGCAGTGAAAGTACGAAAAATCAGTGTAAAAAATGGAGAAAAAAAAAGAAAAAACGCTTGATGTAATATCTCACAAAAGTGCAGCAAAGCCCAAATAGCGATTTAAAAAAGGAGAGAAAAGAAAGAAAGAGAAAAAGAGAAAGCAGAGAAAAAAGAGAAGGAAAAAAAAAAACTCAAAAAAGGTTGTGTGAATAACGGAAATCGGTCGACTTCCAAGTTAATCCATCAACGTGTAAGCACAATAAGTAGCGACAGCCTCCAAGAGGAAGTCATTATAATGTTCGGTAAAAGTGTCCGCCATCCAGTCTAACAAAGTAAATGAACATACATGTTCCTCGATAACTGGAGCCTCTAGCACAATCAGAGGGCAACTTGCGTGTTCTTCGATGTAACTTCTCGCCAAGAAGTCATACGCTGCCTTGTAAATGTCCCAATTCCCTAGGACTCCATGTGCCGCTCCACAGGCCATAATCCTGATACCAGAACAGTCCAACTCATGAGCCACTAAGGGACTCATCAGTCGATTATAATCCGGGGCAGGAGACACCGAGTTCGACAGGCACAAATCCAGAGCCCATTCGAAGGGACAATCTAGGCAAAGAAAAACAGGTTGCACGCAAGTAAAGTAAGAAAACCGGAAGGACAATCCATCGGCTATGCTTAAGGTGGCCAGTGGCAACGTTCCATAATATTCAAGCATTCGGATACGAAGATGGAGCAGCCGGGGTCGGCTGTCGTGTGACACATATTGTGCAGCCATTGCGCAGTAAGCAGACCAACAGGAGCACACCAGCCGCGAGGGCGAGAATCAACGGGAGCCCGCCGAAGATGCTGGAAAAAATAGAATGAAAAAATGTCGGTATCACAACAAAAATTGTTTGAAAAGAGGTCACGAGGCCGGAGCCCACAACTTTGAAAAAATTAGCCAAGCCAGTTGTTGACGAGGCATTGAATATAGTGTGAATTAGTGCACCGAAATGAAGGGGGAGATCAGTATTTAAAAGCGCATGCACCTCGTTGCGGGTGTTTGCTACGTGAAGGACAAATGTTTCACGGGAGGAAATCACAGCGACTACTTTTTGAGACAATAGAGCTCTTATTCTGCTCATCTTGTTGAACTCTGCTTTCAAGGTTGGGATGGAAGACCAGATGGATACATCCAGCCTCCCATGCGGGGGCGGGAAAAGGACATTCTTACAGCAGACTACTCGTTGTGAGACAGTCACAATGTAGGGAATACCCACTAGCATCCCGCAGCAAGCCTCATTATTTAAAAGCAAATTACTCCCGTTAGCTAATAATGTAAAAGTGGGCGTAATAGCTGGCACAGGAATCCCTTTTAGAATGCAAGCTAAATTCGGTGCCTGAACGTTGCATGCACCATGCAATTGGATGTGCCTACAGACTACTGAGTGATCAGGTGTGGAAGTGCATTCCTCACCTTTCAAATAAACCTCTTTACCTTCTCTCATGCATCTGTATGTAAATGGGAGCGACCAAACTTCATGCAGAAAAGCCGTACCCAATGGTTCATATCTGCCTAGGGCATAATGTTTCATACAGGAACTGAACTTAAACATAGGAAATGGCAAGGTGATTAACCCGTGGATAAGCCACACTGCGGAGTTCAATTCGGCCACAGAAAAAGGCAAAGGTTCCAACTTTTCAATATGCAGTAATGAGTATGTTGCATCTTTCATGGACATGAACTGTTGTTTTGCAGTCAGATTAAACGGCAGGAATAAAGAAGATGTATTCATGTAGTCCCAGGGAACTTTCCCAGCCTTCAACGTTTGCAAAGTCCATGCAAACTGCATTATAGAACGCAATTGATTTTGGCCATGATATAAAACAGACATATCATCCAGTACAATATCCACAACAGATGAAACAATATTATCTAATGTGTAAATTCTGGAAGACAGGGTGTTAATGTTATTATCAATAACAGCTAGTACCTTTTCCAAATTTGCTTGATCAATAGCTCTCAATCTGGAGGCCGCTTCAATTTGAGATAATTTCCAACCTTCGTTATATATAGCATATTCCCATCTTTTGGACCTGCCACCCACAGGACCCTTAACAAAATCATTCAAATCTATCTTGTCATGCAATTTTGATAAATGAAGTTTAACAGATGCCAAGGTGGAATGTTGCAGCCAGGTCTGACATAACTTCCCTATAGAATAGGTAGCTACCGAATGGGAAGATTCAAAGCGTGGGTCCACTCTATTCTGTGTATAACCAGGGTATAGACCCAGAAAACGATGTTGACAGGAATCTGAGCTCTTCTGCCATATCAACCATCCATCACGATTTAAATTGGAAATGTTGAAGGATGTTTTAGTAATATATGACTGCAACGCCGCAAGGGACAGATCTGTGTGATTATCCCATTTTGGGTAAGCACCCAGATCAGGAATTGAGGGGGAATTCATCTTTTTAGAAGTAGTCAATCCAAAGCAGGTGGTTTGAAAAATGGTAGAATTAAAAAATAACATGTGGTTTGGGATAAGACAAGCACGATGCAGAGCCTCAGTTCCTTGTACCTGCCATGATTTAGAACCCCAAAGTGACTTAAGATCAATGGCATCTTTCCACAGCTCATAACCCCTTATAGTTAACTCATCCATAAAGGATTTGGAATATAACAATTTAGTCGAAGTCAGTCTAACTTTAGAAGCTGGCTCCGCAGTTAATTTAAAATAAAATGCTTTAGGGTTAGATACACTGAAATCCATAAAATATGTAAATTTGTTCACTAAAGTTTTAAAGCTACCTTCAATTGGTGCAGGACAATGTTCCCATTGCATGTAATTAACAACATTTTTAAATGTATTGGCTTTATGTAAGAAGTGATTACCATAGTGTTGGTAGCAAAATAGCTCCCCATAATTTGCTGTGTCTAAATACAAATCTTCAGCATCAAAGGCAGCATAATATTTCAGATCAGAAAACAGTGCTTCTATGGCCTGGACGTCCCAATCATCAGAGCAGATGTTTTGTTTCACAACATCTCCCATAGAATCACGAAAAACATTTGGGACATTAATCACCTCTGTAGGACCATGAATTTGAAATTTAACAGCATCCCACACAATCCCATCCAACACAGGGCAGGCAGTAATATTCACAAAAGTCTGGTCCCTTTTCATGATGTGCGATGAGGAGTGGGGGGCCAAAGTTCCATCAATTAGTCTAATTGCAGTTCTTTCGGTGAGATAGTGTCCATTTACGAGACAAAAAAATATCAATACAAATCCAATGGACATAAACAAAAAGATACTTATGAGCAACAGCCAAATGTAAGTCCAGGGGGCGATTAAAAAATGTCTCTTAAACCAAGTAGCAAAAATAGTAACTTTCGATGGGGGATTGGAAGTCAAAAAGTTAGTGTCAAATGAAAATCGTGACTGGTCAACTGCAGTTGATTGTAAACCTGGCAACGATACATCTGTGGGATAAGCATACTCAGTATCTTCAGATCCACCACCAGCTGGTGGAGGCAACAAAGGATTAGTAACTGTAAGCATCTCAATGGCAATGTCAGGGCTGTTGGTATTTGTCGGAGCCAAAACAGAATTTCTCAGCATCGCTGGACAATAGACCGCTGGAGTCATACTAAGAAGAATCGGCCACTCGCTGTAGTTTGACATTGTCAATGGAGATGTACCTGTTATCCTTGCAACCAGGAAGTGGAGGTAAAACGACTGTTCTTGTACCCTGCACGCCAAGCACTGGTACTGGAGCACGATAAGAGGGGCCGAACTCCTTCTTGTTCTCCACCTTCTCACGGACCAGGTCACAAATCGAGGTAGCCAGCCGACTACCGGAATCTGAAGCGCAGCATCAGTTGTAGAGGGCAAGTGTTCCTTTGCAAGACTGTCTCTGGTCTCTTGTAGATTCTGTAACACAGCACAGTGATCATCTACGTGAAAGGGTGCGGCTGACGCCGCCATGTCTAGACCATCAAGGACCGGGACAAACATCTTTATGCCAAAGAGTATTTCATATGGGGTCCGCCCACCCAGAGACATTCTAGGGAGATTATTAAGTGCACGTTGTACGTTATACAGATGGGCTAACCAGTTCCTGCCAGTGCCTAAAACAATAGCTGTCAGGGATTGCTTTAAGTCACGGTTCATCCGTTCCACAACACTATTGCCCTCAGGCCGGTATGGAGACGAAAATTTGACTTGGACCCCCAAAGATCTCATGGCTTCTTTGTACGCCTTAGAGGCGAACGCAGGACCTTGGTCAGAATGAAGGGTGCCACACGCAAAAATTCCCACAAAGACACGCAAATCCCTGATGACAGTGCGAGCATCAGCACTCCTTTGTGGCCATACCCAAAGAAAACGTGTGCACGAATCTACTGCAACTAAGATGTACTTATGCGCAGTCTCAGAGGAGAAAGGACCGCAGTGATCTAAATAAACACACCCAAGTGGTTTATTAGATATGTACAACTGCGTTTGTGGTGGGCGCGTAGCAGTCGAAGGTTTAATCTGCTGGCAAATGTCACAATTAAGAACATAAGCACGAGTTTGTTTATTCAATCCGCGCCACCAGTAATGTTGTTGCGAGAGAGTAACAGTCGCTGAAACGCCGGCATGGGCAGAGGCCATACCTTCGTGAGCCGCTGTTATCAAAGAAAGTCTGCAGTCCGAGTTGGGAATCAACCTATCACCAATATCGTTAATTCTCACATAGTGAACTTTATCAGGACTTAAATGATAAGAGTACCGAGAAGGGAAACCTCTAGGGTAATTACTTCCCTTCTCTGTTGCAGCAATAGCTGCCAAGATGTCATCATCAATCTCACTTTTGGATCTTGTAACTGCTGCTACTAGATATGTTGCCACTGCAGTTTTCGCTACTTCGTCAGCTAAGCTGTTCCCGATAGCGTGGACACCAATTCGCTAGTGCCCAAGAGTGTGAATCACATTCACGAGAGGCAGATTCTGTTTAAGTTCCGCCACTTGAACCCAAAGCATTTTATGCTTAATTGTGCTACCCTTGGAATCATGATATTTGTTTTGAGACCAAAAGAATAAATTGTCATTAAAAGACTGAACACAGTAAAACGAGTCACTCACTATAAGAGTTGTAACCCGTGGATCAACAAACTCCAGTGCAAGCACAAGAGCACGTAACTCTGCCAACTGTGCGGTACAATCACCCAATGACTGCGTATGCACGACATCAGACTTGAATTCACCATTCACGAAGGTACCAGCCACAATTGCGCAGGCTGCCGAATAAGCATGCTTTGATTCCGTTGCCGGTTGCGCAGAACCGTCTGTGTATATGACACAATGGTAATCCTCAAGTGGGCGTAAAGACAGAGGAGCTGGATGAACGAATTCATACTGCAAGTACTCCTGAGTCTGCAATGAAGCATCAAAGATGTAGGTGACATCAGGTGATGTCAAGGACGTTGCCCATTGTATCCAACGTGGATGCAAAGCTTTAGAATTAGGTACACTGGCTTTCGTCACTGCCTCAAGAGCAGGATATGGTGTGACAACCCATATGTGTTTCCCCTGCGACAGTGCTCTCTCCTTAAGAATTGCCATCTGCACTGCAGTCAAAACTTTTTCGACTGTGGAAAAACGCATCTCCGCCAAAGTGTACAAGTGTGATTTGTAAGCAATGGGGACTGTATCACACTCATGGAACGTTAAGTACGTGAAACCCACTGTGCCAGGCACAATTCTTATTACCAGGTTAGTGTGGTTATCACGTGTCAGTAAGTATTTCGAAGCAAGAAGGTCAGCCTGCAAACATTGCAAGATAGCTGAATGTTCTGGCAGCCAGATCGATTCAGAAAAATTAGGTGGTACCAAGGCATATAGCGACTTGATACGCTGGGCATAATCGGGAATGTAAGTACGCCCAAAATTTAGGAAACCCAACAAAGATTGTAGTTTTTCAGTGTTGTCGGAGCACGCAAACACGCACACTTCTCCAGGAAGTGAGGGGCTAATCCTTGACCTTCATTGTTGAGTTCATAGCCCAAAAACAACACTGTATACTCCGCAGTGTGTGACTTTGCAAAGTTGAATTTGTAACTGAAGTCCGCAAACATAACAATGATGCGGTCAACGTGACACAGATGCGGCCATAATTCGTCGTCTGTGAGATAGATATCATCAACATACGAGTACGCATCAGGGTCAATGCTCTCTAACAGAGAGACTACACGTGCGGCAAAGACGCCAGGGTTGTTTTTATAGCCCATGGCTAATCTCGTAAACTGTTTTTGTTTGCCGCCAGAAGTAAAGGCTGTCCATTGACTACTAATAGAGGACAGATTATGGCTGAAAAAGCCATTAGATATGTCAAGTGTGGTCTTAAACCTTTTTCTCACAAGACTATCAACGAGGGCAGAACTGTGGGTATTTTGTACAGCACAAATCCGACAATGAGAGTTCAAATGCCGGTAATACAAAACTAGGCGGTACGACCCATCAGGTTTAGTTACAGTGAATAGAGGATTATTTATTGGTTACACACAGGTTTCAATAACACCTTGATATTCCAATTGTTCAAGGATTTCTGCGACGTGAGATCTAGCTTCGCGGCGCATGGGATATTGGGGTTGCGGCTGGGGCATAGACCGTAAAGGAATCTCATGGCTTGGCGACAATTTATCCCACCCAACCTGAGTACGGTACAAAGCCGGAGCAAGCACCTGGGCCCACTCTTCTGCAAATCTTTGAGCGTGATCCTTTGGCACAGTGTGCACGAAAGATGTGAGGATTACCTCCTCCCCTCTAGGAGCAGCCAAAACGAAAGCTGGGGGCCAGTCCGCCTCTGCCAATAGAATGTCATATGTAGAGGCCAGATTATCCCCAAAAATCCCTTGTATTGTACATTGTATGTCACCCTCAATTAAAAGGACTATATCATATAGTCTGTCAGGGAGAGCCACTCTAGTATCCGCAGTTTCTACAGTAATGAACGTGTCAGTTGCTGTCGCCTCCAGATATGGACGCAGTGCTTGCCGCACTACTGTAACCTCCGCTGCGCTGTCGAGCAGCGTTAATGCCCATGTCAGGTTCCGAAGCTGCGTTTTCATTATCTGTGGCATACCTCGCTGTTAGGGCAGCAACCTTCTTTTTCTGGAACGGGGGACGTTAACGTGCAAACTCGTCCTGCTTGCCCTTACCGTCAGGCTGATGGGGTTGCTCACGTCCTTGTTGGGCAATCTAACCTTTGCCACGTTCTCCGCCACCGGACGATGTTTCCTGTGAAGAACGAGGAGAACGTTGTTCAGTAACCTGAACTCTATCAGGTGACCTAATTCTAGTGCGATCGCGCAAATCATATGTGCGCTCACTAGTCGCCTGTACCGGTGACGCAGGACGAGACCCCTGTTTCTGTTGCTGTTTTCCTTGTTTCTTAGTTCTCCAATTCTGTTTAGGAAAAGCTGGACGATCGTCTTTGTCAGACGAACCGGCCATAGTTTGCTGTTGCACATCTGCAATTATAATATTAGGCTTAATCCCCAAACTACTGCGGCCAATAGTTCTATAAGCCTCCGCAATAATTTTAGGCAACTCTTGGGATTTATCGACGTCGTCTAAGAGGGCTAAACCATTCGTCACTTGAAAGTGTACCGCATCTCCCTTGAGGTTACTAAGAATGAGGGAGGCAACCACGTCGAACACACCGACAAGTTTCATTCCAAACTCGACCGCTGCCACCGGACCGTGTGGATCTTGAACACATTTGATCACGGAAGGAAGTACGGCCATAGATGGGGTGCCGAAGCACTTCGAGTAGACCGCTGCAAAAACCTTACCCCAGTTCTCACAATCGGTCACTTCTGGGACTAAGTCTTTCTGCAAACTAATGGTGAGTATCCTGTGTTTCTCCACAGGAGTAGAGTGCGGAAATACTGCTTCCAGCTGGTCAAATTTCTCAGCAAGCCAATAAGGTAAATCGTCCTTATTTTGGGGGCGCTTGCCCATTACCGAATTAACCTTGACGGGACTAATAACAATCCCGGCCGGACCAGCTGGTTGTCTCGCAACAACAGGAGCCCCAACCTGCACATTGCGTGAAACGTATTGCACTAAAGCCCGATGTACTGTAATCAGGGCTGTATGGAGTATACGTAACTCATCCACCGAGGCATTTAAATAACGAGGATGAGGTGTAAATCCGGCCAGTACCGGCCACGTGGCCCCTGGAATAGACAAAGGGCCCAAACGAACTGGTGTAACCGTGTGGGGGGGGTGCCATTAAACCAAATACGATGCTGCCAAGCTGAAATAGGAATCTCCTGCGTCTTATATGGCGTATAATTCGCTGGGACTTGCGTGGGAGTATAGGAGTGAAACGTACTATCGTCCGCATTCACCGCCGGCATAGTTACCCAAGAGTAAAACAACTCGTAGGGTTATGACGCATCGGCACTCACCACAAAGATAACAGCCATCTCATCGTCCGGCACCCTAAACTGCGTCAAATGACGCCGGAGAGGTGCGCGGCTGTGCGCCGCAATAGCGACTGCAGCCATAAGGACACAGAGAAGAAAAACAATCTATTATAACAGTAGCACAAGGGTTCAAAATAGAAAAACCTTTTTAATTGGCAAGCTTGATTGAACCTATAGAGTAACCATTAGGGAGGTCAAAACCATCACTCCCGTTATCCGGAAACAAGAGTGAGGGCGTTGTGGACTAATATAAGCACTACTAAGGCGTCTCAAATTATAAGACCAAACGTTAGGTGCGCCATGTTGCAGGGATTCTACTCATGCACAGAACTATGCGCAGGAAACCAGGACCTCAGTGAATTGCGGTGTACCAAAAACTCACCTCAGTACCCAGAACCCCTATCCGACTAGCATCAGTGTCTCATTCGCTCTCCGTATCATCTCGAAGCTAACAATGATTAGACAACCCAGAACATGCGACTTAGAGTACTCTCAGGAATGGTGGGAATCAGAAATACCTATTCGTTATTATTCTCATATCAGTCCACAACAAGAGTAATCAGAGACACAGTAAAGTTTACAATGTTTATTTTATAAACTACGTGTCCTAAGATGCAGTACTTTGGCTAACATAAGCAGACAAATGATTAAAAATAAAACCATTGGGGCGTGGCTAAGCGACAGCGAAGATGACCGCTTAGTTTCGAGCTCCGTCGGAGCGGCGTCTTTCCCCGAGAAAATCCGTCCAAGATCGCACATGCAGAGCGGTCACGCTGTGTGGGAATCCTGCTGGTGACCTGCGGTCTCAAATCCTGAGACCAGGGGACTTGGGGACGCCACCGCTGCGAAGTTACGGCGGATGAGCCGGGTGGCGTCCGGGAGCAGTGCGGAGGCGGGCAGAGAAGTGCACGCAACGTCCCGGCGGCCTGTCCTGAAGTCTGCGGTCTGCATTGGGAGTTCCTGTCGGCCCTGCATTGGAGGCGGGCACGGCACCTGTGGGGGTCGGAGGCCGGGACCGGCTCTGGGGGGCGGAGCGCCGCCTTCCCCGTGGCGGCTGGAGCAACAGCCCGGCAGGCCCCGCAAATAAAAGCGGCTGACTCTGAGGTACGGACGCGAGGCAGCTCAGTCTGTGGACAGATATGAGTTCATAACCGGAGCAGTGTGGTTACCCCTGGAGTCTTGGTCCTACACGACCAGCCGAAGTGTGAGAGGCGGAGCGGGGTGGAGGACCGGCGCAGCATGCCCTCGGAGTGGTGGCGGGGGCTGAGCTGAACTGCCCCACGAGCTGCCTGGGCCACTCCCCAGCGGGCCCCCATTTGAGCGCACTTCGAGGGGGAGCGTCCATCCCGCAGGGCCCCGAGGAGGGGGCCGGGCACCCAGATACTGATCCTTGCCGCCCCCGGGCGGGGGAGCCGAGTGTGGTAGCGGAAGAGGGGGTGTGAGGCGGCCGGCGGGGGGATACCACCGCGCTACACCTGTTGGTCCGCCTTCGAGCTGCCGGAACTGGTCCTATCGGCGGGGGAGACCCGTGGAGTGGGCGTCTGGTCCATTTTCGGACTGATCGGAGGGCATCCCGGGGACGGGTGATTGGCGAGGAAGATCCGGCTGGCACACAATAGTCCGACTACACTGCCTGCAGGGACCCACTAGCGGCCGGGTGGCAGTAGGCGCTGAGGGGCAAGAAGGTATCGTGAACTCTGACGGAGGTGCCCCGTTCGACGGCGTGCGGCAGAGGCAGGCCTGCGGAGCGCCGCCAGATAGGTGGCATAAATCACGATTTGCTCTGGTGAACGGTGGCTTCGCATGGAGACCTCACCATGAGGCCTAAAGGAGCGGCGGCGGCCCAAACAAATAAACTTGACAAGTACGCAGTCCCGAGGCCGGCCCCTCAGACCGAGGGGGCAACGGGGGGGCGGGAGATGCTCGCGGAACCCTCCTTGACGGCCATCATGACCGCCATACAGACCCTGGGAACTACCCTCGAGACTAAAATTGACAAAATGTCCAGTGAAACGAACCTTTTGCGTACGGACCTCAATAAAACTTCGGACAAGGCCAGAACTAATGAGACAGACATCGCGGAACTTCAGGCCTCCTCCAAGAAACTTGAACAGAGGGTCAACGAGCTTGTTCATCAACACCGCCAGGTGTCCCTGAAGCTTGAGGATCAGGAAGGGAGGGCCCAGAGGAATAACGTCCGCGTGGTGGGTGTTCCGGAAGGTTCGGAGGGGCCTAGCGTGGACCTATTCCTCGAAGACCTGATCCTCAACAGCCTGAAACCAAAGCGGCTCTCTGCTATGTTCTCTGTTGAGAGGGCTCACCGCGCACCCGTCCCTAAGCCTAAACCCGGAGCCCCGCCGCGAACCATTATCGCACGGATCCTCAACTGCAGGGATCGGGACGCCATCCTGCAGGCCGCTAGACAGAAGGGAGACCTACAGTACGAAAACGCGACGGTCAGATTCTTTCCCGACTTCACGCTCAAGGTGCAACTAGAGCGACGATCGTTTGAAGGGGTGAAAGCAGCATTGCGGGAGAGGGGCATCAAGTACATGATGTTCTTCCCAGCGAAGCTCAAAGTCCTCGATGGCAGAAGATCCCTCTTCTTCACTACGCCCTCAGAGGTACAGGACTGGCTGGACAGGGGAGCTTTGTGGCCGTCGGCCGGCGCGACGAGGGACGACGGGAGTGAGGCGCGGACCGGCTCTCCGGCCCTCCGGGTCGGCGGGTCGGAGGTGGATAAATCAAGTCAGCGCTCCTGGCGTTCAAGATCCCGCAGTCCGGACCTGGTTGGCATCTAAAGACCACGGGGGCGCGGACACTGATGAGAAGATGTTCCCCCTGGACGATTAAGCACTGACCTGTAATGTATCATTTTCTCTAAGATATTGAAGGGAGGGTGTGCCCGGGAAAGTGCTGCCGGTGTGGGGGCCTCCCTCTCGGGGATTGTGGGGTGGTGCCCCTGCACTGGAGGGGTCGGACACTTACATGCCTGCTTGGTACGGGTGTTGTGCCCCACTTGCCGAGGACATTGAACAAAACAATCGAAGGATGGGCGGTGCAGTACGGCAGGGGACATTGAACTCCCGTGGTGACAGGCTCGCATGGATTGGAGATGACTATAAATGAGAATGGGAAGAGGCGCCCATCGGCTGGAGTTGGTGCTAGCGCACACCTCACTTAGCAGTTTATAAAGGGGAGGGACTTTCTCTCTCCTTTCTTGTTTAGGGCGAAAGGCGCTCTGCTAGTTGGGGGATGTGGGTAGTTGTAAACCTACACGGCAGGGTAGCAGGAAGGGAAGGGAGGCGGGGGGGGCTACAGTTTCTGGGGGATCTTGGGGGTCTTAGGGATATTTCAAAGGGAGGTGGGAGTTTTAGATGGTCGCCTGCGAACAATCCTTGTGAGGTGGAGCGGTGTTGCATGCCATATGGACGACAGCTTTGTATCATCTCGGGGAATGGCTATGAAGTGCAATAAGAGTATCAAAGTACTTAGCTGGAATGTAAATGGGTTGGGGGACAAGCTTAAGAGGAGTATAGTACTCCAATTCCTCAAAAGACACCTCCCAGATATTGTCCTACTGCAAGAGACACACCTCATCGGGAACACATGACAGGCACTTAACAGATGGGGGTACACTCTGGCCACGCATGCCGGCTTCACATCGGGATCCCGAGGGGTGGGCATTTTGGTGCGCCGTAACTTTCCAATGGTAATTCAACACACGAAAGCGGACCCGCTGGGCCGCTATGCAGTGCTCACGGGAAAGTGGGCAGGCCGCACGCTTAACTTGGTAATGGTGTATATTCCACCTGGTCTCCAGAGTCAATCCTATCAGGATCTGTGGCAACTCCTTCTCTCTCTTCCCGAAGGGCAGGGAGACTTTAATGCAGTAGTGTCTGGTGACTTAGATAGACACCAGCCGCGTAACATTGCACCGGGGCAAATGTGGCTCTCCAATTTGCTGGAAGCAGATGGGCTGGTGGACCTTTGGCGCTTGCGCCACCCCACTCAGCTACAATATACATTCTTCTCGGGACCGCATCATACATTCTCCAGGATAGACTACCTTCTTACTCTCCTGCAGCATGACACTGCGGTTCAGGACGTCAAACACTTGGCAAGGGGTATATCGGACCACTCACCGCTGTGGACGCATCTAACAATCGGGGAGCAGAGGGTGGGATGCGTGGCGGCCATAAACCCCTGGTTGATGTGTAACCCCGAAATTAAGAAGGCACTCACTCGGTCAATAGATCAATATTTCACCGAAAATGTTGGGACAGTGGAAACCCCAACTACCCTCTGGGAAGCATTTAAGACTGTGGTGAGGGGGGAGGCCCTCTCGAAAATCGCCGGACACCGTAAGGAAAGGGAAGCGCAGATGCTCGCGGTGGAGCTGGATCTTCTCGCACTGGAGGGAGAGGCGCAGGTGCTTGGGACCTTAAAGGCCCAGCATCAAATGCAGTTGAAAGCTGCCGAGTATAAGGCCCTAGCCACGGAAGCTGCGAAGACCCTAGCGAGAAACAAAGGAGGCCGGCTATACGACCAAGGAGATAAGGCGGGTAAATTAATCGCCTGGTTGGATAAAAAACAAATGGCACAGAGGGTGGTGGCCAAAATCCGTTCTGCAGGGGATTTCCCCCTGACCGAACCGCAGGAGATAATAGACAAATTTGCTGCGCATTTCAAAGGAGTGTACAGCAGAGATTTGGACTGGTCGGAAGAGGACTCTGCTGCGCTCCTGGAGGACATCAGATTGCCTGTGCTTTCTGTTGAGGATCGCGATACTCTGGACGGTGACCTCCCCGTCGCCGAACTTGCAAAAGCTATTAAGGACCTGCGGACTGGGAAGGCCTTGGGCCCGAATGGCCTACCTATTGAGCTGTACAAGCTCCGGTCCGACTGCCTGGGTACACATCTCAAAAGTATGTTCGAAGACAGCAGAGCGTTGGGGAAACTACCAAGAGACCAGCGCATTGCCACACTGGTGGCTATCCCCAAAGATGGGAAACCTAGGGACCGCTGCTCCTCCTACCGGCCAATATCATTATTGAACGCTGAGCCTCAGATACTGGCTAAGCTCCTTGCGAACCGGGTCAAACCAATAATCACTAAACTGGTCCATCCCGACCAATCGGGCTTATCGTCCGCATCGAAATACAGCCCTTAATCTGCGACGGCTCCATGGCGTGATGGGTCACCGCCATACGATCCAGGAGGATGCGGTGGTGGTATCACTGGATGCCGCTATGGCATTTGATACGCTGGAATGGCCCTATATGATGGCGGTCCTTACAAGATTGGGATTTGGTCCCAACTTCGTTGGGTGGGTGCGCCTCCTATATACCGAGCCTCTGGCCCAGGTGGTGGTGAATAATAAGAGCTCCAAGGTTTTTGCACTTGAGAGGGGGACAAGACAGGGCTGCCCCCTCTCACCCTTGCTGTTTGCACTCTGCCTGGAGCCTCTGGCAGCCTTGGATAAGACAGGATCCCTGCCTACGAGGGCTGAGATGGGCCGGGGGATGGGAGGAAAGGAACTCGCTATATGCAGACTATGTCCTGCTCTACCTTGCCTCCCCCTCTAAATCCCACCGGGTGGCACTAGACATCTTTACAAGTTTTGGGAAAAACTCCGGGTATGGCATCAATTGGGGAAAATCATTGCTTTATGTAGTGCATGGGGCCCCTCCTTCTGTTCCGCGTGGTTGCCCGATCCAGATAGCCACGGAAGGGTTCAGATATCTCGGAATCTACATCTCCGGAGATGCAAAAACACGCTTTGAGAATAACCTCAGGCCACCTCTAAAGAGTTTCCAGAGGGACACGGCAACCTGGAAGAGGCTCCCGCTGTCGCTGCTGGGTCGTGCGGCCCTTTTCAAAATGATGACGCTGTCGCGGTTTTTATACGCGCTCCAAAACTACCCGGATCTGGTCCCGCACAAATACTTCGCAGATATTGAGGCCACTCAGCGGGACCTGCTGTGGAGTGGCGCACCGTGCATAGCTCTCCCGAAACTTACCTTGGGGTGGTACGATGGGGGCATAGCTCTGCCGGACATCCGCAAATATTACTGGGCAGCGCATCTCTCGGCTATCAATCAGGGCACGTATGGTAGTGGGGATGACCCCGGGTATGGGATGGATAGGTGGCCCCTCCCCGGAGGAAATTTTGAGACTGCACTCTACTCGCGACCTAGTAAGTTCCACCTCTCGGGGCCTACAAAACACTCGGTCCAACTGTGGCATATTGTGAACCGGAAGATAGGATGGGCTGACAAACTTACGAAGGCAACCCCGCTCTGGGTGTCAGAAAGGCTCGGGTCGTTGGGACGCACGAAGGGATTCCGCAATTGGGATCTGATCGGTATATCCCATATAGGAGACATACCTTTGGGGGCCGGGGGAATTGTGCCCTATGCCTCCCTACAGCAGTCACACGAGTTGGCACACTCGGAGTTCTTCCGTTACATGCAGGTCCAGCACTCTCTTCAATCTAACATTCCATCGGAGACAACGCTCCCGGAATCCTCCCCCTTAGAGGATAGATTGCTTGACGGCTACCTACCGGAAAGGGCGATATCCCTCACATACAAAAAACTCATACATCACTCCCCGGATCCACTGGGCTCCCTCAGGGGGAAATGGGAGGCGGACGGCCTGGAAATCGATGATGAGGAATGGAGGGAGGCGCTCTCCTCCCCCAAAGAAGTGGCGATATCGGTAAAGTTGCGGCTGATACAGCTCAAAATACTACATCAGGTCTATGTCTCGTCACCAGGCTAGTGTTGATGGGGAGGAGTACGGATGGGCTCTGTCGGAGACGTTGCGGGGAGAGGGGGACATTTCTACATATAGTATGGGATTGCCCGTAAATTCAAACATACTGGACAAAGATACATGATTGAATGGGCAAGGTTTGGGGGGTAAAGTTACGGCCTGAAGCTAAACGGTGCCTCCTGAACATTTGGGAGCCCACGGACCTATCGGTAAAAGGCAAATTGTGGGCAACACTGGGGCTGGTGATTGCAAAGCGTAACATACCGCGCCTGCGGGGGGCGGGAGCGCCCCCATTGATTGGGGCATGGAAGAAAGACATGGACTGGTGTATGCTGCAAGAAAAGATAGTTTATGTTTCGAGAGGGTGCCCCGGGAAATAGGCGGCGGTCTGGTCTCCCTGGAATACATACCGCGGTAACCCCCCAGCTGCCCCCCTTGAGGAAATGTCAACCCAATAAAATGAGGATATTGTCTGTCCCTGCTCTACTGTGCCATATTAAGTTGCAAGAATGTGTATGGGTCCAAGGATGAACCACTGTAACACCAATGACTGAAAACTGTGAAGTGACCAGCATGTTTATGTTTGTTAATAAAAAGAATTAAAAAAAACAAAAAAAAACCACATCAGCATTGTTACAATACCATAGAAAATGAAAGGGAGAAATCATGTTACAAATGATAGTGGAATACAACCACTCTCCCCTCGCTAATAAGCTAGTATTATTAGACTAATAGAAGGTCTCTAGGCTTGAATAGGGAACCCCATACCGTAAATATCAGCTTAGGTGAATCACATCACAGGATCAGCTTTGCTCTGTGTCTGGAAAAAGTCTTCTCCAAAGTGCGTATCTCATGCATACAAACTGCAATATTAAAGGCGCTTGAGTTTCAGATATTTGCAGCTGTGTGCGTGTTATGGCTAGAGCGTGGGCCAATCAACCTGAATTCAAAAGCATACATTGTTTGTTGGCCCTGACTGTGTCTGCACACAATGTTCAGACCAAGGTCGCGGTGCACATCTAGGGATGTGAACAACAGACCGTTCTCATGTGAAAAAAAAGGCAAGCAAGCAGATTTCATATAATAACATCTATCAGAAGTGTCGTGTGCAAAAGCAGCAAAAGTGGCAAGATGGCGTTTTAACTTCTAAGACGCTTATGCTAACATAGCAATGTGTGTAGCTGAACCTCCGTCTCCACTACATGGGGTAAGGAGTTGTGGAACGAGATCTGGAAAATGTTACCGCAAAGCACAGTTACTGTATATCACGTAGATGCCCACTGCCTAACAGACTCATTCGAACGGTGGTGTCATTCCTTTGCAGATGAAAACGCCAAACTTTTGGAGGCCGAAGTGGCGACACAGGATTCTGATTTGCTCGGAATGGATAAGTAGGCACACCAAAAATGTGGACACCTGGGAGAGAAAACCACTAACAGGTGGGCAGAGAATAGACTGATGTATGTTCCCCTATATTTGATTAAAACTGTGATTATGCAATGTCTGATTTGTCAGCATACACAACACAGAGCAGTTCCACAGGTGGTGAGAAGTCAGCTAGATAGGGGAAAGCTGATAGGGCAGATATGGCAGATCGACTACATTGGGCCAATGCCAATTAGTCGGGTTTGTCCGAATGCATATACAGTGCTGGATACTTAGGTGCCGATTACGATCCTGTAAAAACCGGGTACGAACCGTCGGACGGAGCATATTCTCCGTCCGACGCGTACCCGGTCGTAACAATATACAAACATGTAAGTACGATTCGCACGGAAATACTATTTCTGTACGAATCGTACAAAACCCCGACCGACGAAAATAAACATACAAATGTGATCCGGGAAAGCGCCGACGTGACGTCGGGACGCACGCAGCCTGCCATTCACGAACCAGGAAGTACGATTCGCACCGACGTCATCCCGCACAGAGAATATTTTCCGGCAGCCAAAAACTGCCGGGAAATCAGGACGACGCGAACAAGGAGTACCTGCACGCGACGGACAGACATGGACCCGAACCTACGTGTCATCCCGGCCCTCATAGCAGTCGACCTCCTCTACAGGTTACGACGCAGACGCCGCAGAAGGTCAGAACAACAAAGGGAGGGGGGAAAGGGGGGGGGCAGGAGCAGGGGCAGGCCACAAAACCCCCACCAAAGTCACACAGCACACATGCCCTGGACATACCTGACCCCCAGGCCCTGGTCACTACGAGGGGGTGGGGGCGTGTCCAGCAAAGCCAGCGTCCGCCACAACGGAAGTGGTTGACGACGCAAACCGGCAACACAACAATACAGGTACGTCCCGTACCCACGCCTTAAGAGCGTGGGTACGAGTCGTACCACGTCCACACCTACGTCACCCCAACAATGGTGGGACGGCTGTACCTACGTGGCAAAGGCCTGGGTACGGCCCGCACAAGCATTCCACAGCGTGGGTAAGGATATGTACGGACCGTACCCCCACCCCCATATGCATGGAGCGTACCCCCCACCCCAACAGTGTAAGTACGACCCGTACCCTCACCCAAGTATGTATGGAGCGTACCCCCACCCCAACCGTGTATGTACGACCCGTACCCTCACCCGCGTATGCATGGAGCGTACCTCCACCCCAACCGTGTATGTACGACCCGTACCCTCACCCGCGTACGTATGGAGCGTACCCCCCACCCCAACAGTGTATGTACGACCCGTACCCCCACCCCGTATGCATGGAGCATACCCCCACCCCAACCGTGTATGTACGACCCGTACCCTCACCCGCGTATGCATGGAGCGTACCTCCACCCCAACCGTGTATGTACGACCTGTACCCTCACCCGCGTACGTATAGAGCGTACCCCCACCCCAACCGTGTATGTAGGACCCGTACCCTCACCCGCGTATGTATGGAGCGTACCCCCACCCCAACCGTGTATGTACGACCCGTACCCCCACCCCGTATGCATGGAGCGTACCCCCACCCCAACCGTGTATGTACGACCCGTACCCTCACCTGCGTATGCATGGCGCGTACCTCCACTCCAACCGTGTATGTACGACCCGTACCCTCACCCGCGTACGTATGGAGCGTACCCCCCACCCCAACAGTGTATGTACGACCCGTACCCTCACCCGCGTATGTATGGAGCGTACCCCCACCCCAACCATGTATGTACGACCCGTACCCTCACCCGTGTATGCATGGAGGGTACCTCCACCCCAACCGTGTATGTACGACCCGTACCCTCACCCGCGTACGTATGGAGCGTACCCCCCATGCCAACAGTGTACGTACGGACCGTACCCCCACCCCGTATGCATGGAGCCTACCCCCACCCCAACCGTGTATGTACGGACCGTACCCCCACCCGCGTATGCATGGAGCGAACCCACACCTGTGTATGTTCTAAGCGTACATATCCTGAAATAGGAGGGTTGGGTGCAGAGTCCTCCCAGCAGTGCCCAGTCATAAGAGGGGTGTGTGCAGAGTCCTCCCAGCAGTGCCCAGACACAGGAGGGGTGGGTGCCTAACACTCCCAGCAGTGCCCAGACACAGTAGGGGTGTGTGCAGAGGCCTCCCAGCAGTGCCCAGTCACAAGAGGGGTGTGTGCAGAGTCCTCCCAGCAGTGCCCAGTCATAAGAGGGGTGTGTGCCTAACACTCACAGCAGTGCCCAGACACAGGAGGGGTGGGTGCCTAACACTCCCAGCAGTGCCCAGACACAGGAGGGGTGTGTGCCGAGGCCTCCCAGCAGTGCCCAGACACAGGAGGGGTGGGTGCCTAACACTCCCAGCAGTGCCCAGACACAGGAGGGGTGTGTGCAGAGGCCTCCCAGCAGTGCCCAGTCACAAGAGGGGTGTGTGCAGAGTCCTCCCAGCAGTGCCCAGACACAGGAGGGGTGGGTGCCTAACACTCCCAGCAGTGCCCAGACACAGGAGGGGTGTGTGCAGAGGCCTCCCAGCAGTGCCCAGTCACAAGAGGGGTGTGTGCAGAGTCCTCCCAGCAGTGCCCAGACACAGGAGGGGTGTGTGCAGAGTCCTCCCAGCAGTGCCCAGACACAGGAGGGGTGGGTGCCTAACACTCCCAGCAGTGCCCAGACACAGGAGGGGTGTGTGCAGAGTCCTCCCAGCAGTGCCCAGACACAGGAGGGGTGTGTGCAGAGGCCTCCCAGCAGTGCCCAGTCACAAGAGGGGTGTGTGCAGAGTCCTCCCAGCAGTGCCCAGACACAGGAGGGGTGGGTGCCTAACACTCCCAGCACTGCCCAGACACAGGAGGGGTGTGTGCAGAGGCCTCCCAGCAGTGCCCAGTCACAAGAGGGGTGTGTGCAGAGTCCTCCCAGCAGTGCCCAGACACAGGAGGGGTGTGTACAGAGTCCTCCCAGCAGTGCCCAGACACAGGAGGGGTGGGTGCCTAACACTCCCAGCAGTGCCCAGACACAGGAGGGGTGTGTGCAGAGTCCTCACAGCAGTGCCCAGACACAGGAGGGGTGGGTGCCTAACACTCCCAGCAGTGCCCAGACACAGGAGGGGTGTGTGCAGAGTCCTCCCAGCAGTGCCCAGACACAGGAGGGGTGGGTGCCTAACACTCACAGCAGTGCCCCTGCAAAGAAAAGGGTGGAGTACCCACAGATCCAATGCCCACAAATGTCAGTCAGGTGCACAAAGATCCTGCAGTACATGTACCACATGTGTGCGAGGCTGGGAGTATACACATGCATAGCACCGAAAAGAAAACATGTCCACATGAAGTCATGACAACAGTCTACATACACAAGTACAGTGACCACCAAGGACGCCACGAATGATGCAGGTGGAGACATCGCTCAGCATGCATGGCCCAAGTCTAACGAGTCCGTCACACACCCAGCCAATGTAGACACAACTCAGCACCACATATTGGAAAGACCCTGCAGGGAAGATGTCAGGTTACACAGAGGAAGGAACACACCTTGGGACGATGTCACCATGCAGTAACTGCTTACATGAACAAAGTTATGTAGCCAACAGCTTGTGATGGCACACAGATACCAGGATCCACCCTATGACCAGCACAAGACTACAATTTCCACACACCCAACACATAATCACCACCCAAAATAATGGGGCCGGTCCACCAACAGCAATACCAGACAGACAGTAGTGTACTAAGGAAAAATAAATTGCTTTATTCAGCATCCAAAAATCTGTTTGTCCCTTGAAAGTTCAAAATGTACAATGCCCATAGGGCAATCCAAAGTTCAAATCCAGGTGGGGGACACAGTGGGACGCGTGTCCCCTAGCTTGCCTGCACAGTCAGACTCCTTCGTCTTCCAGAGGGGGGAGGGCATCATGTGGGGGGGAAGGACCAGGCACCGCAGGGACATGAGGGCGAAGGGTAGGCGTCGTGGGTGCAGGGAAGGAGGACTCCACCACAGGGGGTGGGGCAGGGCCAAAGGCAGAGGCCAGGATGGCGCTGCACACTTAGCAAGGTCCTCCAGCGACTCCCCTGCACCCGAAGGAACCACAGGCCCCAAGGAGGGGGGGGGGTCAGAGGGATGGGTCGCAGCGCCACTGGGGGAGGATGTGGACAGGGGGGGGGACTCAACCACCCTGACCGGGGACTCCCTTGACCGCTTGCGGGGTGGTGTCACTGTGGGGCTCAGGGACAGAGCGGCCATGAAGGAGTCTTTGCCGGATATGTGGCCAGGAGAGCTGAGGGGAGGGGATTTGGAGGGAGTGGATTTGGTGGAATGCGGACTCCCACTCTGGCTGCGTGTCTTACGTTTGCCCCCCGACCCAGTGGGTGTGCCTACTTCACCCTGTGTGTGCGTGCCAGGAGGTGTGCGTTTGACCTTCCCTGCTGGTGTGGTGCCTGTGTCTGTTGTGGTGGGTGCATGCTGACGTCTGGGTGTACGTGGGACAGGCATGGGAGTGGGAAGTGTGGTTGGGTCAGGGGTAGGGGGTTGGACGAAGCGCTGCAGGAGACCCACTGCTGCAGTCAGTGTCGAGTCAATGGACCTCAGCAAGTTGTGTTGGTCAGCCTGCGATGAGAAAATGCCCTCCAAGTATGCCTCCATGTTGTTCAGCACTTGGCTGTGGCCATGGAGGACATTAAGCATCGCAGCCTGACCAACCTGCAACTGCCGCTGGATGTCCACAGACTCGGCATTGGCGGCAGCAGTGGAGACAGGGGCAGGGGGTGCAGTGCCTGGCAGGAAGGAGACATGCGGTGACTGGGCACGCTGGGAAGGGACACGAGCAAGTGGGAGGCGGCTGATGGCAATGGAGGGGGCGGGGAGAGATGTTGTACCGCTGTCAGCTGCTGGTGCAGCCTCCGCCCACTCGGAGAGATCATTCTCGGACCCGTCAGCTTCATATTCTGTGGTTTAAGTGGACAGGTCCTCGGCCTCACTCTCCTCCGCCTCAGTTCCACTCGATGTGCCAGCCACGATGTCACCGCTGGCACTGGTGCTCGGTCCCTCCGCTCCGTCTGTGCTGATGTCTCCCTCCGTGTCCCCCGACGATGCTGTGGGCAAGGTGAAGAGACAGCAATTAATCATACACCTGTATACATATGTCACATGAGTCCAATCTACATAGGTTACAGTGCATAGCCTGAAAAGAAAGATGAGTAACATCTACAAAACAAGGTACATATGTAGGGCATGCAACACACAGTTGGTTGACCCACCATGCCACTGAATAACTATGGAGAGCATGACACAATAGCAAATGACATGAAATGGATTTTGACAGAGGAGCCAGGCCCTGGGGACAATCCAGCACTGCATCTGCACCACACAGCATCGCCGAAAATAGGGATGAGCAGGGACCATATCCATGAACTTGAGGCACATGCTGCATAGGTAATACTGAAAACATGCCCACCATGACTGGCTCACTGCACCTTGAGTGTATGTCCAGACAAATATCACACACTGGCCAGACCTAGCAAGGAGATATCAGGTTTTGACATGTAGGCTTTGCCCGCACCAACCACCCCCTACATGAGACAATTAGTTGAGACACAGGAAGCACTTACATCTCTTAGTCTGGGTGAAATACACATGGGCTGCATAAATGCAAGATTGGACACCAAATACCCAAGGTGCGCCTGTCCAAATAATCATGTACAAATGGTCATCATCAGATGATTGTAACAAGACACACAGGCACTGGCCACCGTGAGTATGAACAAGGAAAATCAGGTCAGGCTGTACAGTGGACACTTGTACTACATTTTACGTCAATATACATGGTGCCAGGGGACAATGGCACAGAGCACAACCTATGCTGTAGACACTGAGAGTGTCCACATTTTGTGATGACACACATGACACCTAGGAAAATATGCCCCAGGGGACAGCAGTGGCCACACAACTCCATGGTCCTGAATGGGAATGACTGCAACACACGCCACCATCCCTGCACCATGCGTATCGCACACTCATGCACATCATGTCACAGGCCACAACATAGGACATGCGTGCTGTAAGGCATGACACTTGAGAGACTAACTCCCATGTCTGGAATCAGCATCAGTGCCAACTGACATGGAACCCACAAGTACTGAACTGGACAGGGCACAGGCAAGGTCCCAAAACCTGTTACACACCACCCCCACACATGATGCTACAGGCATTGTTCACGTGGATAAAGTGCCAGCCTAGATAACCTTGTGAAGGAGTGACTACACACAGACCAGGGAACACATTGCAAGGAGGGGAAGGGAGGCAGGAGAGCACCGCTATACTATGGGTAACAGGATCTGCACAGCACCTTTAAACCCTGGCAGTGTATCTATGCAACTGTGCACTTACAAATGCTGGTGACACACAACAAACACACATGTACCTACCCCCTTCCTGCTGCTGCTTCTCCTGTAAGCGCCTGTCCAAGTCTGGAAAGACCACCGCCAGCACACGCTTGTGGATGTGGGTCAGACGGCGGCGCCCGCGGTTCTTATGGGTCTCAGGTGAGTCCCCCAGCAGGACCCGTGCGATCCTCCGCGTCCAGCACCGGATATCCTGCCAGCGTTTTCTCACCTGGGCCAGGCGCCGCTTGCGACCCTCCGTCCTCCTCACGGCACTGACGGCGTTCATCCAGATCTGCTTCTTGGCAGAGGCGCCTACCTGTGAGGATGAACAAGTGACACTACATCAATACACCTGGCATATGTCACAGAGACACATATTAGAACAAATTTGCTGTTTACAACAAGGCATAGTATGCATCCAACACATTGCACCTTTGTCATAGGGACATGATCCTCTGGGGAAGGGCAAAAGCAGTACGTGCCTTTGAAAGTACACAGGTGGAATGAGGGCAACGACACAATCAATGATCCAGGCTCACACTGTGCATCACAAGCTACACCAGGATTATGTGCAGCACCTCTAAGCAGTCACATGCCACAGGCCACTGACGCTACCGCAGCAGAGTACACAGACACACACAGGCACAGGACATTCACCTGCCATTGCCAAATGCAGCGACAAATCTCACTCTGCACATGTGCCACTAGACGGGGGGGGGCTCACAGGTGTGGGGCTGGCTCTGTACGTCAGACACACAGCACTGCTCCCTGCTCACATCAGATGGGCAGGGTATATCCATCCCTCATGCAGCCCGGGTGCTACACCACATATGCACCCACCCACATGACAGGGGACTTACACACACACCGATGTCCAGGGTACGAACACATCATGTGGACACTCTCAGCACAGGTACACAGAACTAACACACATCTGTGGGTACAGTCACCTGTCACACTGGGCTGACCACATAACCAAATGAGGACTGTAGAGGCTACACTCCCAGGAGGACAAGACAGGCAGAATGTGGCATGCACCATGCAGTGATTGTCACAGTAAACACAATGCAAGTGAGGACGGCAGACATGCACCACAGCATGCTCTGGCTGGGAGACATCAGGCATTCCCCCCCCCCTGGGACCCCCCCTACAGTACATAGCATGTGTGTCACACCTGGACACAATGCCAGAAGTCACAGTCACAAAAAAGGGACACAGTCTGTGCTAGTAGACTCTGCACTCACCTGATACCCTGGTCGCCCATACAGCAGGGGGTACTGTGGGAGGATCACATCCAGCAATGCCAGGTTCTCCTCCAGGGTGAAAGGCTGTGCCCTCTCCACAGACCTTGACATGGTTCCAGGGAATCAGGAGCAGCAGCTGGGTCGTAGAATCCAAAGATGTGCAGGCAAGTGCTCCCTCATGGGACCTGGCTGCCTTATATCTGCCTTGCTGGCCTGTTTCATGCACAGGAGTACAGAGTGATTGGTCACTCACATTTGCATCCTATGTTTCCTCCAATCCCTTCAAACCTAGCACAGTTAGTGGGTTTTTATTGTTTTTTTCTTGAGCATGATGTCAACTCCAGAACCACATTGCAACAGAGTAGATTCATTCAAACTGACTTCTGCTGTGCACCTGCAGAAGAAAATTCAAACTTTAAACTTGGTCTCCATGACAACCAGCATGCATGTAGGCCTTTATACTTGTCCCTCATGTGTCCCCTATGTAATTTGGAGTTTCACACACAGGTACGGTGCGTACCGGGGCCCTAGGGCACCCCAAATGCATAGCAACGGCCCGTACAGGCGTGTGTACGGTCCGTATCACTATGGGTACGCATACGCGAGCACACCCATAGTGATAGTGAGCGTACAGGTGTGTGTACGGTCCGTATCACTATGGGTGTGCTCGCGTATGCGTACCCATAGTGACAGTGAGCGTACAGGCGTGTGTACGGTCCGTATCACTATGGGTACGCATACGCGAGCACACCCATAGTGATAGTGAGCGTACAGGCGTGTGTACGGTCCGTATCACTATGGGCGTGCTCGCGTATGCGTACCCATAGTGATACGGACCGTACACACGCCTGTACGCTCACTATCACTATGGGTGTGCTCGCGTATGCGTACCCATAGTGATACGGACCGTACACGTGTGCGTACGCTCACTATCACTATGGGTACGCATACGGCAGCACTCCCATAGTGATAGGGAACGTACACAGGCCCTCTGAGCGAATGTACGGTGCCTTTCACACATCACAGTGGTGACAGGCAGCACACAGGAAGGAATAGAGCTGACATACTTGTCCATGGATGGACATCAAGGCATTGTCTGGGCAGTACTACATGTGTGGGGCACAGGTGTGAAAGGCTGTGATGTGGCACATTACTCCTGAGTCGAGAAGGCAACAGATGTATGATGAGATGTGTACAGATGTTATGTGTGACGGTGCAATGTGTGCCAGGCATGCCCTTAACTCCTTTGACATGTGTGCATGTCATACTGCACACTTGGGATGAGCGTCACTGGCATGGCACAGTCAACAACACACGCAAGTGTCCCCTGATGCCCGCTACAGGGGTTACCACACCAGACATGTGACTACCCACGGTGCACGATGTGTCTATGTCATGTATGTGTGGTGTGTTCCCATTAGCTTGATGTTGGTGCTCCCTCAAAAGCATCAGCTGTTGCAGCAACCAACATGTGTCTGTGTGTAGATGGACATGGCACACTGTTACGCACACCAGGCCACATGTGGTATCGGATGTGAGGTGCGTATGTATGCATGGGACACGGATTAGCGTAACAAGGACATGTCTGCATCCTCTCAATGTATGTGTGGTGAGTCATTACATGTACACCTTATTGGCAAGGTGTGTGGGATGTCCTAGTGTAATGTCATGTGACCTGTGGCTCTAGTGTTCCGCTACCTGTCTCTGAAATCGACATCCTACTTCTGCTGATGTGTTGATGTATGTCACTCCTGTGTTGCGTCTGGCTGTTCACTTACACTGGGACACAGCTAATCCCATGCCATGGCATGTGGAGGTTCACAATCTCCATGTGTAGCTGGGTCTTGGTAGGAGTGTCACCTGGCAGCCATACGTGTCCAGGGCATGTGGCACATACCTGACTCCGTATGTAGCATATGTGTATTGACAGATTAACATGTGCTCAGTACAAATAAATTGTTGTTGTAGTGCACTCACTCTTCCTTTTCACTTCCAAATTACTGCAGAGCGCCGCCTCTTCCCCAACCAATTCCGGACTTGGCTGACATGCGGGAGAATGACTGTATACGGTGCTACCGCTTCCCCCAACCGTTGATTGAGGAGTTGACGGCAATGCTGGCACCACACCTGCAACCGCTGCACAGGTATCCTACGGCACTGACACCCAAGCTGAAGGTAATGGCAGCCCTACATTTTCTTGCCACGGGTACCTTTCAATATACCATAGCTCATGTTGGTGGCATGTCCCAGAGCATGTTCAGCCGTGTGCTGCATGATTTCTTAGAGGCCATGTTGCTTCACCTGGATGAGTTCATCCATTTCCCAACTCCTGAACTGTTGACTGGGGTCAAGCGTGGATTCTATGCCCTGGGAGGGATGCCCCATGTCATTGGGTCCATAGATGGGACACATGTGGCTTTGGTACCACCACAGGCACAGGAGGTAGCGTACAGGAATCGCAAACACTACCACTCCATCAATGCCCTTGTGGTGTGTCTGTCCAACATGGTGATTTCACATGTCTGTGCTCGTTTTCCAGGATCAGCACACGATGCCTACATCATGAGGCGTAGCAAGGTGCCTGAAATGATGACGCAGCTGCGCAACGAACGAGCATGTGTTGTTGGTGGGTACACTCTGTCTATCCTGTATTTTGCGTAGACTTCCAGCACGACCGCTTCTCCTGTCCTACTTATGTCCATGTGCTTTCCATGTAGGGGACGCTGGCTATCCCAACATGCCATGGCTGATCACACCTCTCCGCAACCCCATCACGCCGGCCCAGCTCCGCTACAACACCGCCCATGGCCGGACAAGGCGAGTGATAGAGAGGACATTTGGCCTCCTGAAGAGCCGATTCCGATGCCTCCACAAGACCGGCGGCGCCCTCCCATATGCCCCGGCAAAGGTCTGCAAAATCTTCATGGTCTGCTGCATGCTGCACAACATGGCAGTTGAGAAAGCTGTGCCACTCATCCTGGATCAAGATGATCAGGACCATCCACCCGTGGAGGACGAAGGGCTTGGCAATGGGGCTAGTGATGTGGAGGATGTGGTTCCGCAAGAGGACATCCGGACTCGGCTCATACGCGACTTCTTTGCTTAGTGGTGAATACCAGTGTCTGTGTGTGCACGCATTGGTCCCCGTGTGGCATGTGTTGCGATGTGTGTGTCCATCTGCATGTATGGCAAGTGAGTCAGAGGTGTGTGTGGATGTGTCACTGGAGTGATGGTGGCAGTGATGTGTATTTCCCCAGTCATAATTGTGACCTGGCATGTTGTCATCCTTACATGTGTCGAGTACATGCACATGCAAGTGGCTGTGCTTTTTGTGGCTGACTTCTTGTGTGTCTCTCATCCCCAGGTACTTGTGCATGCCGTCTGCTGGTTGCATTGTTGTGGCACTGCTATTCCTCATGGACACGTCATCGTGTGCTGACTCAGCGTTACACGCACGGACAAGTTTGGAAGTCTCCTTAGGGTAAGGGATGCATCAGGGGTGTATTGGGTGTGGCAGTTGTTTACGATGTATGCACACTGCCCCTGTCGATGTTTGGTTCCTCTGCAGACATGTCGCATCACCATGGTACACATTACATGCAGCTGGGTACACCTGAATAGATAGTCAGACTTGTTGACAGTCATCAGTTATGGGATTGTGGAATGTGATGATGGCATCAATGTGTGTTACACTGCCCTCAGACACATACGGTTTGCATTGGCTTGACATGGTGTGGGACTTCCACATCAGCGGATCAATGGTGTATGGCAGTCTCTCCGTGAGCAGCAGGGGGTGTTTAGCTGTTAGCCGACACTTGTGTGCCAGTTCCATGGCTATCACGCATTTGTGCTGCAGAAGGGCGGTGCCAGTATTGGACCCACATGTTACTCCACGTTCATGTGTACTCCGAGTTGCCTCTGCAATCCCGAATACATGACTAATAAAGGTGTCCCTATGCCTCCAAGGTGCCTCTTCTCAGTCAATGCTGGTGTGTTGCCACGGTGCATCCGGCATGTCTGGCATGGTTTTCCGTGATAGTGGCTATGTGTCTATGTGTAGAGTAGCAAGATGCAAGCTGTTTGTGTGGGATTAGACTGTGTATTGTGCATGTAGTCCATGACTGTGTGGGTATTGTGACATGTGCCATCCCCATGCATCCAACGTTGGCCAGGCCACCATTCTCTGCATCCACCTGACTCAAGCTTGCAGGACATGGTTCTGCCACCTGTCCACACATACCTGGGTGCCCCCCAGGACACTCCACATGATCCCTGACCTCTGCGCATGGCTGTCGCTGTACTCAATATGTCTGTCGGCACGGTTGTGCGGCCACCCCCTCAGCTGGTTGGGCCCATCACGGGTGTGTATGGTGCTCCATGTCTGTCTTGCCTACTACAATGTGACCCATGTGTGTCCTGTGCCAGACTCAGGCCCCAGGGTGTGGATGGTCGAAGTCAAATGAGAACTCAGGCATAGTTAGACTTTACAAGACACATGTAAGGTAATAATGCAATCAGTAGGCATCTTCTCTTTATGGTGTGACTTTTTATTTTGGTTGAGGTGGGGGGGGGGGTTTGACATGAGGGGCTTTCCGGGTGTGTGGAATCCAAAGTTCACTAGGGGAGTTGGTGTCCTTGCCATTTGAAATCCTCAGAGTCCATGCCACAGTCTTTGGCAACATTGGTCAGACAGTGACCAGCAAGTCCATGTGGCAGAGAATGTCTTTTGCTCCTGTGCTGCTGTTGCTCCAGTGGGCCAGGTGCCAGGCCAGGTGTCCTGGGAGATGGTGCTGTTGCGCCGACCCTCACGGTCTTTTCCGTGGACGACCCGCCCTCCTGCGGGGACCCTCAGAAGCAGGCCGTGACGATGTTTGGGATTCTCCGTCAGATGTCTCCTCCTCCTCCTCATCCCTCCCTGTGGGTGGTGATGTTCTACGCCTGGTGGCACAGGGAGGGTTGCCCATGTTGTCGGCCATCCGACGGAGTGTACGGTGAATTCCCGTGAACACCGTCACGAGCTCAGCCTGTCTGTCCTCCATCCGCCGTTGGTGTTGCAGTAGACAGGCATGTTGCTCCGCATGTTGCTTGGCCTGCTGGGTCTTGATCCCCTCGAGGATGGACACAACCTGGGCCATGCCCGTGGTGTCCTGCCGGTATGTGTCCAGGATGTTTCGGACATGGGAATATACCGGTTCCCCAGCCAACCGGTCAGGCTGGCGCCTCCGCCATCCTCCACTCCCACCACCCCTGCCCACTTGCACCTGGCCTGCCCTTGTGGGCACATCGGGTCTCCGGGACCCCTGAGGGGTGGCATTTGCGTTGTCGCCTGCCTCCTCCTGGGTGCCCGGGACACCGTGTCCCTCCTGGCCAGCCTGGCTGCATTGTGGTGGTGGGGCAGGGATCCTGGGTGTCTCCTGGGATGTGGCAGGAGTGGGGGTGGTGGTTGGCCCAGTTGTACCTGACGCAGGTGCTGCAGGTCGTTGGACACCAGAGGGGCCAGGTTGGTCGGGGTCGGGTTCATCCACAGAGTGGTGAGAGTCGTCGCTGCCGGTGGCTCCGTCATCCCGCCGAGCCGGGTCCTGTGAGTCTTCCCCCCCAGTGTTGGGGGGTGATCCACGACGTTGACCTGTGTGTGAGAGAGACAATGTTAATTTTGTTCCATGCAACATCTATGTTTCATTGTTTTCAAAGTTGGCACATTTCCTCTGGGAATTTGGATATGTCTTGCATTCCACTCACAGTGCACTTGTGCATGGGTATGTCCCTTGGCCACAGCTTTTGCGACTTTACCTATGTGTGGCACAGTCTTACTTGCTGCGTCAATTGTGACTGCAGTCAGCAGTGGAGTGGGCAGGTGTGGCGAGCCACGCATTGGCGCCTTCCGTGTAGCACTGTACGTGTGCACATGGAGTGGTTCCACACACTTATATAATGCAGCTAGCTGTCGTTGTGCTCGTGCACAGGTTGTGACATGGCCCTGTGTTTTGGCATGGAGAAGAGGGGGGGTTCTGGCACTGGCCACCCTTGTCTACATGCACGCAGTCCACCTGCTGACGAGCAGACATTCCCACACCCCACAAGACTGACTTGGTCTCCCTGTATGTCCCTTTCTCACTCCCTCTCTGTCCCCCTCTCCCTCCCTCCCTGTGTCAGCCTCCTCCCTCTGTCCGTCTCCCTGTGTCTCCCTCCCTCTCTCTCCCCCTCTCCCTCCCTCTGTGTGTCACCCTCTGTCACCTCAGCCCAGCTTCCTAGGCACACACTTTTTGCAGATCTTTGAATGGCCCTTGGCTTGTTGATGTGAGTTTGTTTCTGATCTCCAGGCACCCATTGGGTGTAGTGTCTGTGTCTGCGCTGCTGCTGTGGTGGTGTGTGCTGCCACTCTTTCACAGTGTTGGCTGTTCATTAGCTGCTGTCATGTGCAAAAACGTGCCTTCATCCCCATGTCTTCATGCAAGGCGTCCGCCATTTGCTGGCAAGCTTTTCCTGTGTGGGGACACACTGTTTGTCTGGCTGTGACCTAGGCCATATGGGCAGAGGGCATTGTTGTCTGCTTCTGAGTTGCACTATGTGATTTTTGGGGCCCACACTCCCGCCATCCGGCTTACCGTGTCTTGTGTTGGTGTTTTCTGTGGCCTGTGACTTGGCATTGTCCAGCTGGGTGCATGGGGCATGGTGGCGCTAGTGGCATGTGCGTGTTCATGGAGTGTGGTTGAGTCATGCGATAGCTTGGGGTGGTTGCGTGACTGATTGTGAGTTTGGTTGTGGATGACGTTCTCTCCATGTGAGGTGAGTTGTTTGTGTACTCACCCGGGTCTCGGAGTCCTTCTAATCCGTCCACTGACACCACCGGCAGTATGGCCATCACCCTCTCCTCCCAGGGATGGTATTGTACGGGTCTGCGGGGCGGCCCTCCTCCAGTGATGTTGGCCTGGTTGTGGTCGTCGGTCATTTTGGCTCGGACCCTCCTCCGCAGATCGTACCACCTGGTTTGGCATTCATGCCTGGTCCTTCTGGTGGACGCAACAGCATTCACAGCATCGACAATCCTCTGCCACATGGCTGTTTTTTCGGAAATGCTGGTCTGTCTGACCAATGTTCCAAAGAGGTGTGGCTCGACTCTGAGGATTTCGTCGACAAGGACCTCCAACTCTTGGCTAGTGAACTTTGGATTCTTGTTAGTGGGCATGGTGAGGGGTGTGGGTGTGGATGGTTGTGGGGGGTGTGGGTGTGGATGGTTGTGGGTGTGTGGGTGTGGTTGTGCAGGTGTGTGTGTGAATGTGATGAGGGGGTGTTTGTGAAGGTGGGTGTGTGAAGGTGTGCAAGTGTAAGGTGTAGTAAAGGTTCAAGTATGGTGCTGTAGGTTGTCTGTGGGGTCTGGCAGCAGTGAGTCTGTTGCAAAGGCTTGTGTCTGTGGGCCCTTTTTATTGGTCCTTTGGTGGGTGTGGCTGTGTTTGAACTTTGGGTGGGTGTGTTATAAGGAGTGGTTGTGTTTTGGGCCTCTGTTTGGGATTTTGGCAGTTGCAGGTCAGTGAATGTGTTGTATTTGTGCTTGTTGGACATGTTTTGTGGCTTTGTGCCATTCGAATAGTGTATTCTTGTGTTGTTGTGCTTTGTCCTGGTTGTGTACGTGCGTTTTTAGCGTGTGTACGGTGTGTACTTCGGCAATTTTGTTGTACAGT
The DNA here is from genome assembly GCF_964204655.1 of Triturus cristatus. Taxonomy (NCBI): domain Eukaryota; kingdom Metazoa; phylum Chordata; class Amphibia; order Caudata; family Salamandridae; genus Triturus; species Triturus cristatus. The sequence continues at coordinate 829,258,291 of NC_140579.1, read as the reverse complement.
GCTGTCCTTGTGTCTGGCTTGGTACGACTCGTACATGCGCGATGTTGTGTGAAGGTGCTGGTGTTGGGGCCTGGGGTGCGCTCTGTACTTAGAATGTTGGGGTGGGGGTACGCTACATACATACGCGGGTGAGGGTACGGGTCGTACATACACGGTTGGGGTGGGGGTACGCTCCATACGTACGCGGGTGAGGGTACGGGTCGTACATACACGGTTGGGGTGGGGGTACGGGTCGTACATACACAGTTGGGGTGGGGGTACGCTCCATGCATACGCGGGTGAGGGTACGGGTCGTACATACACGGTTGGGGTGGGGGTACGGTCCGTACATACACGGTTGGGGTGGGGGTACGCTCCATACGTACGTGGGTGAGGGTACGGGTCGTACATACACGGTTGGGGTGGGGGTACGGGTCGTACATACACAGTTGGGGTGGGGGTACGGGTCGTACATACACGGTTGGGGTGGGGGTACGGGTCGTACATACACGGTTGGGGTGGGGGTACGCTCCATACGTACGCGGGTGAGGGTACGGGTCGTACATACACGGTTGGGGTGGGGGTACGGGTCGTACATACACGGTTGGGGTGGGGGTACGCTCCATACGTACGCAGGTGAGGGTACGGGTCGTACATACACGGTTGGGGTGGGGGTACGGGTCATACATACACGGTTGGGGTGGGGGTACGGTCCGTACATACACGGTTGGGGTGGGGGTTCGCTCCATACATATGCGGGTGAGGGTACGGGTCGTACATACACGGTTGGGGTGGTGGTACGGTCCGTACATACAAGGTTGGGGTGGGGGTACGCTCCATACATACGCGGGTGAGGGTACGGGTCGTACATACACGGTTGGGGTGGGGGTACGGGTCGTACATACACGGTTGGGGTGGGGGTACGCTCCATACGTACGCGGGTGAGGGTACGGGTCGTACATACACGGTTGGGGTGGGGGTACGGGTCGTACATACACGGTTGGGGTGGGGGTACGGGTCATACATACACGGTTGGGGTGGGGGTACGGGTCGTACATACACGGTTGGGGTGGGGGTACGCTCCATACGTACGCGGGTGAGGGTACGGGTCGTACATACACGGTTGGGGTGGGGGTACGGGTCGTACATACACGGTTGGGGTGGGGGTACGGTCCGTACATACACGGTTGGGGTGGGGGTTCGCTCCATACATACGCGGGTGAGGGTACGGGTCGTACATACACGGTTGGGGTGGGGGTACGCTCCATACATACGCGGGTGAGGGTACGGGTCGTACATACACAGTTGGGGTGGGGGTACGGGTCGTACATACACGGTTGGGGTGGGGGTACGCTCCATGCATACGCGGGTGAGGGTACGGGTCGTACATACACGGTTGGGGTGGGGGTACGGTCCGTACATACACAGTTGGGGTGGGGGTACGCTCCATACGTACGCGGGTGAGGGTACGGGTCGTACATACACGGTTGGGGTGGGGGTACGGGTCATACATACACGGTTGGGGTGGGGTTACGCTCCATACATACGCGGGTGAGGGTACGGGTCGTACATACACGGTTGGGGTGGGGGTACGGGTCGTACATACACGGTTGGGGTGGGGGTACGCTCCATGCATACGCGGGTGAGGGTACGGGTCGTACATACACGGTTGGGGTGGGGGTACGGGTCGTACATACACGGTGGGGGTACGCTCCATACATACGCGGGTGAGGGTACGGGTCGTACATACACGGTTGGGGTGGGGGTACGCTCCATACATACGCAGGTGGGGGTACGGGCCGTACGTACGGGGGTGTACATACACGGGTGGGGGTACGTTTCGTACATACACGGGTGTACATACACGGGTGGGGATTCGACTCATACATAGGAGGGCTGGGGGGAGTGTTGGGCGCGTATGCGGGCACATGTCTCCATGGTTGCTATGGGAGTTCGGTGCAGACGGTGTTTTTTCCATCTGGTTGTAACATCGGACGCACGGGATGGATCGTACTAGCGCGGTCGGACTTCACTTTTCACATTTGTACGGTAAATCGTCCGAGGATGTGTCGGACACATTTTCCGACCCGAGGACGTGTGGTGAATAATTCCCAATGCGATTCGTATGGACTTTTTCCCATGCGAATCGTATTTGGCAGTTTGTACGCACTTGTACGATTCGTACGGTAAAAAGACCGGATACGAGTCGTACGGGGACATTTTTTACAGGATCGTAATCGGCACCTTATTCTGGCTACTTGATAGCCTTTAAGTGTAAACACGCCACTCAGCAGAGTACTTTGAAAACACTGAATCTGCTTATTTTGTATTATGGTATGCCATTGCACTTCGAAAGTGAAAATGCTTCTCATTTCAAAGGCAAATTGATGCAGGATTATTGTGCACGCACCACACAGAGTGGATATATCATATCCCTTACTACCCACAAGCTGTCAGACCGATTGAGAGAATGAATGAATTGTTGAAAGCTGAGCTGAAAAAATTGGCAGATGGATCATTAAAAGGTTGGAGAGATAACTTGCATGATGCATTGTTAATTTTGAACGACATGACTTTGACAAATACAGAAACTCTGTTAATGTGAATGTTGAAACCATCTTTTGCAGACTCAGCTTCACATGGCCACTGACAATATCTTGTACTGGGAGACAACTCCCCGAGCCTTAGCTTCATATTGGGCCACCCCAGAGGCTGCAGGTCTTGATTTACATGCTTGAAATCCAGAGATACAACTTTAATTGAAACCCGGGTTGGAATTCAGGGGCCAGATGTATGAAAGACCACAATAGTGATTCCTAAATATCAATTTTTATTGAATCGCTATTTACGAATCGCAAACCACAATGTAGGTAATAAAATCGCTATTAAATAACGATTCCTTAAAAATCGCAATCCCGAATCGCAAATACCGATTCTGTATTTGCAAAATCGCTATTTCAAAAAATCGCAAATTAGTGAATCTGCTATCCAGGTGCATTCTGATGACATCACATTCAGTAAGTGACCCCACCCATGCGGATTCTGAGTGTCTGAGGCTGTGGGAGAGACAGAGAGCAGGAGCACACATCCAGGAGCTGTACAGGAGTGCTCAAGCAGACACCGACTGACGGGATGGACACACAGGAGAAGGGAAAGGAGCCTGCAGAAAGGAAAAGAAAGCACAAATATAGTGAAAAGGAGTTGGAGGGTGGATTGGAAGAGACACAGAAAATTCCACAGAACATGCCTGAAGAGCCAGCACAGTCTCCAAACCAACAGTCTCCTGTGCAGCGTACTCATCCCAGTGGTCTCCGACGCAGACCAAGGCCACAACGTGTTGCTGAGCAGGGTGAGGAATCAAGTGTCTTTGCGGGTCTTGAGGGCACCATGGTCAAGGTGCAGCGGCTGCAAATGAAAACAATGAAATTAATGCAATGGCAGCTGGTGTCCCTGAATAAGAAAATGAGGGACATCAAGGAGGGCATTACTGATCTGAACACAACAGTTGCAGAGGGTCAGAGGGCCAATACAGAGTGCATGAAGGACATGACTGTGGCAGTACAGCAGTTATGCACCACCATGCACAGGGAAAATGGCTCAAGGCGCTGTGAAAAACAACGCATGGATGGGTACACGAAGGCAGTCAACCGCCTATGCAACGCTACAGCTGTCCTGAGCAGAAGCACAGTTGCAATGCAGGTAAAAATGGCCCACTGCAGCCAAGGTGTTGCGAGGGGGTTGGTGCAGGTCACCAGTGCTGTTGAACTGCTCCAGACAGCCAACATAGCTGGCACAGGGGCTGGGAATGGTGGGGACAGTGAGGAGGTCACCATCTGCAGCAGCATCACTCCACCTGTCGCTGAGCCCAGACGGCCGAGTGCAAGGCAAGGGACAGCAGCAGAACACTCGTCAAGGGAGGGCAGTGTGACCACTGACCGTAGCAGTGCTGTGCGTTGGCACAGGAAATAAGTCCATGCTGTGGCAGACATTTGCTGATGGGTGAGGTAACCCATGGGAGACAGTAAAAGGGTTGTCAATGTGCATGCAGTGTTGACATGCCTGATGTTCAACTCAAGGCACACAGAGGCCATGATTGTGAGGCTGTGTGCACACATATTGCCTGATGTAAGGACAATAAAACACTGTAATTCAACATTCTTTTTCAGCTTTGTGTCATTACTCACTTAGAAATAGTTGCATGTGATCTCATCACGTCTGTGTCTCCCATCTGCGGCACCTACACCACCTGCTGCTCTGTGATGTGGTTGTGGGCATTCCTCATCCTCTGAGTCCGAATCTGTGATTTTCACTGGGGTTCCCTGCTTTGTGGAATAGTGTGTAGCATGGCACAAGTTGCAATGATTTTGCAGACTATCTCGGGGCAGTACTGCCGTGCACCTCCACTTTTGTGGGGCAGCGGAACCTGCTCTTCAGCAGTCCAAATGTCCGCTCCACCATATTCTTTGTAGACTTATGGGCAGCATTGTATCTCCTCTCGCTTTGGGTAGTTGGGTTGAGAAATGGGGTGAGTATGAATGAACGCACTGCATATGCGCTGTCACCTAAAAGGAAAAGGATGAAACATCAATCACAGGCCACTACAGCTACATCCAAGGTGTACAACAGTGTGTCACATGCATTTACCTGGCAGGTACCCTTCTCCGAATTCTCCCCCAGTCAGACGTGTATAGATTCCACTATGCCTGAAGATGTAAGAGTCATGGTTACTTCCTGGAAACTTTGCAACTATTTCAGTGATGATGTGTGACGCATTACAAATGGCCTGGACGTTGATGGAATGATAGGATTTTCTGTTTTGATACACATACTCTGTAGCAGAGGAGGGACAGATTGCAATGGATCTCTGAGAAAATTTCGAAGGTCAGAAAATCGACCTACAAAAATATCGAAAATAAAATATCGATGTCAAAAATATCGTTTTTAAAAATATCGGGGTTTTTTTGGTTACAAAAAATATGTAAAATAAACATAATAGTACTTATAAATAAAATAAACATAATTAAATATATTTCATAATGTTAAAAATTAATAATTAATCAATGTAATTTAATAAAAAAATAATTAAACATATACATATAATATATAATATATATACTTAATAATGGTTTTATAATTATTTTAATAAATTATAAATTATTTAAAAATATTAAAAATTGCAAGAACATTACACACATAAAACAATAACATAAATAAAAATTAAATAATTATATATAACAAATTTAAAAAATTACATTTAATTTAAATATTGTTAAAATTAATTATATACTACATTAGCTAAAATAATAAAAAAAATATTAAACAGCAGAGACAATAAAACTACTACTCCAGCTCCAAAAAACAAAAACAGAAAGGAAAATTTTGGATAGCGGAGGGCTAAAAATTACTATATCCACTCCAGATAGGTAACAGTAGGGAAAGTGTTGGATAACGTAGAGGTATAAATTACTATTCCAACTCCAGGGAGTGCAACAGTAAGGAAAGTGTTGGATAGCGTAGGGGTAAAAATAACTATTCCAACTCCAAAGAGTGCAACAGTAGGGAAAGTGTTGGATGGCGTAGGGGTAAAAATTAGTATTCCCACTCCATACAGTGCAACAGTAGGGAAAGTGTTGGATAACGTAAGGGTAAAAATTACTATTCCAACTCCAGGGAGTGCAACAGTAGAGAAAGTGTTGGATTGCGTAGGGATAAAAATTACTATTCCCATTCCAGACAGTGCAACAGTAGGGAAAGTGTTGGATAGCGTAGGGGTAAAAAATACTATTCCAACCCCAGAGAGTGCAACAGTAGGGAAAGTGTTGGATAGCGTAGGGGTAAAAATTACTATTCCAACTCCAGAGAGTGCAACAGTAGGGAAAGTGTTGGATAGCGTAGGGGTAAAAATTGCTATTCCAACTTCAGAGAGTGCAACAGTAGGGAAAGTGTTGGATAGCGTAGGGGTAAAAATTACTACTTCAACTCCAGAGAGTGCAACAGTAGGGAAAGTGTTGGATTGCGTAGGGGTAAAAATTACTATTCTAACTCCAAAGAGTGCAACAGTAGGGAAAGTGTTGGATAGCTTAGAAGTTAAAAATAACATACTTATAAATACAATAATTCTTTAAAATAATTAATAATGTAATTATTAAATAACTCAAAATTACTTACAAATACCAATAGATATTTATTAAAAACATAACTACCAATAAATAATTAATTAGCAATAAATTATTAATAAATACCAATAAATAATAATTAATGAATATTAATTACCAATTAAAAAATATTGAACAATTACATGTTTTATACCAAAAAATAATTATCAAACATTAATTACCAATTAAAAAATATTAAACAATTGCATCTTTTTATACCAAAAATAATAATTATTATACATTAATTACCAATTAATAATTACTTATTAATATATTAATTAGAAATATCAATAAATGATATTTAAAATATCTAATTACCAATTGATTATTAATCAACAATAACCCAATTTTCATAACCAAAATATTATAATTTAAAATATTTACCAATTAATAATTAATCTCCAATTAATTAATTATCAATACACAGCAACAAATGTAATAATTACTTAATTAGATTTCAATTACTTCCAACACTATTCCCCTATAAACGCACGAAACAGTCAAATAATAAAATAATACAGTTAACATAATTATCAATTAATCAATTAATAAAAACTAATTACCAATTAATAAAAATAATTACCAATTAATACTTAATTAACAAAAATATAATTATCAATACCAATAAATAAATAAAAATATTACTTAATTACAATTAAATTACCTCCCACCCTATTCCCCTATAAACCCACAACCCGCTACAGAATTTAAACGCAAAAATTATTTTAAATTAATTTATAATTCCTAAAAATTTATAATTAATTTCATATACTTAAATTACTTCCCACCCTAATCCCCTATAAACCCACAACCCGCTACAGAATTTAAACGCAAAAATTATTTAAAATTAATTTATAATTCCTAAAAATTTATAAATAATTTCATATAATTAAATTACTTCCCACCCTGTTCCCCTATAAACCCACAACCCGCTACAGAATTTAAACGCAAAAATTATTTAAAATTAATTTATAATTCCCAAAAATGTATAATTAAATTCATATAATTAAATTACTTCCCACCCTATTCCCCTATAAACCCACAACCCGCTACGGTACTAAAACACAAAATGAACTTAAAAAAAACATTATTAACATATAAAAATTGTATACATATATTTTAAAACCAGTAGGACACTTAACAAAAATAATTAACACATACATATTAAATACATAATAAAATACATAGCAATATTATACATATCGATATTAGTGACATCGATATTAGTAACATCGATATATTTCATATTGATATTACTAACTTCGATATTACTAACATCGATATAAAAAAAATCGATATTACTTACCTTAGGGTCGATATTCTGTCCATCAATATTCTTGACATCGATATCCTGTCCCTTCGATATTCTAGACTCGATATTATTGTAGGTCGAAATTAAATTTTCGATATTTAGACTGCTCACCGATTGCCAAATGTGTCCCATCAATGCACCCAATGACATGTGGGAATTGAGCCATCTGATAGAAATCCATCTTGGTCTTATGCAGTTTCTGTTGCGTGGTGGGAAACCGGACGTAATAGTGCATTCTTTGAAGCATGGCATCCAGGAAGGTGTTGAGGAAGCGTGACAGGCAACTTTGAGAGACCCCTCCTGCTACAGCTATCACCCCCTGGTAACTACCTGATGCAAGTAGGTGCAGTGAACACAGGACCTGCACATGTGTTGGAATTGCATGGGTCCTGAGTGTCTGATGCTCCAGGATTGGATGCAGGTAACGTATCAGGTCTAGGATGGTAGTGGAGTCAAGCCTGTACCTATCATGTATTTCTTCTTCTGTCAGTTGGAACAGGGTAATGCGCACTCTGTATATGCATTCCTGTCACCTCCTCATCCTCTGTGCTGCCGCTTGTATCCGCATCCTCCTTGCTATGACATACAGGGCTGCCATTGTTGAAATAATGATGCAATCTGGGGTTGTTTATATGCTGTGCACCTGATTACCACCTGCTTTGAGTTGGTGATAACTTGCGACTCGCAAATACCGATTTCCAATGAAATCGCTAACAACATAACCCATTTCTGTATGCAGAAGATTGAGAGCAACCTCAATGTTATCTCTACTTGTTTAGTTGCAATACCTACTCCTGTTGACGTTCTGTTACACATCTTTAATACTACCAATGCTCATGAGGTGGTGGAGGAGAGCAGTGTCAGAACCTACCTCACTTTATGCAAGTATTGTAGGTTTTGCCTGAGATAACAGGGAATCTGTGGACAAATATGACTCATATGATAAAATACAATATATCTGTTGGAGATGTTTGTTACAATCTTACATGGGATCTTACTAAAATAGGTAAGTGCCAGCAGCTGAAGCTTGACAGCTCTATAAGTAACATCTCCACAGAGCAATGTACATTGTGTCCATTATTGAGTGATAGTATGTGTACAACTATAAATAACAATATGTCTTGTAAGCATATAGTGTCTGTTGCTAGCCACTTTAGGCATGTTAAGTTAGCTAAGGGATGGCTCTTTTCATGTGGCAATACCTCATACACCTACTTTCTAGCAAGCCTGATGGGTGAACCATGTGTCTTAACACGATTAGGACTTATGATGTTTCCTCTGCATTCAGCTTTACGTTCTTGCTATGCTAGACATGCATTTCAATTGTCTGAAGGCGTTGAGTCTCTTATTACCTTGCTATTTAAAACCGAATATATTAGTCTAGCTATGTCCATAGTAGGCGTTCCTGGGTTACCTGTGTATAATACTAGGATAATAAACAAACTTGCATGTTTAATTGTGAAAAATATAAATGAAACTTCTACTGCTTTAGCTGAATTGCTATTGGATGTCCTGGGAACAAGGAAAGCTGCCTTACAAAATAGGGCTGCTATTGACTATTTGCTTTTAAAACATAACTATGGCTTGGCCGATTTTGAAGGATTGTGTTGTTTTAACCTGGATGACCATCCCACATCCATTCATTTGCATCTTAATGCATTGCATGAATTAGTCAAGGGCGTGAAGCAAGATGTTGACATGGGGTGGTGGGATTGGTTATTTGGATGGTTGCCTGACTTTGGGCAACTTTGCTATATTTTAATTGTCCTTTTCGTTATAATTTGTATTTTGGTATGTTATGGTTTGTTGCTGTATGCAGTATATGCCTAACTTTATATCCTTGTTTCATCCTAGAGCTGTAACTTCTAAACCTATGAGTTATGGTAATTATTAGTCAATGGTCAAGGGGAAAAGTGTAATGCTACAGGCAGTTATACATTGTGAGATCATGTATTAACCATTGACTCCATTTTGCCTTAACTCCATTTTGTGAGCACGGTTTCATCTTGTGTCTGTCTGACCATGCCTTTCAGCTGGGAACGCAGGCAGGCTCAGGTTACTTGCGTGCACATGTTGTTTATGTTTCTCACTTCACCGAGCGAGAGAGATAAGCTGCTAGAACATACAATGTAGAGATGCGTACAGTGTACAAGGATGAGAATGTGAAGAATCCTGCCTCAGAACTCTATTCAGAGCCTGGCCAGGTACGTTGAGTCACCTCGACGCAGAGAGTGTGGGCAGCACCTACAGCGCAGATGAAGGGAGGGGGAGCTTCTGGAAATCTCTCTCTGTGTTAGTAAAAAGTATAAAGTTGGAGTCTTCTTGGTGCTTTGACAAGAACTCTCCTGTGGAGAGGATGTGCTGCTCAGGGCCTTCTCTGTGAGCCCAGTTGAGATCTCCTGCCTGAGACTGTCAACGGGTTCTCCAGTCATGCTGGCGAGGATGATGCCAAACAAACAGCCGGTAAAGCATTCTAAGTTCTAATTACTTATTGTTGTGAATATACATGTACTACATTCATTTATGTTACATGTATATTGCCATTTGATAAATGGGAACTCGCTGCAATAAATATTAACCTTTACTTTGCAAATGAGTATTGAACTTTGTTTATGTAGTATTTTGGTATTCTAAAGTGTGTAGAGTACTATTTTGAAGTGTGTTCATGTTGTGTCCCGGTTTTTTGAAGTCTTGCCATGGTGCTCTGAAGAAAAAGCAACAAAGTACTCTCTATAGAGAGCCAGCTTCCTACATTGGTGGATCAGTGGTGGGGTCAGCGACTTTGCGTTTACTGATACCACTTGGCCAATAAGTGACTACATGAGTAAATCCAAAAATTGCCTTTAGTTAAATTGCATTTTTTTTAATTGGTCAATTTTTTCTACTATCCCAAAATTAACGGATAGGGCCTTGGTTAATTCCCTGAAGTTTAAAACTGTTTAGGATTTAAAAACTTACTATAGATAGGATTTGGAAACTTGAGTTAGGATTTTCTTCTAGTTTCCAAAATGTTCCTAACTTTCGTGTGATAATAAAAACAGCAGGGGATGTGGTTAATGAGCTCAACCTTACCCCTTACCTGCAGCTGAAATATGCTCAGTCAAGGACCCTCTGTAAAAGGTACAAAATAAAAACTGGCTCACACCCTACCATTCCAATGCTTCAGAAGCTGTAGGCAGAGTATAGGCTGGCCCATCCTTCGGATGAGGACGTCAACCCTGAGAACCGGGATGGTACGAGTGAGGCGAAAGACCTAGACTTGCCCCCACTCGAAGGAGAGGTGGTAGCCCCTCTACTCAAGATTAACCCAACGTACCATAGGCCCCTTAGATGGCTCAGGTCGCTCAAGGTACACAAAAGTTTCCTCGAAGGAGATCCTTCTAGAGAGATTGGACGATAGGATACTGGCCATAGAAAGGGAAAGGGCAGATTTGGGTTTAGGACCCATAAATGGTGGCAACAACATAATACCTAGGGACAGAAAGGAAACCTTTGACCGTAAAATCCCCAAAGGAATTGTCTCAAAATATACAGATGGTGATAACATAACAAAGTGGTTCACAGAATTCGAGAAAGCTTGTAATATTAGGAAGGTCAGCCAAAAGCATAGGGGCTCTCTCCTTTGGGAACTGTTCTCTGGTAAATGCAGGGATAGACTTGTGACACTGACCGGGTTAGATGCTGAGTCCTATGACCACATGAAGGGTACCCTGATCAAGGGCTTTGGACTCACAACTGAAGAATATAGGATTAAGTTCAAGGGGACTTAGAAAACCTCGGGTCAGTCCTGGGTTGATTTGATAGATTTTCAGTTAAGACACTAGGCGAATGATTAGAAGGAGGCCAGGTGTGCAACTATGATGGGCTGTATAATTTGATTAGGAAAGAACATTTGTTGAGTAACTGTTTTAATGAAACGTTGCTTCAATACTTGGTAGACGTCGGTCCAACTTCTCCCAAAGAATTTGGAAAAGAAGGTTGGCCACAGGGTCAAAACTAGGGTGACCAAAACTACCATTGGTGGGGGTGACCAAAAGAAATGGGTTACTAAGCCTCCCCAGGGGAAAGAGGGAAACATTTCCAGTGAAGATACTATACTAAAAATGCTAACCGCCCTGAACCCCTCCAACCACTTCACAGACCCACTCCCCGCTAATTATTCAAAAGACTTCATTCCATTGATACTACCTCTCTGGACCAAGATTATAAATAGCTCCCTCCTTCAAGGAACCATCCCAGAAAGCTTGAAAACAGGGCAGGTATCCCCTATCCTAAAGAAACCTACGGCTGAACCAGCAGACTTAAACAACTATCGCCCGTTATCCAACATCCCCACTCTAGCCAAGCTCTTAGAAAAATGTGTTCACAGCCAGCTCAGCAACCACATAGATCGATTCAACCTGCTTAACCAATACCAATCAGGCTTCCGTGCTGGTCACAGTACTGAATCAGCCATGACACACATAATTGACGATGCTCTAAAAATCCTGGACCAAAACGAAGCCTGTTTATTAATCTTACTTGATCTGCCATTAGCATTTGACACCGTTAAACACGACAACTTGCTAGAACTATTGAAACACAGAATGGGAATATTTGGATCTGTGCTTACCTGGTTTAACTCTTTTCTCCAAATTAGATCTAAAAGATTCAAGGTCAATCAATCCCTGTCCAACCTTGTACCAGTCACATTAGGAGTACTGCAAGGCTCTTCCCTTTCGCCCACACTTTTCAACCTTTTCATGGAACCATTCACCGAAGTTCTCAGTCTCTCCGGGATACATTTCCATATGTACGCAGATGACACTCAACTCTACATCAAGATCCATTCACTTGAGGACATCAAGTCTCTCAACACAACGCTACAAAAAACTCAAACATGGCTGGCTGAAAAACATTTGAAACTAAATTCCCACAAAACGGAGTTCCTCCTAATCGCCACCCCCAGCAATTCATCCACCATCCTTGAATGGATGAAGCACCTAACTGCAGTCAAAGGGCAACCTCTCATTGTGGAATCAGCTAAATCATTAGGTGTGACACTGGACAGAAACCTAAACATGCAGAAGCATATCAGCGCCTCCACAAAAGGAGCAAATTTCCACATGAACACCCTGCGAAAACTGAAACCCTTCCTACCAGCTAATGACTTCAAACAAGCAGTTCAAGCCCTAGTAATCCCAAGAGTGGAATATGGGGCGGTAGCCCTCGTCGGCCTCCCCAGAGCAACGACGGCTCCTCTAAAAGCAGCGATCAACTCCGCTGCGAGACTCATCACAGGTTCAAAAAGAACATCGCACATCTCTCCTGACCTTAGAGCACTCAACTGGCTACCATTTGAAGCTAGAATACAGCTGAAGATCGCTTGTAGGACGCACAAGGCACTACACTACAATTCCCCGAGCTATCTAGCTCAGAAATTGGTACTCTCAGCTGGGAACAGAGCCTCCAGAAGTTCCAAGAATCTTTTGCTGAAACCACAACGTTTTGCTAAGAAAAAAACATACAACCGGTCCTTCTCTGGAAAGGCTTCCAGGATCTGGAATGCTTTGCCTACAAAAACAAGACTGAACCCATCCACTGCTTCCTTCAAAAAAGAAGTGAAAGCGATTCTCATGGCGAAATTCACGTGAATTATTTACCTACGACTGGACGTTAATCACTAGTAGATATTAGTGAGCACTATATTTAATTACTAGTTTGTATTATGGAGCACCCTATGTCTGAATCACCTACAATTGTACTTCTTTCTATGCTTATACTTGTCCAACATTTGACATGTAAAGCGCTCTGATACTCGTAAGAGTCTTGTTCGCGCTATATAAAACCTTCAAATAAATAAATCCTATGGATAAAAGTAAAGAGTCTTCTAAAGGCCCCCGAAAACCTGCTAAAGAGGGTGGGACCCAAAACTCTTCACAGCTAAATATTTGGCACCAAGGTAAGAATTGGAATCCCAAAAAGGCATAGGGTTACAACTGTCAAAAGACTGGACAAAGAACTGGAGACTCTGCCTGTCCCAAAAAGAATCCCCCTAGTACCGCTCCAGTTAGCACTGGAATAGCAAGTCTCCAGGTGGGATCCCTAGTGCGCTAAACACTACTCTTTGAGGGTGGGGTGGTCCTTGCAACCTTAGCTGTTTGCCCTACTAATTTGGAAATAACAAACAGTAGCCCTTGATTAATGGGATTAGGGTAGCAGCCCTGTTAGATACATGTGCTAGTGTCACCATGATGACAGAGGAACTGGTTTCTCCAGGACAGTACCTGACTGGACAGACTTATCCAGTCACCAACGCAGATAATGTCACTAAGATCCAGCCCACTGTGAATGGGGAGGGGTTACTGGCCTGAAACAGGTAGTGATCTCTTCTGCAATCCCAGATGAATGTCTGCTAGGAAATTATCTGGAGTCCTCAGCTTGGGCTGAGGTCGAGCTTAGGTCCCATGCAGCCATGCTGGGAATCCCTGAATGGGTGTGCATAAAAACCTGAGCAGAGAGCAAGGCCTGGGTGAAAAAGAGGTGTTGGGGCCTGAAATGATGGACCAAACCTCCAAGAGAAAAGGTAAGAAGACTGGGAAACCAGCTTCTGAACAGCCACAAGCTCAGGTCCCCTCTCCCCAGGGAGAAGACCTGTCAGCCCCAGAAGAAACTTAGCCCCAGGACCGTGGGCCTTAAATGGCAGAGCTCCTAGGCCCAGAGGGGCCTTCTAGGGTAGAGCTGTGCCAAGGACAGAGGACCTGCCCTACTTTTGAAAGCCTGAGACAGCAAGTTGCTGCACAGGAACAGGGAGATGTCAGTAGCTTGAACAAGACCTATTGAGAGGAAGGGCTCCTGTTTATTGAGGCCAGAGATCCCACCTGGTGCCACAAGGATGGTAGTGCCGCAGTAGTTCTGAGATTTCTCCTCAGATTGGCCCGTGACATTCTCTTAGCTGGACATCTTGGCCAGAGCAAAACTTGGAGCAGGCTTGTCAGCCACTACTACTGGCCAAACATGTCCCAGGAAGTGAAGGAGTTTTGCAACTCCGGTGCTACCTGCCAAGCCAGTGGCAATGCAGGTGGCCACCAAAAGGCCCTCTTAATTCTACTTCCAGTGGTTGGGGTATCCTTTGAAAGGGTATAGGGATTGACATTGTTGGTCCCTTTGACCCTCTAACTACATCAGGAAACAGTTTCATGCTGGTAGTAGTGGATCATGCTACCAGGTACCCTGAGGCAATTCCCCTTAGGATTACCACTGCTCTTGAAGTGTCTAGGGCCCTCATTGGTATCTTTACCATGGTGGGTTTCCCCAAGGAATTGGTGTCAGATAGAAGTACAAACTTCATGTCTGGCTACCTGATGCACATGTGGACTGATGTAAAGTGACTTACAAGTTCACTATTCCATATCACCCACAAACTAATGGCATGGTTGAGAGATTTAACAAGACCATTAAAGGCATGATCATGGTACTCCCTGAAAAACTCAGTAGAGATGGGATGTCCTTTTGCCATGCCTGCTTTTCACTTTCAGGGAAGTGCCACAGAAGGGAGTAGATTTTCCTCCTTTGAACTTCTGTTTGGCCATCCTGTGAGGGGGCCACTTTGTCTGGTTAAGGAAGGCTGGGAGAGACCTCTCAAAGAGCCTAAACAAGATATTGTAGAATACGTACTAGGCCTACGCTCCAGGATGGCAGAGTACATGGAAAAAGCAAGCAAAAAAAACCTAGAGGCCAGCCAAGAGCTTCAGAAACTCTGGTATGACCAAAAGGCTGCCATGTTAGAGTTCCAACCAGGGCAGAAGGTATTGGTGTTTGAGCCTGTGGCACCTAGGGGCCTCCGGGATAAATGGAGGGGTCCCTACCCCATCTTTGAAAGGAAAGGTGAGGTCACCTATTTGGTTGACCTTGGCACAAGCAGGAGCCCCAAAAGGGTCATCTATGTTAACCACCTTAAACTTTCCCACGACAGGGCTGAGGCGACTATGCTGATGGTCACTGATGAGGATCATAAAGCAGAGAGGGAACCTCTCACTGACCTTTCGAGCAGCCCTAAAGATGCGTCAGTGGATGGAGTGGTCTATTCAGACACCCTCTCTGCCCAAAAGCAAGCTGACTGCAGACAAGTCCTAGAGCAGTATGCTGGGTTCTTCTCCTTAACGCCTGGACAGACACCATGGTGTACCCATGATGTGGACACTGGATACAGCTTGCCTGTCAAAAACAAGATCTATTGACAGTCTGACTATGTTAAGGAGAGCATCAAAGCTGAAGTCAGAAAGATGTTGGAGTTCGGGGTTATTGAACCTCTGACAGCCCCTGGGCTAGCCCAGTGGTTTTAGTCCCCAAGCCCCACTCCAAGGCTGGGAAACCAGAAATTAGGTTTTGAGTGGACTACAGAGTGCCTCAATGCTGTGGCTAAGACAGATGCTCACCCCATACCCAGAGCTGATGAGTTGATAGACAAATTGGGAGCAGCCAGGCAGATTGGCATGGCTCCAGCACCAAATGAAAAGACAACATTCTACGCTCCAGATGGGCATTATCAGTTCACTGTTATGCCCTTTGACTTAAAGAATACCCCTGTCACCTTCAAAAGGTTGGTGAACCAAGTCCTTGCTGGGCTGGAAGATTTTAGTGCAGTATATCTTAATGATATTTCTATCTATATCTCCACTAGGCAGGATCACCTGACCTCCCTG
This sequence comes from Triturus cristatus, assembly GCF_964204655.1. Classification (NCBI taxonomy): domain Eukaryota; kingdom Metazoa; phylum Chordata; class Amphibia; order Caudata; family Salamandridae; genus Triturus; species Triturus cristatus. Next base: position 829,242,161 of record NC_140579.1, on the reverse strand, counting down.
GGCAAGGTTTTGTAGGCCCAGCTGACTGCAGGCCTCACTATCAAGGGCAGGGAACCGTTGTATTCATGGGCCACCTTGAAGGTGGATGCCAAATGCAACCCATTTAACCCACAATCTGGACCATTCTGGATTGGGAAGCACCCAACCACTAAGACCCAAGTCAGGGCATTCCTTGGCTTAACTGTATTATAGGAGGTTTGTGGCACCTCTCACAGAACTCACCGCCATGAAAATGCCTAAAAAGCTAAACTGGACAGTTAGTTGCCAAAAGGCTATTGACACCATGAAAGAAGCAATGTCCTCAGCACCCATTCTCAAAGCTCCACATTACTCTAGACATTTCATTGTGCAGACTGATGCCTCTGAGCAAGGGATAGAAGTGGTCCTATCCCAAACCAACGATGATGGCCATGACCAACCTGTTGCTTTAATAAGCCGGAGGTTACTCCCTACGAAAAAGCATTGACGTCCCATTGAGAGGGAATCCTTTGCTATGGTTTGGTCCATGAAGAGGCTGAGATCATACCTGTTTGGTACACACTTCCTTGTACAAACTGACCACATACCTCTAAGATGGCTTATGCAGATGAAAGGTGAAAACCCAAAGCTTTTGAGGTGGTCCATTTTCCTATAGGGAATGGACTTGACGGTGGAACACAGACCTGGAACTGACAATGCCAATGCAGATGGCCTTTCCAGGTTATTCCAGTTAGATGATGAAGACTCTCTTGGGAAAGGTTAGTCTCATCCTCTTTCGTTTGGGGGGTTGTGTAGGAAAGTTTCCCTTTTCACATGCCTACCCCCCTACACTTTTTGCCTGGCACATGGTGCAACTTTGACTGAATGTGTATTGGGTCCCTGATAACAAGTGTTCTTTCCTTAAACTTTACGATTGTTCCACAATTGGCACCCTCTAGGATCCTTGTAGGTTCCTAGTAAGTGGTACCCCCGGTACCTAGGACCTTGGAACTAAAGAGGGTCCCTAGGGCAGCAGCATGTATTGTGCCAACCTAAGGGACACTTCACCGAGATCATGCAAACTGCCATTCCAGCCTGCGTGTTTTGATGCAGAGAAAACCGAAGAGTCAACATGGCACACACCCCTGTGTGACATGCCAGCAAAACCCCGCATGTGGTATAGGTAAGTGTAGGAAAGTGGGATCTGTTTTCATGGTTACCCCCACTTTTTGCTGCTGTAATTATGGGTTTCTGACTAGTCTGACTGGGATACTGCTAATCGGGACCTCAGTCTCTGTGCTTCTTCCCTAAATTGGATCATGGTGAGCACTTGGGTACACCCGAGATTGGCTACTGGTGTTCCATTGCAAGTCCCTAGTATATGGTACTAAGCGACCCAGGGCATAGGTACACCAGGGGTCCCCCATGGGCTGAAGCATGTATTATGCCACACATGGGAGACCACCCAAATTTTCACTACAGGCCTGCAATTGCAGCCTGTGTAACCTAGTGCTAGCACCACTTACGATATATATAAGTTTTCTTATATCTAAGGTCACTGCACTTAAAACCTATGAGTCACCACAAAGGCAGGCCTTTCAATCCTGAAGGCAAGGTGCTCGGTATTAAGTGTGAGGGTGCCCCTGCATGAGCAGGACAACCCTACAATCCACGGAGTCCATTCTTCCGGGTTTTAAGTGCATCAACCATTACGATACATAGAGTGGCCATGCATCATTAGGCAATGGCTAACTCTAAACTGGCTGTAACGAACTTTGGTGTGTTTAGTATCAAACATGTTGGAATCATACCCAACACCATAAACGGTGTTGCAGGTATGATTCCATGCACCTTAGGGCCCTTCGTGAAGCCCTCAGTGCTCCCAGTACCAGTCTTACAGACCCAGACAGCAAACTATGGTTGCTGCCGACCAGAGACACGATTGTGCCCTCCTGCTGCTGAGCCAAGCTCGAGCAGGAGAAGCCAGGGCAATAGGTTTCTTGTCACGAGGAGGTGTGACCACCTCCGAGACAGGACTTAGTGTATTGGGCCAGGGTGAGGGAGCTTGCCAGCGCCACTAGACTGCTTTGAAGGGCACATTTGGTGCCTTCCTTGCATACTCCAGTTGGAACCAGTTCAAGGAGCGATTGGCTCCCGCTCTGGTGCGAAACTGAACAAAGGACAGGGGAGTATCCTCCACACTGTCCAGCGCCTACTGTGGGAGGGACCCCTGAATCATCCTAAGCCTTTCCTTAGAGTACTTAAGGGCTTACCTGTGGATGGTTCCTTAGATTCGCCATGGGACAAGATTCAGATCTGAAACCACTTCATCTTTAACCGTCTGGGCACTTTCTACTACGCTGGACTTTGCTTCGGGAACCAAGACTGCAACTGGGAAGAATCTTGCTGCTCTTGGTCTTGTCGTCCTGCCAGTCTTCAGCTCCACCTGTGCCTGGGCTCCATACAGGTTATTCTACAGGCCTATGGACATCCAAGACACCCAAAGGAATTTCCCTTGAAGTGAAGGAGTCTCTTTCCTGCACGTGCTGGCACCGCAACGAAGCTGACCATTCTGCTGTTACTGAGCTCCTACGGACTCTGAAAGGTTCAGCAACACAGATGGTGGTTCTGCAACTCCCTCGAGGACTGCACTGTCTTCACAGCAGGTTTAAAGCCAGTATCCCTTGTCAGAACAGATGGAGAAGTACCCATGTGCACCATGCCGACTTGCCATTGCCAAGGCTTGTTGACTCTCTTCACCAGAGATCTTCGGGCTCCATGAAGCTCCAGCCTCAGGCATCTCTTGCTACCAAGATCTTCATCCTCACCGCATCCTCTGCACCATGGGCCTTCATCATTGGTGAGCTGCTTGAGGTCCTCTTTCGACTCCTGTGCCTTTGACCTGTGGGTCCTCTTGAGGGTCTTCTTTGGCTCCAGTGGGCTCCCCTGCTTGCTCGGGGCTGGCTCTGACTTACCTGCTCGTGGTGAGTCACTTGGAACTTGCTGGTCCTGACACTGCACCTTTATTTTCTATTACGTTTGTTGCCATTGCCCCTGGCTCCTGACCTCCAACATGGGACAGCTCAAAAACAGCCCCTGGTCTTCCACAGCGTTGCCTGGTCCGCACAGCTGCAGTGCCAAGGTCACTGTCAACTCTCCTGCATCTTCCGACAGCAGTGGGCACTCGTCTCCCGTGCCTCCTGGTCTCTCCTTAGTGGCATAGACTCTGTCCCCTCTGCTTGTAGGTACCTTTCATCTTGAATCTACCTTTGGGTTTCACCGGACTCCTTCACCTTCTTCGCCATCTGCATCGGCATCTTCACTGAAGTCCTCCATTGTGGTCTACGGCGGTTTTCGACGTCACTTTGTACCTATGCACCTGGCTTTCCTGGTGTAGATATCCTGGTTCCCAGAGTATCCACGGGTGGGGTGACTCTCCAACCTTCCATCTTCCACTGGGTTTTTCAGGGTACTCTGGGAAGGGTCCTTCTTTAAAACTGCAACCGTGACTTACAACCTGACTTGTATTGAGCATGTGGTCATGTTCCCACTTTGCACACGGCCTCCGTGGGGTTTCTGGGTACTTAGCTCGGGTGGTTCCTTGGGTCCCTGGCTCTTCCAAGTCTTCTGGGTCCAGTCTTGACTTACGTTGTGGTTCGCATTCCACTTTCTTAGTATATGGTTTGGCCACTCCCTGGAGAACACTGTGCATTTGTGCAACTTACGTGTTCTATTACCAAAGTATTGTGTGTATTGTGATTATATCTCCAGGTAGGAGATATTGCAATGTATTAGTGAGTGTTTATATTAAATACATATTTTTATAATTACACTGTGTGGTTCTTTTTTACTTACCCTACACTATATGATTAGTGCCGGTAAAACAAGCTGCTTTACACTCCTTCTGGACTAAACCTGAAGGCTGCTCTCCACAGCTATAACTTAGAGAGCTTTCTAAGGTTGTCTAAGACCACTAATATAAATCACCATAAGGGTTGTCTGTATTAGTGCAGGGTGCTACACTTACATACCTACATAAGTGTGCACCATATACTAAGTCAGCCTCCTATAGTTAGTCATCCCTTTGACAGGCCCTACAGCCTGAAGGCAGGGTGCCCTATACCCATGTGTGGGCATATCTGCCTGAGTGGATGTGTCCTCGTGATATTTAAGTTCACCCTTAGTTATTATGAGTGCACAGGGAAGCCATGACGAGTTCCCCAGCTACATGATGGCTGTAACCCAAGATGTTTGGTACCAAACACCTCGTCTTAATAAACCTACACTAATGCCAGTGCTGGATTTATTCATAATAGCACCCAGAGGGCACCTTGGAGGTGCCTCCTGTAAATCTACTGACTACTAGTGTGTTGACTGACTGGTCGCGAACAGCCAACCACCATAGGCAGATTTTTGACTTCCTGAGGTGAGAGCATTTGGTCTCGAAGGCCAGGAACAAAGTCTTCTCTAGACAGAAGTGTGGGAAGCTTCAAAGGTCCTGCCGCCTTAGTTATGCTACTCGGGCCTCTCCAGATAGTGGTGGTGCCCATCCCCCTGTCCTGACCCCACTTTTTGGCACCAAGACCGTCATTTAAATTAGTAAGTTTAGGAAGTGAGCCCACATTCAGCCAGGACCACCCCTAGAGTGGGCCAGCTGATGTGGACCCCACTTTTCAGATTCCTCCATGTTGTTTTGGACGGCATTAGCATTCAAGGGTCAGGGTTATGTCCACTTCCCACAGGAAGTGGCCATATAGAGGATGTAGACACCCTAAAGGTAGGTAGCCCATTTGCTATTACCTGTTACTCTCAGTAAACACCCCTAAATTGAGTATCTAGGTGGCAACCCTGAACCAATAACTCAGATTCGACGGATCAACAGAAGAAGATAAAAACGTCACTGTCTGGCGAGAACTGCAGCAGAACTTTGGACTTTGGTGCGGAACCCTGCCGTCCTCAGCCCTCTCTCGATAATTGCAACAGAGTGATTCATCCTGCAAGCTATAGAACTACCAAAGCCTTCGGTACACTGCCAGCACTTTGAAAATCACCGACAGTCTCCCTCAGATTAGAGGAGCTACTCCCCTGCAGTGGGCAGGCACCGACAAGCAAAGTCTGGTCCACTGCCTTGCAGCTCCCCGGCCCGACCGATACCACAGATGACCAGGAGAAGGTACTCATGCTGTGGAAAGTCATATCTGTTTCCCCACCATGTGTGAAGACACCAGGACCAAATGGAGTATTGCAGCACCAGCACCAGGGGCACAGGACGCCCTGCATCAAACACCAACTGTCAAAGTTTTTTCCGGATTGTTACTGCACCAGGACCAAGCAGTTGATGAGGGATGTCAGCATCACAGAGACCCACTTCGAGAGTGGGCCAGCAGCTTTGATTTCGCCCCTGCCAGCTGTTTGTCCCTGACTGCGAGGTGCATCTTTGCGCACCCAGCCCAGCTGACCAAGCCACTTTGCACACAAGCTGCCTGGCTTGGGTCCCGTTGAACCAGCTGTGTCCCATTGCTTCAAGACCCCTTAAGACCTAAAGCACCCATTTGGGAGCCCTCGGACTTGTCCGCAACTCCCCCTGTGCATCCTGTTTTTTGGGTGGTCCCCTTTCCCTGTAGCACACCAGTTACCAGCCTCACCAACACCCTGTTCTCGGTAGAACCCGGGTGGTTCCCGAAGAACTACTGGTAGTACTTTGGACCTTGGCCCACTACAACTCAAAACCATGAAGGTGAACCCCTGAAACCGACTGCACTTACCTGTGTGCATCTGTGACTTTTCCTCCCATAAGATTGCATTGTGCGTAAAAGTGCACAGGTTTGAACGTTTTACTTGCCTGTGAATTATTGCTATTGAAAACAGTACTTACCTTTGAACAAAGTTCTTGGGTTTTAAAACATTTATAAAAAGAAGTGTTATTTTTCTAATTTGGTCTCGGATTTATTCTTTGAGTGTGTGGCTCATTTATTGCCTCTGTGAGTACAACAAATGCTTAGCACTACCCTCTGATAAGCCTAACTGCTCGCCCACAATACCAGAAAAGAGAGTTAGCTTTATCTACTTTTGCCTCTGTAGACCAATTGGGGGCCCCCTAGAATCTCTGCCCAGTGTACTCCGTTTTAGTACTCTATATAGAGAGCTAGCTCAATACAGCTGCCCACAGCTCTGTAAGGTCTTCATGAGAACCAGTGAAGAACAGCAGCAATATCACACTGAACTGGAGACAAAGATCTAGAACACCACCAAAGCTGAAACCTTTTCCCGTGCTCATCTTAAACCTTCAGATTAGAAGGACACTTTGAGCCCTGAATAGCAACAGCTGGGTAATCTGGAATCCCTCTGTCCTGTAGCCCGCTCCTCTCAACTTCCAGACAAAGCGATAAAGTTGTAATAGAGGAAGACATCCCTGTGCACGTACATGAGAAAGGCGATTGATGTATTTTCCAAAGATGAGCTAGGTTAAGAACCAAGTTCAGCGAGGCCATATGGAAAGAACTGTTACCCATCCACTGCTTCCTCTTGCATTATGAATAAAAGTAACCGAGGGTTACGAGGAAATTGAGGGAAAGCATAAGGGAGATGAGGGGGTTTAGTATAGATGAAACATCGACTTCCAAGGTTCCTGGTACAAGAAATCAAGAAAAAATCCTCTGTAGTTGTGTCTCTTCTGGGGAAGCAAATAGGTCCAGAAAGTGTACCCCAAATTAGAGAAAACATCCACGGAGTTAAGGAAAGGTTTTGAGAGGCCAGGAAGACAAGGCTAAATCTGTCTACTGTCATATTGTCCTTTACACTGATGGTGACCACCCTTAAGGACAGGAGATGTTTTGCTGCCCTTGCTCCAATCGTCAATGCCATCAGAGTGAGAGCATTGGATTTTGTCACTCCTTGTTTGTTGATGTAAGAAATTGCCACTGAATTGTCTGTTCGTATAAGCACAGGTTGCTGAGACAGGTAAGATTGGAAGTGTAATAATGCCAGATGTAGTCACATCAATTCTCCCCAATTAATAATAATAATAATAATAATAATACTGGGTTTTATAAAGCGCGACAGCTACCTCGCGAGGAGGTGTCCCGGCGCTAGTAGAACACAGAAGACCTGGGAGTAGTTAAAAATAGCAATAAAAAATAAAAATTAGAATTAAAAATTAAATTAAAAAGCTAGCGTGGTTGGTTAAAAAGCCAAGTTTTTAGCAGTGTCTTAAAACAGAAAATTGTCCTCTGTCTTTAATCTTCCACCTTCTCTGCATTGTCATATCCAATAATATTGCGCCTCAACCTGCCAAACTCACATCTATTGTCCCAATCCTTGGTGGATTTCTCTGAAGCATAAATCCTTCTTGCGGAGTGTGAGGATCCGCTCTGATTTTAAAGGGTACTGGAAACTCCTTCTCTGAAGTCATTAACATGTGTTTCCAGTATTTCAGCAGATGGATTACCCAGGGCTGAATTGCAATCTGGCCCGCAGTACCAGATATCCACATGATGCCATGTGGCCCAGAGCTTTCAACCACAGGTGTGCAGGTACTTGAACCAAAAAATGAAGGGGAGAGAGAGAGAGAGAGTAGTTCTCAATCTGTCTGCTCCCTTCACAGATAGATACACCATTCCAATGTCCATTCTGAAGTGTGCCCCAATAAAAGTAATGGCCTGTGCTGGGACCAATCTACACTTATAGAGCTTGATTAACAACCCAATATTCTGAAAACAATCCTTCATTATCATCCAACCCACCCACCCCCAAGGCTTTTTGTCTTGAAGGGTCATGAAGAAGCCAGTTGGCCAAACAGAGGAAAATGTTCAATTTTTCCATATGTAACCACACAACTAAAGGTGCCATCACCTTTGTGAACACTCTTGGTCAGTTTTGATGCCAAGTGCATACCTGAAAGTGTTATCCGAAGCCACTGAATCTTAGTTACTTCTGATGAGTTTTCACCACCGTAATATTAAAAAATGCATACATGAAACGAATTGTGATCATGAACGCAGTATGAGGCAATTATTCTTTGAAGAGTTTTCATTTTGAACGTAATCTTCTGTATCCATCTCCTTACTGGTCTATTATTAGGCTGTATTCTTCCGATGGTTTGGGGACCAGAAAAATGGTGGAGTATGATCCATTCACCTTTTCCACTCTCGGAACAGGCACAATAGCTCCCTTCATCCTCCAGTTTGCATATTGCAGACCTCATGGCTTCCATCTTGCTGGGATTGTGAGGACAAGGCATATGAATGGCCCTGTTTCCTGGTAGTATTGATGTAATTCTATCCAGTATACCTCTTTCACAATACTGATCACAACTTCTGAGGAGTCAGTAGTGGATTCTTCTTGAAGTGCGATATCAGACTTGCCTTCCGCCAATTGAGGTAATCCCCGGCATTTTCAGGAGCACTGATTTCTAGATATTCTTTTGGTCTCTATGAGAAATAAATCCTTTATCTCTTTGTCATTTTGAGAAGTGAAACTGAGATTGTTGTGCTACTTTTCTTGGAGGTTGTTGAAATTAAGACTTTGAAGACTAAGAGAAAGAACTAGACGTTATGGATGACTGATGAAGAGATGAAGAATGCTCCCTCCTTCCCAAATGACCCCACTCCAATCTACCCCACTCCTCTCCAATCTACCCTACTCCAATCTACTCCACCCCACTCTACCCCACCCCAATCTACCCCACTCCAATCTTTCCAAATCTACCCCACTCCAATCTACCCCAATCCACTCTACTACAATCCAATCTACCCCAATCTACTCCACTACATTCTACCCAATCTACCCCACTCCACACCAATCTACTCCACAACAACCTGCCCCACTCCACTCAAAATTACACCACTCCGCCGAGTCTACTCCACTCAATCTACCCAATTCTACTCTACCCCAATTTACCTCCATCCACTCTACCCCAATTTACCACACTCCTATCCAATCTACTCCATTCCAATTTACCCCACTCCACTCCAATCTCCACTCCACTCCATCCAACACCACTCCAATCTACCCCACTCCAGTCTACTCAACTACAATCTACCACAGTCTACCATACTTCAATCTACCACAATCTAACCCACTTCACCCCACTTCCATCTCCATTCCAACCCCCACTCCAATCTACCCCACTTCAATCTACCCCAATCTAACCCACTCTAAAATAAATAAATAAAAATAAAATCTACACCACTTCAATCTACCACAATCTATCCCACTATAATCTACCACAATCTACCCCACTCCACTCAAATGTACCCAACTCTACCTCACTCCAATCCACCCAATCTACTTCACTCCATCCTATCCCAATTTACCCCAATCCACTCCAATCTACCCCACTCCACTTTAAGCCAATCTACCTCACTCCAATCTACCCTACTGTACTCCAATCTACCACATTCACTCTAATCTACCCCACTCTACTTCACTCTACCCGTATCTACCCCACTCCCATTCAAACTACCCACTCCACTCCACAAAGCTCTTGCATACGTGAGACCTACTGGCTTTCCCAATGCTTGTTTCAAATAGTGTCCCAAAACCCTGCATTTCATTCACTCTCACTGCCTCTGCAGCACACATTAAATTTTACAGATTGTTGAGGCATGTCTCTGTGTAGTGCATCCATCCCTCTGATTTCATAGGCACTTCATCTCTCCCTCTGCCCTACTGTACGATAGGCCCCTTTCAGTCTGTGCAGGCACTGTGCGCCATGTGAGAATAAGGAATGCATTCTGTGCTATTGTGCAACCTTCCGTCTACTTAAACATATGGTGCTTCATCTGCTCCAGTGTGCCAATCAACAGTTCATTTGCATCTGTTCTGTTTTAGGTCTTGCCTGAGCCAGCGCACGCGTTGCTCTGCGAGACATTTAGTAAGGGGCTTTTCAAAGTGCTACCAGAGGCTTTTGCTGGCCTCAAGCTTGAGGTCACGTGCGTGTGCACGCGCGCAGCCGCCATGTGGGTTTGTGTCATGGCTCATTAAGCATTGCATGCCTCTCTCCGCCTTGATTGCGCTTCAATTCCCTCCCCCGCCACAGAGCGCGCGCACACAATTCCCGGGCTTGTCTTATTCAGCATCGCGTCACCACTCGCATGTATTTTTTTATATTTCGGTTTAGCACGCGCGCACACAACTCCCGGGCTTGTTCTGGTTAGCTGCTATTACCCACTTGAATCTCACTATAGGCATGCCCTCCACACCCCCCAAGATCCTGCCACTCCATCTTGAGTCTTGGTGAAATATCCTTCGCCTCCACCATACAGCAGCTTACAGGTATGTCAAGAGGCTCAAAGCCTTATTTCGAGTAAATATTGCTATTGCAACTCGTTTTCATCTTTAATACGTAAATATTTATTTAAAATTACTATATACTTTTCAGGTACTTTCTCAGCATATTTCTTAATAGTTCTGTAGCTGTAATGTTCTCCTTACTAGCCCCAGTGCTGTGAACCTCCACCTCTCAGCCCCGCACCCGTGTCCTTGTCTCTAAAAATCTTCTACCTGTGACTTTCTCCTTACTCGCCCCAGAGCAGTGACCTTTCCGCCTGTTAGTCCCGGTGCTGTGACCTTCAGCTTTTCATGTCCGGTGCTGTGAAATTTTATCCTAATAGTTCTGTAACTGTGACTTTCTCCTTACTAGCCCCAGTGCTGTGAACCTCAGCCTCCCAGCCCCGTAGCCATGTCTTTGTCTCCAAAAGTATTTTGCCTGTGACTTTTTACTTACTCGTCCCAGAGCGCCGATCTTCAGCCTACCTACAAGTGTAGTGTCACATTTTCGACTAACAGGTCTGTAACTGGGATTTGCTCCTTACTAACCCCAGAGCTGTGCCCTCCTTCCTCCCGGCCCCGGAGCACTGACCTTGCCTACTAAAGTCTTCCAGCTCTGATTTTCATCTTGTTTCCCAGGAGTTCTGACCTTCGGCATCCCAGCCACATGACTGTTATCTCTTCTCCTAATTGTCCTGTAGCTGTGACTTTCTCTACGCTATCTCCAGACCTCAAGCCTCTAAGCCCCCGAGCTATAACCTTGTCTCCTAATAACCCTAGAGATGTGACTTTTACAAAACTGTCCCCAAAGCCTCAGCCTTCAAGCCATGGAACCGTGATTCTGTCTCCAAACTCCTTTCTAGCTAAGACTTTCTCCGTAACTAGCCACACAGCTGTCATCTTCAGCGTCCCAGCCATGGAATCGTGGTGTTACCTCCTAATTATAATCCTGTAGCTGAGACTCCCTCCTTACTAGACCCAGACCTTTAGCATCCGATCCATGGAGCTGTGACCTTACCTCCTAATTGCCTTGTAGCTATCGCTTTCTCCTTATTCACCCCAGAGCTGTGTCCTTGTAGCTTTGGTTTTGTCTCCTAATAATCCTGTAGCTGTGGCATTCTCCTTATAAAACCCAGAGCTATCACCTTCAGCCTTACAGCCATGGAATCAAGACTTTACCTCCTAATGGCTGGTAGCTGTGACCTTCAACTTACTAAACCCAGAACTTTTACCTTATTTCCTAATAGCCCTAGAGATGTGATGTTTTGACTACGAGCCCTAGAGCTGCAAACTCCTCCCTTCTAGTCATGGAGCCCTAACCTTCTCTCCCACCATTCTGGAACAGGTGATATGTCTTTCTGCCTAGTTGCCCCCTAGCAGGGAGCTACTTAGCTGTCATAAAGCTGTGACCCAGCCTTCACTCTCGTATTCCAACATGCCACCCTCCCCAACCCCTGGACATGGTTTTCTCTCCTGCTAGCACTCCAGCAGTGACATTCTTGGTGCTGGACTTGATGGAGCGACCCTATAACTGTCGCCTTTGGAACTGTGGGACTTTTTGGCATATGATTTAAGACATCTGTTCTGTACCATCTGGCAGCTGTGTTGAGCGCCCAGTTGAAGACATTCCTTTGTTATGGAGGAAACAGCTGACCACACCCCTTTGTTGCCATCGCCCATTTTTCTAGTAATCTCTCCTTTACTAGAAACTACCATTCTCTTGAGCAGGCTCCTGAAATGACCCTACCTCCTGGCTAATGGTTCCATGTATAAATACACCACCTAGTTTGTCTCTTCTCCTTGTGCACCACACCAGTATTTCCAATGAACATTCCCCTGTCCCACTGTAAACGAATGCCATTTTTATGCAGCACCCATTGTTTTTGATAAATCAGTGTGCTTTGAAACCACGTGGTTTCAAAGCCAGACCTATTAGCTATCCATTCTCATAGCCAATAGATCTCGCATTTGGGACATTATAAGTATTGAGTTATGCAGCACAATATCCTTGTTGCAACAACATCAACCGTTATAAGGTCCCAAAAGCGAGACCTATTGGCTATGCCAATGCTTGTTAATTGTTGCAATCCTCCCTGCCAACTCCACCCTCAGGTGGGGGAGGCGAGGTGAAGCACAGCTCCGAGTCTCCACCATCTTGAGGACGGGGGGACCCAACCAACCAGGGACAGGCTCCTGCCCCCCTCCCACTGGAGGGTGGCACAATAGGGGGTGTACCCACTCCAGGGAAGGGACCTATTGGTCTCTGCCCTTTACCTACCTGTAACGCGCCTAAATCTAGTATTTAGGGGGCACTCTGAACCTTGCTTCCTCAGATACAGAAATGACAAGAAGAAAAGAAGAAGGACCGAACAGCCATACAGCCAGCTAACAAGAGGACGACGCCCACTGACTTGGCCCCAGCCCTACCGGCCTTTCTCCCGTCGTACCTGCTCCTGCGAAATCCCAGTGTGTCCTGCAGTCAGCAACCTCAAAAACCCCAGAGGAACTGCCTGCCTTCACTTCCAAAGACTGCTTCTCCCATGAACACAGGATTTGTTCAACTGCAACCTCTGGCAGCAGCCGGAGACCGCAAATCCAGCCCACTCTGCACCTGCCGAACCCGGCCCGAGCTCGAGTGGAAAAACACCACGAGGAGGTCACTCCGGCGATCCTAACCCAAGATCCGGCGACCCCTGACCTGCTTCAAGCCTCCAGCTGACGCCTGTAGCCTAAATCGAGAAGGCCCCCCTAACCGCGACCCGGAGCCGGTAAGAACATCCGACCCCAAAAGGCACCCCTGCACCCGACGCCCCACGGCCTTCTGTGCCCAAACCGACGGTGCCTAAGCAACCCCTAACTTCCCAACTTACCTCTCGAAGTGGTGGTCGCACCCAGAAGTCCTTCGTCTTCCTGCCTGCAGTGCTTTTGCAAACCGGAGGTTCTCTATTGAAAACAACAGGGCACCCGACCTTGAAACAGCACCCTGCACCCAGCCGCCCCTGTGCCGCTGAGGGTGCACCTTTGGTGCTACTTTGTTTCCCCACTTGCTCTGACCTAAACCCTAGGAGCTTTGCTCCCACAACCCAGTGGCCTGCTTGCCAGCAGCCACCGACTGGAGGCCCCTTGTCCCCCATTAGATAAAATTGGGCCTCAACACTCTGCACCCGGCCGCCCTAGTGCCGCTGAGGGTGCAACAAGAGTGCATCACTGTCCCTGGGGGACCCCTGAGTCTAACCTCAGAACCTTAACTCCCACAGTCAATAACTTACTTCTGAACCGATAACCTGTTTTTCCTCCATAGGATAACATTGACAATTTTCTTCCAAAAAGTTTCTCAAGTGTGGAATTTTGAAATCTAAAAATATTCTTTAAAAATCGCACGAATTTCCAACACGTATTTACTTAATTGTTTGCAGGAAATGTGCCAGTGCTGAATCTAGGTATCCAGCACTGAGTTAGAAACGTAACATCATAAGTAGCTTACCTGTAATTTACTGAAAAAGCCTATTAATTTCAATGTACTGTATTTGCTAAGTATTGCAAACTACCCCATCCCCTGTAAATCAAACAAAGTACAATTCCTATTGCATTTTCAAACTGTTCTACATTCAGCAACTTATTACTGTAAAGTATTTAATGCTTACCTGTGCCAAGCTTGCTTGGTTCTAAAAATAAAACAACAGTATGTATTTTTATACGAAAACAATTGGCCTAGAGTTCAGTTCTTGAGTGTGTGAATTCATTTGCTGACTGAGGTGCCGATCACGATCCGGTAAAAACCGGGTACGAACCGTCGGACGGAGCATATTCTCCGTCCGACGCGTACCCGGTCGTCAAAATATACAAACATGGAATTACGATTCGCACGGAAACACCATTTCCGTACGAATCGTACAAAACCCCGACCGACTAAAATAAACATACAAATGCGATCCGGGAAAGCGCCGACGTGACGTCGGGATGCACGCAGCATGCCATTCACGAACCAGGAATCACGATTCGCACCGACGTCATCCCGCACGGTGAATATTTTCCGGCTGCCAAAAACTGCCGGGAAATCAGGACGACGCGAACAAGGAGTACCTGTACGCGACGGACAGACATGGACCCGAACCTACGTGTCATCCCGGCCCTCATAGCAGTCGACCTCCTCTACAGGTTCCGACGCAGACGCCGCAGAAGGTCAGAACAACAAAGGGAGGGGGGAAAGGGGGGGGGGGCAGGAGCAGGGGCAGGCCACAAAACCCCCACCAAAGTCACACAGCACACATGCCCTGGACATACCTGACCCCCAGGCCCTGGTCACTACGAGGGGGTGGGGGCGTATCCAGCAAAGCCAGCGACCGCCACAACGGAAGTGCTTGACGACGCGAACCGGCAACACAACAATACAGGTACGTCCCGTACCCACGCCTTAAGAGCGTGGGTACGAGTCGTACCCCGCCCACACCTACGTCATCCCAACTATGGCGGGACGGCTGTACTCACGTGGCAAAGGCCTGGGTACGGCCCGCACAAGCATCACATAGCGTGGGGATGCATATGTACGGACCGTACCCCCACCCCCCGTATGCATGGAGCGTACCCCCCACCCCAACAGTGTAAGTACGACCCGTACCCTCACCCGCGGACGTATGGAGCGTACCCCCACCCCAACAGTGTAAGTACGACCCGTACCCTCACCCGCGGACATATGGAGCGTACCCCCAAACCAACAGTGTAAGTACGACCCGTACCCTCACCCGCGTACGTATGGAGCGTACCCCCACCCCAACAGTGTAAGTACGACCCGTACCCTCACCCGCGTACGTATGGAGCGTACCCCCACCCCAACAGTGTAAGTACGACCCGTACCCACACCCGCGGACGTATGGAGCGTACCCCCACCCCAACAGTGTAAGTACGACCCGTACCCTCACCCGCGGACGTATGGAGCATACCCCCACCCCAACAGTGTAAGTACGACCCGTACCCTCACCCGCGTATGTATGGAGCGTACCCCCACCCCAACAGTGTAAGTACGACCCGTACCCACACCCGTGGACGTATGGAGCGTACCCCCACCCCAACAGTGTAAGTACGACCCGTCCCCTTACCCGCGGACGTATGGAACATACCCCCAACCCAACAGTGTAAGTACGACCCGTACCCTCACCCGCGGACGTATGGAGCATACCCCCACCCCAACAGTGTAAGTACGACCCGTACCCTCACCCGCGTACGTATGGAGCGTACCGCCACCCCAATAGTGTAAGTACGACCCGTACCCTCACCTGCGGACGTATGGAGCGTACCCCTACCCCAACAGTGTAAGTACGACCCGTACCCTCACCCGCGTACGTATGGAGCGAACCCCCACCCCAACAGTGTAAGTACGACCCGTACCCTCACCCGCGTATGTATGGAGCGTACCTCCACCCCAACCGTGTATGTACGACACGTACCCCCACCTCGTATGCATGGAGCGAACCCACACACGTGTATGTTCTAAGCGTACATATCGTGAAATAGGAGGGGTGGGTGCAGAGTCCTCCCAGCAGTGCCCAGACACAGGAGGGGTGTGTGCAGAGTCCTCCCAGCAGTGCCCAGAGACAGGAGGGGTGGGTGCAGAGTCCTCCCAGCAGTGCCCAGACACAGGAGGGGTGTGTGCCTATCACTCCCAGCAGTGCCCAGACACAGGAGGGGTGTGTGCCTATCACTCCCAGCAGTGCCCAGACACAGGAGGGGTGTGTGCAGAGTCCTCCCAGCAGTGCCCAGACACAGGAGGGGTGGGTGCAGAGTCCTCCCAGCAGTGCCCAGACACAGGAGGGGTGGGTGCAGAGTCCTCCCAGCAGTGCCCAGACACAGGAGGGGTGTGTGCAGAGTCCTCCCAGCAGTGCCCAGAGACAGGAGGGGTGTGTGCCTATCACTCCCAGCATTGCCCAGACACAGGAGGGGTGTGTGCCTATCACTCCCAGCAGTGCCCAGACACAGGAGGGGTGTGTGCACAGTCCTCCCAGCAGTGCCCAGACACAGGAGGGGTGGGTGCAGAGTCCTCCCAGCAGTGCCCAGACACAGGAGGGGTGTGTGCAGAGTCCTCCCAGCAGTGCCCAGACACAGGAGGGGTGGGTGCAGAGTCCTCCCAGCAGTGCCCAGACACAGGAGGGGTGTGTGCAGAGTCCTCCCAGCAGTGCCCAGAGACAGGAGGGGTGTGTGCCTATCACTCCCAGCAGTGCCCAGACCCAGGAGGGGTGTGTGCCTATCACTCCCAGCAGTGCCCAGACACAGGAGGGGTGTGTGCAGAGTCCTCCCAGCAGTGCCCAGACACAGGAGGGGTGGGTGCAGAGTCCTCCCAGCAGTGCCCAGACACAGGAGGGGTGTGTGCAGAGTCCTCCCAGCAGTGCCCAGAGACAGGAGGGGTGTGTGCCTATCACTCCCAGCAGTGCCCAGACACAGGAGGGGTGTGTGCCTATCACTCCCAGCAGTGCCCAGACACAGGAGGGGTGTGTGCAGAGTCCTCCCAGCAGTGCCCAGACACAGGAGGGGTGGGTGCAGAGTCCTCCCAGCAGTGCCCAGACACAGGAGGGGTGTGTGCAGAGTCCTCCCAGCAGTGCCCAGAGACAGGAGGGGTGTGTGCAGAGTCCTCCCAGCAGTGCCCAGACACAGGAGGGGTGGGTGCAGAGTCCTCCCAGCAGTGCCCAGACACAGGAGGGGTGTGTGCAGAGTCCTCCCAGCAGTGCCCAGAGACAGGAGGGGTGGGTGCAGAGTCCTCCCAGCAGTGCCCAGAGACAGGAGGGGTGGGTGCAGAGTCCTCCCAGCACTCCCACAGTCAATCACTTACTTCTGAACCGATAACCTGTTTTTCCTCCATAGGATAACATTGACAATTTTCTTCCAAAAAGTTTTTCAAGTGTGGAATTTTGAAATCTAAAAATATTCTTTAAAAATCGCACGAATTTCCAACACGTATTTACTTAATTGTTTGCAGGAAATGTGCCAGTGCTGAATCTAGGTATCCAGCACTGAGTTAGAAACGTAACATCATAAGTAGCTTACCTGTAATTTACTGAAAAAGCCTATTCATTTCAATGTACTGTATTTGCTAAGTATTGCAAACTACTCCATCCCCTGTAAATCAAACAAAGTACAATTCCTATTGCATTTTCAAACTGTTCTACATTCAGCAACTTATTACTGTAAAGTATTTAATGCTTACCTGTGCCAAGCTTGCTTGGTTCTAAAAATAAAACAACAGTATATATTTTTATACGAAAACAATTGGCCTAGAGTTCAGTTCTTGAGTGTGTGAATTCATTTGCTGACTGAGGTGCAAATCACGATCCGGTAAAAACCGGGTACGAACCGTCGGACAGAGCATATTCTCCGTCCGACGCGTACCCGGTCGTCAAAATATACAAACATGGAATTACGATTCGCACGGAAACACCATTTCCGTACGAATCGTACAAAACCCCGACCGACTAAAATAAACATACACATGCGATCCGGGAAAGCGCCGACGTGACGTCGGGACGCACGCAGCCTGCCATTCACGAACCAGGAATCACGATTCGCACCGACGTCATCCCGCACGGTGAATATTTTCCGGCTGCCAAAAACTGCCGGGAAATCAGGACGACGCGAACAAGGAGTACCTGTACGCGACGGACAGACATGGACCCGAACCTACGTGTCATCCCGGCCCTCATAGCAGTCGACCTCCTCTACAGGTTCCGACGCAGACGCCGCAGAAGGTCAGAACAACAAAGGGAGGGGGGAAAGGGGGGGGGCAGGAGCAGGGGCAGGCCACAAAACCCCCACCAAAGTCACACAGCACACATGCCCTGGACATACCTGACCCCCCAGGCCCTGGTCACTACGAGGGGGTGGGGGCGTATCCAGCAAAGCCAGCGACCGCCACAACGGAAGTGCTTGACGACGCGAACCGGCAACACAACAATACAGGTACGTCCCGTACCCACGCCTTAAGAGCGTGGGTACGAGTCGTACCCCGCCCACACCTACGTCATCCCAACTATGGCGGGACGGCTGTACCCACGTGGCAAAGGCCTGGGTACGGCCCACACAAGCATCACATAGTGTGGGGATGCATATGTACGGACCGTACCCCCACCCCCCCGTATGCATGGAGCGTACCCCCCACCCCAACAGTGTAAGTACGACCTGTACCCTCACCCGCGGATGTATGGAGCGTACCCCCACCCCAACAGTGTAAGTACGACCCGTACCCTCACCCGCGGACGTATGGAGCGTACCCCCACCCCAACAGTGTAAGTACGACCCGTACCCTCACCCGCGGACGTATGGAGCGTACCCCCACCCCAACAGTGTAAGTACGACCCGTACCCTCACCCGCGTACGTATGGAGCGTACCCCCACCCCAACAGTGTAAGTACGACCCGTACCCACACCCGCGGACATATGGAGCGTACCCCCACCCCAACAGTGTAAGTACGACCCGTACCCTCACCCGCGGACGTATGGAGCGTACCCCCACCCCAACAGTGTAAGTACGACCCGTACCCTCACCCGCGTACGTATGGAGCGTACCCCCACCCCAACAGTGTAAGTACGACCCGTACCCACACCCGCGGACGTATGGAGCGAACCCCCACCCCAACAGTGTAAGTACGACCCGTACCCTCACCCGCGTATGTATGGAGCATACCCCCACCAGAACCGTGTATGTACGACACGTACCCCCACCTCGTATGCATGGAGCGAACCCACACACGTGTATGTTCTAAGCGTACAATCGTGAAATAGGAGGGGTGGGTGCAGAGTCCTCCCAGCAGTGCCCAGACACAGGAGGGGTGTGTGCAGAGTCCTCCCAGCAGTGCCCAGAGACAGGAGGGGTGGGTGCAGAGTCCTCCCAGCAGTGCCCAGACACAGGAGGGGTGTGTGCCTATCACTCCCAGCAGTGCCCAGACACAGGAGGGGTGTGTGCAGAGTCCTCCCAGCAGTGCCCAGACACATGAGGGGTGGGTGCAGAGTCCTCCCAGCAGTGCCCAGACACAGGAGGGGTGGGTGCAGAGTCCTCCCAGCAGTGCCCAGACACAGGAGGGGTGGGTGCAGAGTCCTCCCAGCAGTGCCCAGACACAGGAGGGGTGTGTGCAGAGTCCTCCCAGCAGTGCCCAGAGACAGGAGGGGTGTGTGCCTATCACTCCCAGCAGTGCCCAGACACAGGAGGGGTGTGTGCCTATCACTCCCAGCAGTGCCCAGACACAGGAGGGGTGTGTGCACAGTCCTCCCAGCAGTGCCCAGACACAGGAGGGGTGGGTGCAGAGTCTTCCCAGCAGTGCCCAGACACAGGAGGGGTGTGTGCAGAGTCCTCCCAGCAGTGCCCAGACACAGGAGGGGTGGGTGCAGAGTCCTCCCAGCAGTGCCCAGACACAGGAGGGGTGTGTGCAGAGTCCTCCCAGCAGTGCCCAGACACAGGAGGGGTGTGTGCCTATCACTCCCAGCAGTGCCCAAACACAGGAGGGGTGTGTGCCTATCACTCCCAGCAGTGCCCAGACACAGGAGGGGTGTGTGCAGAGTCCTCCCAGCAGTGCCCAGACACAGGAGGGGTGGGTGCAGAGTCCTCCCAGCAGTGCCCAGACACAGGAGGGGTGTGTGCAGAGTCCTCCCAGCAGTGCCCAGACACAGGAGGGGTGGGTGCAGAGCCCTCCCAGCAGTGCCCAGACACAGGAGGGGTGGGTGCAGAGTCCTCCCAGCAGTGCCCAGACACAGGAGGGGTGTGTGCAGAGTCCTCCCAGCAGTGCCCAGAGACAGGAGGGGTGTGTGCAGAGTCCTCCCAGCAGTGCCCAGACACAGGAGGGGTGGGTGCAGAGTCCTCCCAGCAGTGCCCAGACACAGGAGGGGTGTGTGCAGAGTCCTCCCAGCAGTGCCCAGAGACAGGAGGGGTGGGTGCAGAGTCCTCCCAGCAGTGCCCAGAGACAGGAGGGGTGGGTGCAGAGTCCTCCCAGCAGTGCCCAGACACAGGAGGGGTGTGTGCCTATCACTCCCAGCAGTGCCCAGACACAGGAGGGGTGTGTGCAGAGTCCTCCCAGCAGTGCCCAGACACAGGAGGGGTGGGTGCAGAGTCCTCCCAGCAGTGCCCAGACACAGGAGGGGTGTGTGCAGAGTCCTCCCAGCAGTGCCCAGAGACAGGAGGGGTGGGTACAGAGGCCCCCAGCATTGCCCATGGAAAAAAATAAGGGTGGAGTACCCACAGATCCAACTGCCACAATTGTCAGTCAGGTGCACAAAGACCCTGCAGTACATGTAACACATGTGTGCGAGGCTGGGAGTACACACATGCATACAGCCTAAAAGGGAACATGTCCACATGAAGTCATGTCAACAGACTACATACACAAGTACAGTGATCACCAAGGATGCCACGAATGATGCAGGTGGAGACATCGCTCTGCATGCATGGCCAAAGTTGAAGGGGTCCGTCACACACCCAGCTAATGTACACACAGCTCACCGCTCAATATTGGGAACACCCTGCAGGGACGATGTCAGGGTACACAGAGGAAGGAATACACCTTGGGACAATTTCACCATGCAGTAACTGCTTACATGAACAGAGAAACCTAGCTAACACCTTGTGATGGCACACAGATACCAGGGTCCCCCCTATGACCAGCACACTACTACATTTCCCACACACCCAACACATGATCACCACCCAAAATCACGTAGCAGCCCCACCAACAGCAACACCACAAAAGCAGTAGTGTTCTAAGGAAAAAAATAAGGCTTTATTCAGCATTGCCAAATAATGTGTGTGTGGATCAAGTTCAATATTTACAAAGCCCATAGGACAGTCCATGAGTCACAGCTGGATGGGGGACACAGTGGGACGCGTGTCCCCTAGCTTGCCTGCACAGTCAGACTCCTTCGTCTTCCACAGCGGGGAGGGCATCATGTGGGGGGGAAGGACCAGGCACCGCAGGAACATGAGGGCGAAGGGTAGGCGTCGTGGGTGCAGGGATGGAGGACTCC
This sequence comes from Triturus cristatus, assembly GCF_964204655.1. Lineage (NCBI taxonomy): Eukaryota > Metazoa > Chordata > Amphibia > Caudata > Salamandridae > Triturus > Triturus cristatus. Next base: position 829,220,939 of record NC_140579.1, on the reverse strand, counting down.
ACCACAGGGGGTGGGGCAGGGCCAAAGGCGGAGGCCAGGATCTCGCTGCACACCTTAGCAAGGTCCTCCAGCGTCTCCCCTGCACCCGAAGGAACCACAGGCCCCAAGGAGGGGGGGGGGCGGAGGGATGGGTCGCAGCGCCACTGGGGGAGGGTGCGGACAGGGGGGGGACTCAACCACCCTGACCGGGGACTCCCTTGACCGCTTGCGGGGTGGTGTCACAGTGGGGCTCAGGGACAGAGCGGCCATGAAGGAGTCCTTGCCGGATATGTGGGCAGGAGAGCTGAGGGGAGGGGATTTGGAGGGAGTGGATTGGGTGGAATGCGGACTCTCACTCTGGCTGCATGACTTACGTTTGCCCCCCGACCCAGTGGGTGTGCCTACTTCACCCTATGTGTGCGTGCCAGGAGGAGTGCGTATGACCTTCCCTGCTGGTGTGGTGCCTGTGTCTGTTGTGGTGGGTGCATGCTGACGTCTGGGTGTATGTGGGATAGGCATGGGAGTGGGAAGTGTGGATGGGGCAGGGGTAGGGGGTGGGACGTAGCGCTGCAGGAGACCCACTGCTGCAGTCAGTGTCGAGTCGATGGACCTCAGCAACTGCCGTTGGTCAGCCTGCGATGAAAAAATGCCCTCCAAGTATGCCTCCATGTTGTGCAGCACTTGGCTGTGGCCATGGAGGACATTAAGGACCGCAGCCTGACCAACCTGCAACTGCCGCTGGATGTCCACAGACTCGGCATTGGCGGCAGCAGTGGAGACAGGGGCAGGGGGTGCGGTGCCTGGCAGGAAGGAGACATGTGGTGACCGGGCACGCTGGGAAGGGACACGAGCAAGTGGGAGGTGGCTGATGGCAATGGAGGGGGCGGGGTGCGATGTTGTGCTGCTGTCAGCTGGTGGTGCAGCCTCCGCCCACTCGGAGAGATCCTCCTCGGACCCGTCAGCTTCATATTCTGTCGTGCCAGTGGACAGGTCCTCGGCCTCACTCTCCTCCGCCTCAGTACCACTCATTGTGCCAGCCACGATGTCAACGCTGGCACTGGTGCTCGGTCCCTCCGCTCCGTCTGTGCTCATGTCTCCCTCCGTGTCCCCCGACGATGCTGTGGGCAAGGTGAAGAGACAGCAATTAATCACACACCTGTATACATATGTCACATGAGTCCAATCTACATAGGTTACAGTGCATAGCCTGCAAAGAAAGATCAGTAACATCTACAAAACAAGGTACAGATGTAGGGCATGCAACACACAGTTGGTTGACCCACCATGCCAAAGAAAATCCATGGAGAGCATGACACAATAGCAAATGACATGAAATGGAGTTTGACATAGGAGCCAGGCCCTGGGGACAATCCAGCACTGCATCTGCACCACACAGCGTTGCCGAAAATAGGGATGAGGAGGGACCATATCCATGAACTTGAGGCACATGCTGCATAGGTAATACTGAAAACATGCCCACCATGACTGGCTCACTGCACCTTGAGTGTATGTCCAGACAAACATCACACACTGGCCAGACCTAGCAAGGAGAATTCTGGTTTGGACATGTAGGCTTGGCCCGCACCAACCACCCCCTACATGAGACAATTTGTTGAGACACAGGTGGCACTTACATCTCTTAGTCTGGGTGAAATACACAGGGGCTGCATAAATGCAAGATTGGACGCCAAATTCTCAAGGTGCGCCTGTCCAAATAATCATGTACAAATGGTCATCATCAGATGATTGTAACAAGACACACAGGCACTGGCCACTGTGACTATGAACAAGGAAAATCAGGTCAGGCTGTACAGTGGACACTTGTACTACATTTCACGTCAATATACATGGTGCCAGGGGACAATGGCACAGAGCACAACCTATGCTGTAGACACTGAGAGTGTCCACGTTTTGTGATGACACACATGACACCTATGAACATATGCCCCAGGGGACAGCAGTGGCCACACAACTCCATGGTCCTGAATAGGAATGACTGCAACACACGCCACCTATCCCTGCACTATGCGTATCGCACACTCATGCACATCATGTCACAGGCCACAACATAGGACATGCGCGCTGTAAGGCATGACACTTGAGAGACTAACACCCATGTCTGGACTCAGCATCAGTGCCAACTGACATGGAACCCACATGTACTGAACTGGACAGGGCACAGGCAAGGTCCCCAAACCTGTTACACACCACCCCCACACATGATGCTACAGGCATAGTTCACGTGGAGAAAGCGCCAGCCTACATTACCTTGTGAAGGAGTGACTACACACAGACCAGGGAACACATTGCAAGGAGGGGAAGGGAGGCAGGAGAGCACAGCTATACTGTGGGTAACTGGATCTGCACAGCACCTTTAAACCCTGGCAGTGTATCCATGCAACTGTGCACTTACAAATGCTGGTGACACACAACAAACACACATGTACCTACCCCCTTCCTGCTGCTGCTTCTCCTGTAAACGCCTCTCCAAGTCTGGAAATACCACCGCCAGCACACGCTTGTGGATGTGGGTCAGACGGCGGCGCCCCCAGTTCTTATGGGTCTCAGGTGAGTCCCCCAGCAGGACCCGTGCGATCCTCCGCGTCCAGCACCGGATATCCTGCCAGCGTTTCCTCACCTGGGCCAGGCGCCGCTTGCTACCATCCGCACTCCTCACGGCACTGACGGCGGTCCGCCATATCTGCTTCTTGGCAGAGGCGCCTACCTGTGAGGATGAACAAGTGACACTACATCAATACACCAGGCACATGTCACAGAGAGACATATTAGAACAAATGTGCTGTTTACAACAAGGCATAGTATGCATCCAACGCATTGCACCTTTGTCATAGGGACATGATCCTCTGGGGAAGGGCAAAAGCAGTACGTGCCATTGAAAGTACACAGGTGGAATGAGGGCAACGACACAATCAATGATCCAGGCTCACACTGTGCATCACAAGCTACACCAGGATAATGTGCAGCACCTCTAAGCAGTCACATGCCACAGGCCACTGACGCTACCGCAGCAGAGTACACAGACACACACAGGCACAGGACATTCACCTGCCATTGCCAAATGCTGCGACAAACCTCACTCTTCACATGTGCCACTAGACGGGGGGGCTCACAGGTGTGGGGCTGGCTCTGCACGTCAGACACACAGCACTGCTCCCTGCTCACATCACATGGGCAGGGTATATCCATCCCTCATGCAGACCGGGTGCCACACTCCACATATGCACCCACCCACATGACAGGGGACTTTCACACACACCGATGTCCAGGGTACGAACACATCATGTGGACACTCTCAGCACAGGTACACAGAACTAACACACATCTGTGGGTACAGTCACCTGTCACACTGGGCTGACCACATAATCACATGAGGACTGCAGAGGCTACATTCCCAGGAGGACAAGACAGGCAGAATGTGGCATGCACCATGCAGTGATTGTCACAGTAAACACAATGCAAGTGAGGACGGCAGACATGCACCACAGCATGCACTGGCTGGGAGACATCAGGCATTCCCCCCCGGGATCCCCCCTACAGTACATAGCATGTGTGCCACACCTGGACACAATGGCAGAAGTCACACTCACAAAAAAGGGACAGTCTGTGCTGGTGGACTCTGCACTCACCTGATACCCTGGTCGCCCATACAGCATGGGGTACTGTGGGAGGATCACATCCAGCAAAGCCAGGTTCTCCTCCAGGGTGAAGGGCTGTGACCTCTCCACAGACCTTGACATGGTTCCAGGGAATCAGTAGCAGCAGCTGGGTCGTGGAATACAAAGATGTGCAGGCAAGTGCTCCCTCATGGGACCTGGCTGCCTTATATCTGCCTTGCTGGCCTGTTTCATGCACAGGAGTACAGAGTGATTGGTCACTCACATTTGCATCCTATGTTTCCTCCAATCCCTTCAAACCTAGCACAGTCAGTGGGTTCTCATTGTGGTTTTTTTCTTCAGCATGATGTCAACTCCAGAAGCACATTGCAACAAAGTAGATTCATTCAAACTGACTACTGCTGTGCACCTGCTTCAAAATATTCAAACTTTAAACTTGGTCTCCATGACAACCAGCATGCATGTAGGCCTTTATACTTGTCCCTCATGTGTCCCCTATGTAATTTGGAGCTTCACACACAGGTACGGTGTGTTCCGGGGCCCTAGGGCACCCCAAATGCATAGCAACGGCCCGTACAGGCGTGTGTACGGTCCGTATCACTATGGGTGTTCTCGCGTATGCGTACTCATAGTGGTACGGACCGTACACACGCCTGTACGCTCACTATCACTATGAGTACGCATACGCGAGAACACCCATAGTGATGGTGAGCGTACAGGCGTGTGTTAGGTCTGTACCACTATGGGTGTTCTCGCGTATGCGTACTCATAGTGATAGTGAGCGTACAGGCGTGTGTACGGTCCGTACCACTATGGGTGTTCTCGCGTATGCGTACTCATAGTGGTACGGACCGTACACACGCCTGTACGCTCTCTATCACTATGAGTAAGCATACGCGAGAACACCCATAGTGATAGTGAGCGTACAGGCGTGTGTACGGTCCGTACCACTATGAGTACGCATACGCGAGAACACCCATAGTGATAGTGAGCGTACAGGCGTGTGTACGGTCCGTACCACTATGGGTGTTCTCGCGTATGCGTACTCATAGTGATAGTGAGCGTACAGGCGTGTGTACGGTCCGTACCACTATGGGTGTTCTCGCGTATGCGTACTCATAGTGATAGTGAGCGTACAGGCGTGTGTACGGTCCGTACCATTATGGGTGTTCTCGCGTATGCGTACTCATAGTGGTACGGACCGTACACACGCCTGTACGCTCACTATCACTATGACTACGCATACGCGAGAACACCCATAGTGGTACGGACCGTACACACGCCTGTACGCTCACTATCACTATGGGTACACATAGGGCAGCACTCCCATAGTGATAGGGAACGTACACAGGCCCTCTTTGCGAAAGTACAGTGCCTTTCACACATCACAGTGGTGCCAGGCAGCACACAGGAAGGAATAGGGCTTACATACTTGTCCATGGATGGACATCAAGGCATTGTCTGGGCAGTACTACATGTGTGGGGCACGGGTGTGAAAGGCTGTGATGTGGCACATTACTCCTGAGTCGAGAAGGTACCAGATGTATGATGAGATGTGTACAGATGTTATGTGTGACGGTGCAATGTGTGCCAGGCATGCCCTTGACTCCTTTGACATGTGTGCATGTCGTACTGCACACTTGGGATGAGCGTCACTGGCATGGCACGGTCAACAACACACGCATGTGTCCCCTGATGCCCGGTACAGGGGTTACCACACCAGACAGGTCACTACCCACGGTGCACCATGTGACTATGTCATGTATGTGTGGGGGGTTCCCATTAGGTTGATGTTGGAGCTCCCTCAAAAGCATCAGCTGTTGCAGCAACCAACATGTGTCTGTGTGTAGATTGACATGACACACTGTTCCGCACACCAGCACACATGTGGTATCGGATGTGAGGTGCGTATGTATGCATGGGACACAGAGTAGCGTAACAAGGACATGTCTGAATCCTCTCTATGAATGTGTGGTGAGTCATCACATGTACACCTTCATGGCAAGGTGTGTGGGCTGTCCTAGTGTAATGTCATGTGACCTGTGGCTCTAGTGTTCCGCTACCAGTCTCTGCAATCGACATCCTACTTCTGCTGATGTGTGGATGTATGTCACTCCTGTCTTGCGTCTGGCTGTTCACTTACACTGGGACACAGCTAATCCCATGCCATGGCATGTGGAGGTTCACAATCTCCGTGTGTAGCTGGGTCTTGGTAGGAGTGTCACCTGCCAGCCATACGTGTCCAGGGCATGTGGCACATACCTGACTCCGTATGTCGCATATGTGTATTGACAGATTGACATGTGCTCAGTACATATAAATTGTTGTTGTAGTGCACTCACTCTTCCTTGTCACTTCCAAATTACTGCAGAGCGCCGCCTCTTCCCCGACCAATTCCGGACTTGGCTGCCATGCGGGAGAATGACTGTATCCGGTGCTACCGCTTCCCCCAACCGTTGATTCTGGAGTTGACGGCGAGACTGGCACCACACCTGCAACCGCTGCACAGGTATCCTACGGCACTGACACCCAAGCTGAAGGTAATGGCAGCCCTACATTTTCTGGCCACGGGTACCTTTCAAAATACCATAGCTCATGTTGGTGGCATGTCCCAGAGCATGTTCTGCCGTGTGCTGCATGATTTCTTAGAGGCCATGTTGCTTCACCTGGATGAGTTCATCCAATTCCCAACCCCTGAAATGTTGACTGGTGTCAAGCGTGGATTCTATGCCCTGGGAGGGATGCCCCATGTCATTGGGTCCATAGATGGGACACATGTGGCTTTGGTACCACCACAGGCACAGGAGGTAGCGTACAGGAATCGCAAGCACTACCACTCCATCAATGCCCTTGTGGTGTGTCCGTCCAACATGGTGATTTCACATGTCTGTGCTCGTTTTCCAGGATCAGCACACGATGCCTACATCATGAGGCGTAGCAGGGTGCCTGAAATGATGACGCAGCTGCGCAACGAACGAGCATGTGTTGTTGGTGGGTACACTCTGTCTGTCCTGTATTTTGCGTAGACTTCCAGCACGACCGCTTGTCCTGTCCTACTTATGTCCATGTGCTTTCCATGTAGGGGACGCTGGCTATCCCAACATGCCATGGCTGATCACACCTCTCCGCAACCCCATCAGGCCAGCCCAGCTCCGCTACAACACCGCCCATGGCCGGACAAGGCGAGTGATAGAGAGGACATTTGGCCTCCTGAAGAGCCGATTCCGATGCCTCCACAAGACCGGCGGCGCCCTCCCATATGCCCCGGCGAAGGTCTGCAAAATCTTCATGGTCTGCTGCATGCTGCACAACATGGCAGTTGAGAAAGCTGTGCCACTCATCCTGGATCAAGATGATCAGGACCATCCACCCGTGGAGGACGAAGGGCTTGGCAATGGGGCTAGTGATGTGGAGGATGTGGTTCCGCAAGAGGACATCCGGACTCGGCTCATACGCGACTTCTTTGCTTAGTGGTGAGTATCAGTGTCTGTGTGTGCACGCATTGGTCCCCGTGTGGCATGTGTTGCGATGTGTGTGTCCATCTGCATGTATGGCAAGTGAGTCAGAGGTGTGTGTGGATGTGTCACTGGAGTGATGGTGGCAGTGATGTGTATTTCCCCAGTCATAATTGTGACCTGGCATATTGCCATCCTTACATGTGTCGAGTACATGCACATGCAAGTGGCTATGCTTTTTGTGGCTGACTTCTTGTGTGTCTCTCATCCCCAGGTACTTGCGCATGCCGTCTGCTGGTTGCATTGTTGTGGCACTGCTATTCCTCATGGACACGTCATCGTGTGCTGACTCAGCGTTACACGCACTGACAAGTTTGGAAGTCTCCTTAGGGTAAGGGATGCATCAGGGGTGTATTGGGTGTGGCAGTTGTTTACGATGTATGCACACTGCCCCTGTCGATGTTTGGTTCCTCTGCAGACATGTCACATCACCATGGTACACATTACATGCAGCTGGGTACACCTGAATAGATGGTCAGACTTGTTGACAGTCATCAGTTATGGGATTGTGGAATGTGATGATGGCATCAATGTGTGTTACACTGCCCTCGGACACATACGGTTTGCATTGGCTTGACATGGTGTGGGACTTCCACATCAGCGGATCAATGGTGTATGGCAGTCTCTCCGTGAGCAGCAGGGGGTGTTTAGCTGTTAGCCGACACTTGTGTGCCAGTTCCATGGCTATCACGCATTTGTGCTGCAGAAGGGGGGTGCCAGTGTTGGACCCACATGTTACTCCACATGACCCGTTCATGTGTACTCCGAGTTGCCTCTGCAATCCCGAATACATGACTAATAAAGGTGTCCCTATGCCTCCAAGGTGCCTCTTCTCAGTCAATGCTGGTGTGTTGCCACGGTGCATCCGGCATGTCTGGCATGGTTTTCCGTGATAGTGGCTATGTGTCTATGTGTAGAGTAGCAAGATGCAAGCTGTTTGTGTGGGATTAGACTGTGTATTGTGCATGTAGTCCATGACTGTGTGGGTATTGTGACATGTGAAATCCCCATGCATCCAACGTTGGCCAGGCCACCATTCTCTGCATCCACCTGACTCAAGCTTGCAGGACATGGTTCTGCCACCTGTCCACACATACCTGGGTGCCCCCCAGGACACTCCACATGATCCCTGACCTCTGCGCATGGCTGTCGCTGTACTCAATATGTCTGTCGGCACGGTTGTGCGGCCACCCCCACAGCTGGTTGGGCCCATCACGAGTGTGTATGGTGCTCCATGTCTGTCTTGCCTACTACAATGTGACCCATGTGTGTCCTGTGCCAGACTCAGGCCCCAGGGTGTGGATGGTTGAAGTCAAATGAGAACTCAGGCATAGTTAGACTTTACAAGACACATGTAAGGTAATAATGCAATCAGTAGGCATCTTCTCTTTATGGTGTGACTTTTTATTTTGGTTGGGGTAGGGGGGAGGGGGGTTTGACATGAGGGGCTTTCCGGGTGTGTGGAATCCAAAGTTCACTAGGGGAGTTGGTGTCCTTGCCATTTGAAATCCTCAGAGTCCATGCCACAGTCTTTGGCAACATTGGTCAGACAGTGACCAGCAAGTCCATGTGGCAGAGAATGTCTTTTGCTGCTGTGCTGCTGTTGCTCCAGTGGGCCAGGTGCCAGGCCAGGTGTCCTGGGAGATGGTGCTGTTGCGCCGACCCTCACGGTCTTTTCCGTGGACGACCTGCCCTCCTGCGGGGACCCTCAGAAGCAGGCCGTGACGATGTTTGGGATGCTCCGTCGGATGTCTCCTCCTCCTCCTCATCCCTCCCTGTGGGTGGTGATGTTCTACGCCTGGTGGCACAGGGAGGGTTGCCCATGTTGTCGGCCCTCCGACGGAGTGTACTGTGAATTCCCGTGAACACCGTCACGAGCTCAGCCTGTCTGTCCTCCATCCGCCGTTGGTGTTGCAGTAGACAGGCATGTTGCTCCGCATGTTGCTGGGCCTGCTGGGTCTTGATCCCCTCGAGGATGGACACAACCTGGGCCATGCCCGTGGTGTCTTGCCGGTATGTGTCCAGGATGTTTCGGACATGGGAATATACCGGTTCCCCAGCCAACCGGTCAGGCTGGCGCCTCCGCCGTCCTCCACTCCCACCACCCCTGCCCACTTGCACCTGGCCTGCCCTTGTGGGCACATCGGGTCTCCGGGACCCCTGAGGGGTGGCATTTGCGTTGTCGCCTGCCTCCTCCTGGGTGCCCGGGACACCGTGTCCCTCCTGGCCAGCCTGGCTGCATTTTGGTGGTGGGGCAGGGATCCTGGGTGTCTCCTGGGATGTGGCAGGAGTGGGGGTGGTGGTTGGCCCAGTTGTACCTGACGCAGGTGCTGCAGGTCGTTGGACACCAGAGGGGCCAGGTAGGTCGGGGTCGGGTTCGTCCACAGAGTGGTGAGAGTCGTCGCTGCCGGTGGCTCCGTCATCCCACCGAGCCGGGTCCTGAGTCTTCCCCCCCAGTGTTGGGGGGTGATCCACGACGTTGACCTGTGTGTGAGAGAGACAATGTTAATTTTGTTCCATGCAACATCCATGTTTCATTGTTTTCAAAGTTGGCACATTTCCTCTGGGAATTTGGATATGTCTTGCATTCCACTCACAGTGCACTTGTGCATGGGTATGTCCCTTGGCCACAGCTTTTGCGACTTTACCTATGTGTGGCACAGTCTTACTTGCTGCGTCAACTGTGACTGCAGTCAGCAGTGGAGTGGGCAGGTGTGGCGAGCCATGCATTGGCGCCTTCCGTGTAGCACTGTACGTGTGCACATGGAGTGGTTCCACACACTTATATAATGCAGGTAGCTGTCGTTGTGCTCGTGCACAGGTTGTGACATGGCCCTGTGTTTTGGCATGGAGAAGAGGGGGGGTTCTGGCACTGGCCACCCTTGTCTACATGCACGCAGTCCACCTGCTGACGAGCAGACATTCCCACACCCCACAAGGCTGATTTGCTCTCCCTGTGTGTCCCTTTCTCGCTCCCTCTCTGTCCCCCTCTCCCTCCCTCTGTGTGTCAGCCTCCTCCCTCTGTCCGTCTCCCTGTGTCTCCCTCCCTCTCTGTCCCCCTCTCCCTCCCTCTGTGTGTCAGCCTCCTCCCTCTGTCCGTCTCCCAGTGTCTCCCTCCCTCTCTGTCCCCCTCTCCCTCCCTCTGTGTGTCAGCCTCCTCCCTCTGTCCGTCTCCCTGTGTCTCCCTCCCTCTGTGTCCCCCTCTCCCTCCCTCTGTGTGTCAGCCTCCTCCCTCAGTCCGTCTCCCTGTGTCTCCCTCCCTCTCTGTCCCCCTCTCCCTCCCTCTGTGTGTCACCCTCTGTCACCTCAGCCCAGCTTCCTGGGCACACACTGTTAGCAGATCTTTGAATGGCCCTTGGATTGTTGATGTGAGTTTGTTTCTGATCTCCAGGCACCCATTGGGTGTAGTGTCTGTGTCTGCACTGCTGCTGTGGTGGTGTGTGCTGCCACTCTTTCACAGTGTTGGCTGTTCATTAGCTGCTGTCATGTGCAAGAACGTGCCGTCACCCCCATGTGTTGATGCAAGGCGTCCGCCATTTGCTGGCGAGTCTTTCCTGTGTGGGGACACACTGTTTGTCTGGCTGTGACCTAGGCCATATGGGCAGGGGGCATTGTTGTCTGCTTCTGATTTGCACTATGTGATTTTTGGGGCCCACACTCCCGCCATCTGGCTTACCGTGTCATGTGTTGGTGTTTTCTGTGGCCTGTGACTTGACATTGTCCAGCTGGGTGCATGGGGCATGGTGGCGCCAGTGGCATGTGCGTGTTCATGGAGTGTGGTTGAGTCATGCGATAGCTTGGGGTGGTTGCGTGCCTGTTTGTGAGTTTGGTTGTGGATGACGTTCCCCCCATGTGAGGTGAGTTGTTTGTGTACTCACCCGGGTCTCGGAGTCCGTCTAATCCGTCCACTGCCACCACCGGCAGTATGGCCATCACCCTCTCCTCCCAGGGATGGTATTCTACGCGTCTGCGGGGCGGCCCTCCTCCAGTGACGTTGGCGTGGTTGTGTTCCTCCGTCATTTTGGCTCAGACCCTCCTCCGCAGATCGTACCACCTGGCTTGGCATTCATGTCTGGTCCTTCTGGTGTCCGCAACAGCATTCACAGCATCGACGATGGTCTGCCACATGGATGTTTTTTCTGAAATGCTGGTCTGTCTGACCAATGTTCCAAAGAGGTGTGGCTCAACTCTGAGGATTTCATCGACAAGGACCTCCAACTCTCGGCTAGTGAACTTTGGATTCTTGTTAGTGGGCATGGTGAGGGGTGTGGGTGTGGATGGTGGGGGGGGGGTGGATGGTTGTGGGTGTGTGGGTGTGGTTGTGCAGGTGTGTGTGTGTGAATTTGATGTGGGGGTGTTTGTGAAGGTGTGTGTGTGAAGGTGTGCAAGTGTAAGGTGTGGTAAAGCTTCTAGTATGGTGCTGTAGGTTGTCTGTGGGGTCTGGCAGCAGTGAGTCTGTTGCAAAGGCTCATGGTTTGTGTGTGTGGGCCCTTTTTATTGGTCCATTGGTGGGTGTGGCTGTGTTTGAACTTTGGGTGGGTGTGTTATAAGGAGTGGTTGTGTTTTGGGCCTCTGTTTGGGATTTTGGCAGTTGCAGGTCAGTGAATGTGTTGTTTTTGTGCTTGTTGGACATGTTTTGTGGCTTTGTGCCATTCGAATGGTGCATTCTTGTGTTGTTTTGCTTTGTCCTGGTTGTGTACGTGTGTTTTTAGTGTGTGTACGGTGTGTACATGGGCCATTTTGTTGTACAGTGCTGTCCTTGTGTCTGGCTTCGTACGACTCGTACATGCGCGATGTTGTGTGAAGGTGGTGATGTTGGGGCCTGGGGTACGCTCCATACGTACGTGGGTGAGGGTACGGGTCGTACATACACGGGTGGGGGTACGACTCGAACGTACACGGGTGTACATACACGGGGGGTGCGACACGTACACGGGTGTACATACACGGGGGTACGCCACGTACACGGGTGTACATACACGGGTGGGGGTACGACTCGAACGTACACGGGTGTACATACAGGGGGGTATGACACATACACGGGTGTACATACACGGGTGGGGGTACGACTCGAACGTACACGGGTGTACAAACACGGGGGGTGCGGCACGTACATGGGTGTACATACACGGGGGGTGCGACACGTACACGGGTGTACATACAGGGGGGTACGACTTGAACGTACACGGGTGTACATACACGGGGGTGCGACACGTACACGGGTGTACATACACGGGGGGGTACGCCACGTACACGGGTGTACATACACGGGGGTGCGACACGTACACGGGTGTACATACAGGGGGGGTACGACACGTACACGGGTGTACATACAAGGGTGGGGGTACGACTCGAATGTACACGGGTGTACATACACGGGGGTGCGACACGTACACGGGTGTACATACACGGGGGGTACGCCACGTACACGGGTGTACATACACGGGTGGGGGTACGACTCGAACGTACACGGGTGTACATACACGGGGGTGCGACTCGTACATGGGTGTACATACACGGGTGGGGGTACGACTCGAACGTACACGGGTGTACATGCACGGGGGTATGACTCGTACACGGGTGTACATACACGGTTCTGGGTATGACTCAAACGTACACGGGTGTACATACACGGGTGGGGGTACGACTCGAACGTACACGGGTGTACATGCATGGGGGTACGACTCGTACACGGGTGTACATACACGGGTGGGGGTATGACTCGCACGTACACGGGTGTACATACACGGGTGGGGGTACGACTCGAACGTACACGGGTGTACATACACGGGGGGTACGACTCGAACGTACGGGGGCTGGGGGGGTATTCGGCGCGTATGCGGGCACATGTCTCCATGGTTGCTATGGGTGTTCGGTGCGGACGGTGTTTTTTGCATACGGTTGTAACATCGGACGCATGGGATGGATCGTGATTCCGCGGTCGGACTTGACTTTTTACATTTGTACGGTAAATCGTCCGGGGACGTGTCGGACACAATTTCCGACCCGAGGACGTGTGGGGAATTGTTCCCAATGCGATTCGTATGGTCTGTTTCCCATGCGAATCGTAATTGGCAGTTTGTACGGCACTTGTACGATTCGTACGGTAAAAAGACCGGATACGAGTCGTACGGGCTATTTTTTTACCGGATCGTAATCGGCACCTGAGTGTGTACATCAAATGCTTAAAACTGTCCTCTGATACTGCCTTACTAGTCGACCACCCTACCACAAATAGAGAGTAAGGTTCTATCTAACTTTAACCTCTGCCTACCTCTGGGGTCACCTGAACTCTATACACACTATACCTCACTTTGGTGTAGTATATATAGAGCCAGTTTGCTACATTGGTGGATTAGCAGTGGGATACACAACTTGCATTTGTTGGACTACTTGGTTACCACCAGATCACACAACAGAACTCTTAAATTGCCTTTAGAATTCAGATGTTTTCAAATTGGCATTTTTACCAAACTACTAAAAGTCTTGTTAGGGCCTTGCTTAAGTCCCATTAGAATTTTAGAAAATCAAAAGTCACTGTAGTCAAGGGTAGAAGGGTTAGAACTTTTGTTTTTAGAATGTCTCAAAATAAGAACCCAGCTATTAGTGAAAATAATGATAATGACATACAGGACATGGTTGAGAAGCTTGACCTCACCCCTTACCTTCACTTGTCTTTCAAGGAAGTAAGGTCCTTATGTAAAATTAAAAACATACCAATGGGCCCCCATCCAACCAAACAAAAGCTCCAGGAGCTGTTGGCTAAGTATGCAAGAGCCCACCCATGTGAAAATGGTGATGACCAATCAGATGGGGAAGGAGGTAAGGAGGATGGAGAAAGGTACCCACCTCCACTACTTCCTAGGGAAGAAAGGGACCCTGTACCCTTACTTCCAAGAGTCAACCTCTGGGGACCTAGAGGCCACACAGATGGTTCAGGTTCTGGTGAGCACATTGAGGACAGCCTCAATGAGGAGGACAGCCTTTTAGCAAGCCTGACCAAAAGACTGGACCTAGAGACCAGACTATTGGCTCTAGAGAAAGAGAGAAAGGATATGGGATTAGCACCCATCAATGGTGGCAGCAATCAAAATAATAAGGATAGAGGGCAATCTTATGATCCTAAAATCCTCAAAGGGATTGTCCCTAAATATGAGGAGGGTGATGATATCACCTAGTGGTTCACAGCTTTTGAGAGGGCTTGTGAAGCCAGAAGGGTGAAAAGGACTTTCTGGGGACACTCCTTTGGGAACTGTTCTCTGGTAACTGCAGAGACAGACTCCTGACCCTTTCTGGGGCAGATGCTGGGTCCTATGACCTCATGAAGAGAACTCTGATTGAGGGATTTGGACTCACAACTGAGGAGTACAGAATTAGATTCAGGGGGGCTCACAAAACCCCAAACCAGTCCTGGAATTATTAAGTAGACTACTCAGTAAAGACACTAGGTGGCTGGTTAACTGGAAACAATGTGCATGACTTTAATGGAATTTACAACCTGTTTATGAAGGAACACATGTTAAGTAATTGCATTGATGAAAAGTTGCATCAGTACCTGGTAGACCTAAATCCACGTTCTCCCAAAGAATTGGGAAAGAAGCCAGACCACTGGGTCAAAACAAGGGTAACTAGGACGTCCACTGGGGGTGACCAAAAGAAAGGGGTTACAAAGCCTCCCCAGAGGAAATACAGTGAACCCATTAAAGATAAAAGTAAGGAGTCCCAGGTAGACCCCCAGAAACCTGTGCAGGAGGGTGGGCCCAAAGACACCTCACAAAATAAAACAGGGTACCAAGGTAAGAAATCGGATCCCAACAGAGTATGGTGTCACAACTGTCAAAAGGCAGGACACCACACCAAGGACCCTAGCTATCCTAAAAACAAAGCCCCTAGTACAGCTCCAAGGGTGACTAGTGTAGCTCCAGGGGTTGCCAGTGTAGCTTTGGAGGAGGGGACCTCAGATGAGGAAGTCCTCCTAGCCTTAACCTGGAAAATGGGCCCAAGAGGTAAGCTGAAAGTTCCAGAGGGGAGTAGACACTTCCACCACTTACTGGTGAATGGAATCCCAGCCACTGCCCTGAGAGATACCTGTGCCAGTCACATGGTAGTGTACGACAGGTTGGTTCTCTCAAACCAGTATGTCCCATGGGAGTAAGGACTGTCCCGGGGGGGGGGGGATTGGGGGAGTCACTGTTAGGCCTGTGGCTGTAGTGCTCCTAGAAATAGCTGGTTCCCTTAGATGGAGAAAGGTGGTAGTCAGTAAAGACCTCACCCTTGATTGATTCCTGGGGATTGACCGCCCAGAGGTTGGTCTAAGCCAAAGAGAGGTGCTGGTCCAATGCCAGACCTCACCCAAGAAATCTGGGGGTGCTCAACCTGCAGTTAGTGCAGCTGAGCCCCAAAAGAAAAAGAAGAAACAGTGTAGGAAAGGTGGGCAACTGTTAGCCACAGTTCCAGTGGGACAGGGAGATTCTATCCCAGTAAGGGAGAACTCCAAAAGTGGCACTGGTAAAGTCCCCCCTAGCCAACAAAAAGACCTGACTAGTCGGGCAACTGTCCAGCCTGAGGTGGTGGCTCCTCAGCTCGCAGAACAGAGGGCGGAGGAAGGGTGTTCACTACCTGTCAGGGTTGCACGGCGCGGTGGCCAAAAAACTACTAATATGGCCGCCGATCTAGAATGCGCATGCGCGGGAACGGGTCAAGGAAGCTAAAGCCGGCCTTCCCCGATCAGCTGCGCTTCGCATTCTAGTCGTTGGTTTCCTGACACATCCTGAAGCTCTTCTGGGTCGTCGCGCTCCTCGCGTCGGAATCGGCGTTTGCCCGACGTTTTCTCATGGCGAGTCATCTTTCCCTGGCGTCTGTGCATCTTGTTCCACTCCTCGATTGCCGGCATGAATAAATGAAGAGAAAAGAACACAGACACAGCATTAGCATTGTATAGCAGTAACAGTGCACTGCGCTGCTTTATTTATTTATTTAATCTTTCCTTCTTACCTGATCTTGAGCCCTAGCCTTTGTTGGGTCTCTTGCCACTCTCTTAATTTTGGATGACACAGTGTGTCTATATGCCTCCTGGAGAGAAATAGAGACAATAAGAAGCATTATTGTTTCCAACAATTTTCCAGTGCATTGCGCCAACATTTTATGTTTGATTACATGTTGTCACTTACATGATCCTGTTCTCTCGGCGCTGTGGGGATCCGCTCCGCCTTTTAGGATCTAGGAGAGAATATATCTACTTTATATTATCTGAGTTTAAGGTATATTACTTTCAAGAACAATACGGGGTGACCAGGTAGGCACATATCCAGACATTTACATATAGTGCCGTCCCATACACATTGGTCCTTTACTTATCTCACTTTATTGTCTTTTCTAGTTCCAGACACAAGCCCCAAACACCATTATTTTACTAACCTGTTTTCCAGGAGAAGGGATACACTAAGGTAGGGAAAGGAAAGAATAAAAGATAAAGTTAGTAAACAAATGTTTCTATCCTTGTACTTATGTATTGACTTTTCCTATTTACAGTCTCTTACCTTATCCTGGAGAGTCCGGAGGTTATCTGAGTCACCACGTGGAGTTTTTCCCCTTTTTCCTTGTTTTGTTTCCCTTCTTCCCCAGGTTACCATTTGCCACCTTGTTTAGTCTCAGGTGTCATAGGGTGATTTGGAGAGGTTGTGGACCTTGCTTCACATCCCTGACGTTCCTGCGGAAAATATAGGTGAGATTCTTACAGAACACGAAGCCCAAAAAAGAATAGTATTTCTTTCCGCCTGGACGCCATAGATGTTAATCAGGTTACTTTAGCCGATTTAGCCCACATGTTAGGTAATTTACAACTAGAAACTCAATCCCTCTCTACCAGGGAGGATTCCATACAGCAAGAAATGAGAACCGATCCAGGTATAAGGTCCCCCAGTCCAAGTGCTAATATTCCAGTAGTACCAGTAACAATTCCCCCGTTTGTCTCTTTGGCTCCTCCTGAGCGTTTCTTTGGAGATACTACTAAGTTTGCTGCTTTCATCAGCCAGTGTCAGCTCCATTTCACGTGCAAAGCCTCCTGTTTTCCTATAGACCAAGCTAAGGTACCATTTGTTATTTCCTATCGAGGGGGATCTGCAGCTAACTGGACGATACCCCTGATAGAAAGAAACGACCCATTGTTAGAGGATTATAGTGCCTTTAGAAGAGAACTCAGAAAATTGTTTGATAGACACACTTTTACACACTCAGCTGACACTGAACTGTTAACGTTGAAACAGGGGACCAAGGATTTAACCTCCAACATTTCCACGTTCTATAGATTAGTAGCCGAAGCCGGATGGCCTGAGGAAAAGTGTAGTGCTTTGTTCTACAAGGGATTGAGAGAGGACCTAAAAGATGCATTGGCACAAGTAGTAGACCCTCCTGAGTCTTGTACTGCCCTTGTTGACTTGGTGGTTAAGTTAGATCATAGAATTAGTGAGCATAAGAGAGAGAGAGGCAGGTCAGAGGGGAGAGTCTTTGCTTATCGTGAAAAGAAAATTGAACCTGAGAGAACAACAGATGAACCCGAACCTATGCAAATAGTAAGCATAAGGGGGCCCCTCAGTGAAGAAGAAAAACAGAGAAGGCGTGATAAGAAATTGTGCTTGTACTGTGGGAAACAGGGCCATTTTCTTAGGGAATGTCCTGTCAAACCAAGACCGACAAAGTGGTCGGAAAACTAGTGAGCCCGAAGTCTCAGGAGACAAGGACTTCGGGTAATTCAGGCTTAATTGTCTCATCTATGGAGGTAAAGGCCTCTCAGTCACGTCACTTTCTTCTCTCTTTGTGTTTAAGATGGGAACATCAGGCTGTAGAAGTACAAATAATGATAGATTCAGGTGCTTCGGGTAATTTCATGGATGTTCAGTGGGCTCAGAGTCAGACAATCCCTTGGGTGTCTAAATCTTCTTGGGAAGAGGTTACAACGATTGATGGTAGTGCCTTGAAATCCGGTCCCATTAAGCACGCTACGGTTAGTTTGACGCTGATTATTGAGAAGAAACACCAGGAAGACATCGCCTTCGATCTGATACAATCTCCCCAGTTTCCAGTTATTGTGGGTTTACCCTGGTTATGTCAACATAGGCCGATTATTGATTGGAGATCTCTGTCATTAACATTCAACCACGACCTTTGTAAGGGGCACATTCTTCTTGATCCAAGTACTCCTGAGAAAAATCTCTCATTCACGGGTACGAATAAATGTGTTTTACCTTCTGTTTATCAGGACCTCAGGGAAATATTTGATGCCGAACAGGCCACTAGTCTCCCACCTCATAGGGTATATGACTGCAGAATTGATCTGCAGCCTGGAGCTCGCCTACCTTGCAGTAGAGTGTATTCCTTAACAGAAAAGGAGAAAGTGTATTTGCGGGAATATCCGGACGAAATGTTGAAGATAGGGTTTATCCGTCCCTCTATATCACCTGCTTCATCTTCTCTTTTTTTTTATACCGAAGAGAGAAGGGGGTCTTAGATGCTGCATAGACTACAGGGCACTGAATACCATTACCATCAAGAATAGGTATCCCTTACCACTAATATCCTCCCTCCTTGATCAGATAAAGAACGCCCAGGTTTTCACCAAGTTAGATCTGCGAGGGGCATACCATCTTGTGAGAATCAAGTAAGGAGATGAGTGGAAGACTGTTTTTTGTACCAAATATGGGTTGTATGAATACCTAGTGATGCCCTTTGGGCAATGTAATGCCCATTCGGCTTTTCAGTTTTTTATCAATGAGGTACTAAAGGACATGCTGGATACGTTTGTCATTGCTTATATCGACGACCTCTTGATTTATTCTACCTCCATGCAGGAACATGTAATCCACGTACGGAGAGTACTAGAACGACTGCGAGACAATCATTTGTATTGTAAGCTAGAGAAATGTCACTTCCATACTCAGCAAGAAAGCTTCCTGGGTTCATAATATCCCCACAGAGACTTAGTATGGATCCACAGACGGTAGGGGCCATTCACCGTTGGCAAGCACCTCAAAGCGTCAAGGAGATACAGAGCTTTCCTGGCTTCGCCAATTTTTACAGACACTTTATTAGTGTTTTTTCTGATTTAGCCTCCCCAATAACTAGGTTGTTGAAAAAAGGAGTGAAGTTTCAATGGACACCCGAGGCAGAGGCAGCCTTTTGCAAATAAGAAGCCTTCACTCAAGCACCCATACTAAGGCATCCAAATCCTTCACGTGCCTTTGTAGTCGAGGCTGATGCTTCACAGGTGGCAGTTGGTGGTGTACTTTCTCAGACGGATCCAAGCACAGGAATACTCCATTCAGTGGCGTACTATTCACGTAAATTAGCTCCAGCTGAAATAAACTACTCTATAGGAGACACGGAGTTATTGGCTATAAAAAGAGTTTTCGAGCAATGGAGGCAGTATTTCTTGGGGGCCAATCACAAGATAATGGTCCTAACAGACCACCGTAATTTGCAATTCTTGAGATCCGCAAAAGTTTTATCCATACGACAATTACATTGGACTCAGTTCTTTAGTGATTACGACTTTGTCATACAATTTCAAGCAGGCATGAGGAACGGGAAAGCAGATGCTTTGTCTCGCTTAGCTTATGGGCCCATAGAATCACAAGGTGAACCTCCTCTTATAATAGCCGGGGAGCGAATAGTTGGGGTTCTGTGTTCCAAAGAAGACTTCCTGAACTCAGTTAAGGAGGCACAATCATCCACAGACATAAAGGAAATAACAGGTACACAAGAAGTCACTGTAGCTCAAGAACTGTCCTACGTGTGGGGAGGGCTGGTACTCCCCACTCAAGAGCTGCAATTACGGGCTTTAGAATGGTGTCATAATAATCCCCTTGCAGGGCATTCAGGATATAAGAAGACACTTGACTTGCTACACAGGCACTTTTGGTGGCCTACCATGGGAATAGACACAAAACGCTATTTTCAGACATGCTACATATGTGCCCAGGGAAAGGTCTCTCACCAGAACCCAGCAGGGTTATTACAGCCTTTACCTACACCGCCTACTCCTTAGCACACAGTTTCCCTGGATTTTATAGTAGATTTACCAAGAACAGCAAAAGGGAACACTACCCTCCTTGTAGTAGTAGATTTATTGACCAAGATGGCCTATTTTATCCCAATGACAAGCCTCCCCACATCTTGAGTGTTAGCCTCTGTATTCATTCAGCAAGTGGTACGTTTACATGGCCTCCCCTCCATCTTGGTATCAGATAGGGGAGCTCAGTTCATCTCTAAGTTCTGGAGAGGGATGGGGAACTTATTAAACATAGATGTACGGTTGTCTTCTAGTCACCATCCTCAGACAGATGGCCAAACAGAGAGAGTGAACCAATGCTTTGAGCAATACATCAGGTGCCAGGCCTTACAAACTCTTGCTGATTGGGATGAGATGGTATGGATAGCGGAGTTCTCATATAATAATAGTTGTCACTCTTCCACTGCTTACTCGCCTTTCTATTGCACTTATGGTTTTCATCCCCGAACTATGCTATCTCCGCTTTCCTCCTCTTGCTCTACTCCTGCAGCCACAGACTTTATAAAAGAATTACAAGATATACACAAGGTAGCACAGACAAATCTGGAAAAAGCCAAAGCTAGTTATAAAATGGGAGCGGATGTTCACAGACGCTTAGAGTCTGGATACAAGCAGGGGGACGAGGTCTGGCTATCCTCTAAGAACCTGGCGTTGAGAGGAGTTTGCAAATTTAAACCCAAGTACCTAGGACCGTACAAGATATGTAAGGTGGTGAATCCTGTAGCTATGAAGTTAGATCTTCCCGCCTCAATGAAAATACATCCAGTGTTTCATGTCTCTCTCCTGAAACCAGAAGAACTGGGCACACTTCTCCCTAATGCCCCCACACCTGTAATGGTGGATGATGAAAAAGAATACGAGGTTGAGGCGATCATAGATTCACGTAGAGTGAGACGCAAACTCCAGTATCTGATACACTGGAAGGGTTATGGGATTGAAGATCGTACTTGGGAACCGGCTAGTCAAGTACATGCCCCTCAATTGGTGTGTTTATTTCACAGAAGGCATCCTGACAAACCCAAACCTGTAGGGGGTTTGTAGGGGGGTATACTGTCAGGATTGCGCAGCTCGGTGGCCAAAAAACTACTAATATGGCCGCCGATCTAGAATGCGCATGCACGGGGACGGGTCAAGGAAGCTAAAGCCGGCCTTCCCTGATCAGCTTCGCTTCGCGTTCTAGTCGTTGGCTTCCTGACACATCCTGAAGCTCTTCCGGGTCGTCGCGCTCCTCGCGTCGGACTCGGTGTTTGCCCAGCGTTTTCTCGTTGGAGGGTCATCTTTCCCTGGCGTCTGTGCATCTTGTTCCACTCCTCGATTGCCTGCATGAATAAATGAAGAGAAAAGAGCACAGACACTGCATTAGCATTGTATTGCGGTAACAGCGCACTGCGCTACTTTATTTATTTATTTAATCATTCCTTCTTACCTGATCTTGAGCCCTAGCCCTTGTTGGGTCTCTTGCCACTCTCTTAATTTTGGATGACACAGTGTGTCTATATGCCTCCTGGAGAGAAATAGAGACAATAAGAAACATTATTGTTTCAAACAATTTTCCAGTGCATTGCGCCAACATTTTATGTTTGATTACATGTTGTCACTTACCTGATCCTGTTCTCTCGGCGCTGTGGGGATCCCCTCCGCCTTTTAGGATCTAGGAGAGAATATATCTACTTTATATTATCTGAGTTTAAGGTATATTACTTTCAAGAACAATACGGGGTGACCAGGTAGGCACATATCCAGACATTTACATATAGTGCCGTCCCATACACATTGGTCCTTTACTTATCTCACTTTCTTGTCTTTTCTAGTTCCAGACACAAGCCCCAAACACCATTATTTTACTAACCTGTTTTCCAGGAGAAAGGATACACCAAGGTAGGGAAAGGAAAGAATAAAAGATAGTTAGTCAACAAATGTTTCTATCCTTGTACTTATGTATTGACTCTTTTCCTATTTACAGTCTCTTACCTTATCCTGGAGAGTCCGGAGGTTATCTGAGTCACCGCGTGGAGTTCTTCCCCTTTTTTCCTTGATTTGTTTCCCTTCTTCCCCAGATTACCATTTGCCACCTTGTTTAGTCTCAGGTGTCATATGGTGATTTGCAGAGGTTGTGGACCTTGCTTCACATCCCTGACGTTCCTGCGGAAAATATAGGTGAGATTCTTACACGACCAAGTGTAGTGACCCCCGCCCTAAAACAGCAGACAGGCAGCCAGAACCCAAAGAAGCCTGTAAGATAGCCCCTTCACTTACCAGTCAGGAGCTAAAGGTGTGGTTCTAGGCACTGACTGCTGTCAGAAGCCTCTGCTGGGTGTTAGCCTTCATGGCAGCACTGTCCTTGGCATGGTGGCCTAGCCCCCTGCCAAATAGCAAGTTAGGACCCCTGACCCTATTGGTCATGGTGGGGTTGCTCGAGCTGTGGGTGACCTCAATGGGTAAGCTGGGCTTTGCCCTGGCTAAGTTAGAATTTGCAGAGGTGGGCACCTCTGAACCCAAACTAAAAAGATGGGGGTGAAGACACTAAAGAGCTCGGAAAGGAGCATTGGGAATTAGGTCCTGAAACTGTTGAGGTAGGCCAGCTCCCCAAATGGACTGAGCTGGACAGAAGGATGTAAGGCAGAGAAGGCCCTGCAACTTTCAAACCACTTCCTCTACTCTTCCTCGCCTGAAAGACTATAAAGACTCTCCCAGCTTTGGCAGAGTATCCTGGCCTTTGGGCTGGGGGGCTTCTGTAGAAAAGTGGGTTTCTGTTGTAGTAACCCCTCCCCCACTATTTGCCAGACTACTGATGCACTTTTTCTTGGTGTGCCCTGGGTCCCTGCCAATCAGGTTCCCAGGGCCTGTGTTCTTTCCCCAAAACTAACCCAATTGGCATCTCTGGCCACAGGTCAGCCCCTGGTAAATGGTACCACAGGTACCCAGGGCACTGTGACCAGGGAAGACCTCTAAGGGCTGCAGCACTTATTGTGCCACCCTTAGAGGCCCTGTGCCTTTACACACACACACTGTCTTTGCAGGCTGCATGTTTTGGTTCAGAACAAAGTGAAGAGTCGACCATGGCACACATCCCTGTGTGCCAGGCCTGCAACCCACTGCCCTAGCATAGATCAGTCACCCCTCTAGCTGAGTGCCCTATGCCAGTGGTGAGGGTACAGGTGCATGAGCCCTGTACCCCTACAGTGTCTAAGTCAATTCTGATACATTGTAAGTGCAGTGCTGCCATTAAGAGTATATGGAGCTGGGAGCTTGTCATTACAAACTCCACAGCACCATAATGGCTACACTGAAAACTGAGAAGTTTGGTATCAAACTTCTCAGCACATTAAGCCCACACTGATGCCAGTGGGATTTAATGAACAATGCACACAGAGGGCATCTCAGCGATGCCCCCTGAAAACTAACCCACCACTAGTGTCAAGGCTGAGTGGCTGCTTTCAACTGCCACCACCAGACATGTTTCTGGAACCCTGGGTCAAGAGCCTGCTGCTTTCTGGGGCCTGAAACAATGCACATCCCGGGACGAGGTGCCAAGCCTTCTCCCCCAGGATGGGCAGGGTTCATGAAGGGGAAGCTTCAAAGGCATGCCGCCTTTATGAGCCTCCCCAGACCATTTGCTTCTTTCAGCAACTGGTCTCCACTGATTCTGCTCCCCACTTTGGGCGGGAGAACCAGCGGGAAAAACAAGTGAGGGAGAGAGGTGTGCCCACCTCTGCCAAGTCTACCCTCAGGTGGGGAGGCGAGGTGAAGCACAACTCCGAGTCCCTACCATCTTGAGGACGGGGGGACCCAACTAACCAGGGACAGGCTTCTGACCCCCTCCTACTGGAGGGTGGCACAATAGGGGGTGTACCCACCCCAAGGAAGGGACCCATTGGTCTCTGCCCTTTACCTACCTGTAACACCTCTAAATCTAGTATTTAGGGGGCACCCTGAACCTTGCTTCCTCAGATCCAGAAACGACAAGAAGAAGAAGGACCGAACAGCCGTGCAGCCAGCTAACAAGAGAAATACGCCCACTGACTTGGCCCCAGCCCTACAGGCCTGTCTCCCCTCTAACCTGCTCCTGCGAGATCCCGGTGTGTCCTGCAGCCAACAACCTCAAAAACCCCAGAGGACCTGCCTGCCTTCACTTCCTAAGACTGCTTCTCCAGTGAACACCGGATTTGTTCAACTGCAACCTCTGGCATCAGCTGGAGACCGCGAATCCAGCCCACTCTGCACCCGCCGATCCCGGCCCGAGCTTGATTGGTAAAACACCACGAGGAGGTCACCTCGGCGATCCTGACCTGAGATCTGGCGACCCCTGACCTGCCTCAAGCCTCCAGCCGATGCCTGCAGCCTAAATCCAGAAGGCCCCTTAACCGCGACACGGAGCTGGTAAGAAGATCCGACCCCAAAAGGCACCCCTGCACCCGATGCCCCACGGCCTTGTGTGCCCAAACCAACAGTGCCTAACCAACCCCTAACTTTCCAACTTACCTCTCGAAGTGGTGGTCGCACCCAGAAGTCCTTCGTCTCCCTGCCTGCAGTGCTTTTGCAAACCGGAGGTTCTCCATTGAAAACAACAGGGCACCTGACCTCGAAACAGCACCCTGCACCCGGCCGCCCCATTGCCGCTGAGGGTGCACCTTTAGTGCTACTTTGTTTCCCAATTTGCCCTGACCTAAACCTTAGGAGCTTTGCTCCCACAACCCAGTGGCCTGCTTGCCAGCAGCCACCAACCGGAGGCCCCCTATCCCCCATTGGATAACATTGGGCCACAACACTCTGCACCCGGTCGCCCTAGTGCCGCTGAGGGTGCAACAACAACGCATCACTGAGCCAGGGGGACCTATGAGTCTAACCCCAGAACCTTAACTCCCACAGTCGATAACTTACTTCTGAACCGATAACCTGTTTTTCCTCCATAGGATAACATTGACAATTTTCTTCCAAAAAGTTTCTCAAGTGTGGAGTTTTGAAATCTAAAAATATTCTTTAAAAATCGCACGAATAACCAACACGCATTTACTTACCTGTTTGCAGGAAATGTCCCAGTGCTGAATCTAGGTATCCAGCATTGAGTTAGAAAAGTAACGTCAAAAGTAACTTACCTGTAATTTACTGAAAAAGCCTATTCATTTCAATGTACTGTATTTGCTAAGTATTGCAAACTACTCCATCCCCTGTAAATCAAACAAAGTACAATTCCTATTGCATTTTCAAACTGTTCTACATTCAGCAACTTATTACTGTAAAGTATTTAATGCTTACCTGTGCCAAGCTTGCTTGGTTCTAAAAATAAAACAACAGTATATATTTTTATACGAAAACAATTGACCTAGAGTTCAGTTCTTGAGTGTGTAAATTCATTTGCTGACTGAGTGTGTAAATCAAATGCTTAACACTGTCCTCTGATACTGCCTTACTGCTCGACCAAGCTACCACTTTAGAGAGTAAGGTTCTATCTAACTTTAACCTCCGCCTACCTCTGGGGTCACCTGGACTCTATACACACTATACCTCATTTTGGTGTAGTATATATAGAGCCAGTTTCCTACATATATCAAGATGGCCATTTTCAAACCCTAAATCAAAAATAAACTATAGGTGGGATACCACGCAAACGTACAAATGCAAGCAGGCAATCAGCAGGGTGAAGTTGCCAGGTTCTTACAAATAGCAACGTTTGTGTGAGCATAGCATGAGATGCTATGCAATTGTGCCCAAACCAGCAGCCCATTGTTTGTGATGGACTAAATAAACAGATGGAGCAGTTTTGCGGGAAAGATGGACAGGACACAGTTGCTGTGTAGGCATTCTGCTGGAGAGAAATTGAACGTGTATACAATAATCTTCTCAAGCTATTGAAGGTAATAGAATGCAAATGCAATTAATCATACATTAACATTGTATTGGGCGTGGATATCACTCTTTACTTTTGGTACAAAAAAAGAAAAGCATTGTTAGCCATAACACTGCTCTACAACAGTGCAGACAGGCACAGTTATAGCAAGTTAAGAAACGAATCATAGCAAATGTAAAAAGCCCTCTATCATTCTCCAAATAAAAGTATGCACATTTAATAAAACATTTGCAGGCACATGCATCAACCATTTTTGCGAGCGCAAATGGTGAGATTCGTAAAAATCGGCTATTTGCGCCCGCAAAAAGGGCTTCTGCGATGCATCAACCTGTCAGCCTCTCGCAATTTAAGAAATCACAAATTATTGAGATTTCTTAAATTGTGATTGCATTTAAGGAATTGCAAATTGCGATTCCTTAAATGCAATGCATGATGGAATCGTAAATTGCGATTTTGCTAATAGGGGGCGCAATTTACCATCAATTTGTACTTGATGGTAATTTGCAAAAACTTAGAAAAATTACTGTAGGTTACAAACACACATGCCCTTGGTGCATGTGTGTGCGCAACATGTGTGCACAGTTCAATTTCAGGGGTGCAACAGGGTGTCCTTTTGACACCCTTGAAATTGCATGCGCAATTTGCGAGCACCTATTGGTACTCGCAAATTACGCATCCAATTTCCCATTCATTCCTATAGGCCTGTAGGACCATAGGAATGAATGGGAAGGCATTCCTTAATTGCGACTCGCAATTTGCGAGTCGCAATTAAGGAATGTTTGGGAATCGCTCATTTTAAAGCGATTCCTACATGCATAGGC
Source organism: Triturus cristatus (assembly GCF_964204655.1). NCBI lineage: Eukaryota > Metazoa > Chordata > Amphibia > Caudata > Salamandridae > Triturus > Triturus cristatus. The sequence goes on along the minus strand of NC_140579.1, from coordinate 829,194,075 downwards.
TTTTGCAATTCCTTAATTGCGATTCCTTAATAATCGCATTTAAGGAATCGCAAAAGCCAACATTGATGCATGTGCCTGTTAGATCCTTAAACATGAGTTGTACAATTACCAGGTACAGTGAATACATAAATACATTTTAAACATAAAATAAAAACATGCATCTAAATAGCCCACCCCCCTCCTATCTAAATAACACTTAGTGAAACACTGAAGGTGAAGTAGCTTCAAATATTACAGACCATTGATCCAAGCCTTCAAATTGATTTTAATGGTTTTTGTATCGGCCTGACTCCCCAAAAATACTTTTCTTTAAAGGGATAAATGTGGTTTCACATTGGAGACCAAAAGATACACTTACTGGGCAGTGTGGAGTGTAACCGCTCATCATAATTCATAAAATAAATCAAATATATTCTGATCACTAAATCTGATTACCAAATGTAATAAAATTGAAACATGAAAACAATCCATCCAAAGTGAATCAGCAAATATGATTATCAAGCAATTTCAGTAGTATCCATCTACAGCTATCCATGCTTTAACGTGATGCATGCAAGGGTACCATTGGTGGAGCAGGTACAGTGACATCAGGAACCAGAGCCCTGCAGGGCACACTGAACCCTGATAAATACTGTATTTACTACCCCAACAACAGTCAAAGGGACCATTTTCCTTGCTTGCACCAGGCCCATGACACCCTTTCTATGCTGCTGCATACATGTAGATAAGTGTCATGGATGTCTTACTTGACGGAAATAACTTGGTATAGCAGAAAAGTCAACTAATAAAACGCCTTACAAAAGGCACATGTACTTCACAAGAAGTGGACAGACACACACTGAGTATATACTAAAATACACGTAACCGCCTATTAATTGCTACGGCAATTTTTATACCGATTTTTTCATGGGTCTTGAAAATGTATAAGTAATACGTTAATATATTGCTTTTAGCAATACAAGCTTAGTTTAGGCCTGATCTTTAGGAACACAGTATGTTCCATGAGATATGGTAGGAAGCTGAAACAAGTGTTGTATAGCAGCAGCATCAAAGTCTTGAAGCGCAGGTTGAGATTGAATTTACATTTTAAAGGCATGACAACCTCTTGCTGCAGGAGTGTCTTTCGCAAGTGCCACATTTCTGCCCCATTGTTCTTTAGAGCAAAGCTTTCTAAACTTTGCATGCCTTTATGGTCAATTTGTCTTCATGAACAAATTGCTGAACTTTACTGTGGCAATAAAAGTAGATCTCATGGATGGAGCTAAGCTCTGTTGGTTGCTGCCACTTACATTCAACTTCAGAGTACCCCAAGGATCATCCCTTAGTCCCACGCTCTTCAACATCTGCATAGCCCCCCTCGCCACCATCGTCAGACAGCATGGACTCAGCATAGTATCCTACGCTGACGACACCCAGCTCATCCTCTCCCTCATGAAGGACCACAAAGCCACCAGACTCAGCTTCCAGGAAGGAATGAAAAACGTCAAAGCTTGGATGAGCAGCAGCTGTCTGAAACTCAACTCGGAGAAGACAAAAATCCTTGTCCTTGGACCCACCCCCTCAGCTTGGGACAACACCTGGTGACCCACCGCCCTCGGCAACCCCCCCCACCCTCACGGACCCCATCCGGAACCTAGGCATCATACTCTACTCCTCCCTCACCATGACCCGCCAGATCAACGCCGTCGCGTCCACCTGCTTCAACACCCTCAGCATCCTTCTCAAGACCTTCAAGTAGATCCCCCCAGAAAGACCGTGTCAACCACGCACTCATAACAAGCAGACTGGACTAAGGAAACGCCCCGTACGCTGGAATCAACAAATCCCTGCTATGCAAACTTCAGACCATCCAGAACACTGCTGCCAGACTTGTACTCGGCTTCCCACGACATGAATACATCATCCAACACCTGTGAGACCTCCACTGGCTCCCTGTCAAGAAGAGAGTAACCTTCAAGCTACTCTCCCACGCCTACAAATCCCTCCACAAGACTGGACCCAAATACCTCAACAAAAGAGTCTCCTTCCATGTACCCAAAAGAAACCTCCGCTCCGCTGACCTTGCCCTAGCAGAAACCCCACACATCTGCAGAACCAGAGCGGGTGGAAAGCCTTCTCCTACGTAGTGGCCAAGGCCTGGAACGAGCTCCCGGTCAACATTAGGCGCTCCCATACTCTGCACACCTTCAGGAAGAGCCTCAAAACTGGGCTTTTTGGCTGACTCAGAGGATCCCTACTAACACGTAACTACGAAGTTTTATACTTTGCAATTGAGTTCACGTTTCTCCATACATTAACAGTTCCACACTTGGAACAATTTTAGGCCCAAAATCTCATAACATGTGTCCCTATGGGAAAAAATGGTTATCGGTTTTGGAGGTAAGTACTCGACTCACTAAGGTGAGCTTTGGGGGTTAGGACCAAGGGTCCCCAAGGTCTAGATGGGCGCTCAAGTTGCACCACCAGCTCCAATAGGGCGCAGCCGCGGCCGCTGCAGGTAAGAGCGGTGGGGCCGGCTGGGGGGGTAGATTTCGAGAGACGACCACAAGGGGAAATTAAATAAATAAATAATTTTCCTTCGTGGTCATCTCTCGAAATCCACCCAGCCGGCCCCACCGCTCTTACCTGCTGCGGCCGTGGCTGCAAAGTTCAGGGGCTTAAATTGGGCTAAGAGGGCCTTCGGTAAGGGACTGCTAATGAGCAGGCTTCTCGGTTGTGGGCCTCTTCCTAATTGGCTGAGTCCCCTCATCTTCAAGATGGAGGGGACTGATATGTGTGCTTCACCTCGCCTACCTCACCTGAGGGGTGGGGCTGGCAAAGGTGGGTACACCTCTCTTCCTAGCTTGGTTTTCCTGCCGATTCTCCCGCACAAATTGGGGGCCAGAAGCGGTGGGAGCCAGTTGCTGGGGGAAGCAAAAGGCAGGGACAGCGTCCAAAGGCGGCAAGCCATTGAAGCTTCCCCTTTCGTGGACCCAGCCCATCCTGGGGGAGGAGGCATGACACCTCTGCCCAGAATGGGCTTTGTTTCTGGACCCAGAGAGCAGAGGCTCTCTACCCAGGGGTCCAAATACCTGTCTGGTGGTTGCAAATGGCGGGCAGCCATTCAGTAACCACACATGGGCTGGTCGATTTTCAGGGGGCATCTCTAAGATGCCCTCTGAGTGCATTTTACATTATATCCCACACTGACATCAGTGTGGGTTTAATGTGCTGAGAAGTTTGCTTCCAAAATTCCCAGTTTTTAATAAAGCCATTATTGAGTTGTGGAGTTTGTAATGACCAACGCCTAGACCATATACTCTTTATGACTTTACTACACTTACAATGTATAATAATTAGGGTTCCCGGTTTTATGGTATTTATTTTTTTGCCATTTCCGTCTGTATTTATCCATATTTATTTTTTGGGCATTTTATCTGTATTTATCCACATTTATTTTTCCCACAAGTAAAAGACGACGCTGCAGCTAGTATTTTTCCACATTTATTTAAATTGACAATGCACACATGCACTCGTTTGTTATCGGCAACACAAGATATTCATCTGAAAACTGTGCCATTTGCAGAATGTCCCAAATATGCCTAAAAGTGCTATCAAAAGCCGTTTCTCAGAGCCTTGCAGTTTCTGTCATCTGCACAGAGTGCCACATTCTCTCCCACACTGAACACCATACTGTCCCACTGAGAGAAACTCACACTGCCTTCAGCTACAACCCAATTGTGCCCCACTATAAGCACCTGGAAGCAACTCAATTCAGATTATGCACTAGACAAGAGTAATATGCTGCCTGAAAAAGCATTTCTGTCTGTGCCCAGCACTGCTTTTGTAAACTGCATGTTATCGTTTTTGAATTGGGAAAAATATCGGAATTTTCCATGCCCTGACTAGCACAGATTGCACAGAGAGGGTGGCTTGCACTTTACTGTTTCCTTATAATTCCATAGTTAATAATGATTTAGTTTTTGCCACTGTCAGCTTGAGATCCTGACAGCAATTCTGGCCAGACACACAGGGGCAAGGGATGCACTAAGAGAATAAAGAAACACCATTTTAACAGTACAGGTTTGACTGAACCCTGTTCACAGTAGAGTATAAAAAACCAAAATTCCAAAAAAAGGAACAGGGAGAAACACATTAGGTAATTTTTGTTTGTTTACTTGACATGAAAATGCACCTAGTTAGAATGGTATGTCAGAGTTTGAGAGGTACTTTCAGGACCCAAGCAAGCCTCCACATTAACAGCAATTCAAAGTATTAGGTAAATATGGACTAGGGGCTCTAATCAAATTTAGCAGTAAGTCTGATCTCAGCACAAGCATAAGGACTCTTGCTGTTTGGCTGTATTGACACCCTCTGAGGTGATTTTGATTTACTAGTGAAATCACTGCTGTTTCCATCTAATTATTGAAGGCGAATAACGGTTTAGCATTTAGAATTAAATTAAGTGTAATAAACTATACTATACTAGAGGTCTCTTGCCTAAAATATGAATGTTTTGTTTTAAGTGCAAAGCACTAAGCCTTTATTGTAATGCCATCTACCAGGTTGAGATTCCACAGTCTTTGAGGAGAAGCTGGGATGTAGAAGGCAGGGTCGAAAAACAATCCAAAGATGCTGAATAATTAATCATCATAATTTACCGGGGACAAAAAAAGCAGGTGTGAAAGAGAAGGTTAAATATCAAGGGTGCATATCGTGAGCAGTGTTTGGTTTTATAGGCATAATGATCAGTTTGTACACCCAAAATATCAACATTGCATTCGCTCAGCTGTGCTTACTATATTTTCTTATCAGTTCCCTACCTCTGAGTCCAGAAGATCAGGAAACCGCCCATCAAAATTGGTAATGTGCAGAATTAAGGCCGTTTTGTGTCTATTTGTTGAGAGAACATCCATCAGGCATGCAACGCCCATAGGGCTCAACAGGCTTCAGCACCGCTCCCCCCCCCCCCCAGTCGTGTGTGTCAGCCCGGGCTGAGACAGCTTCCCGGGCACAGACACAGACAGTTTTTGAACTGCCAGCCGCACCCGAGTACTTCACAGGTCTTTAAAAGACCATTCTCTTGCTAACGAGGCTCTGTTGTTTTTTCACCCCTTCTTTTTTTCACCCCCTTTCACCCCTGCCTCTCCACCCTGCCTATTGCTGGAAGAATTAGCCCCCACCCCGGAATTTTTATCAGCCCCCCCCCAACCTCTCCCCGAATTTTGGCTCTGGTTGCACCTCTGTAAGCAAGTAATGTGGATCTGCTCACTAACAACAACAGGCATGAAGAGAAACATACTTAGTACAACAAGCTATACAGTCGTTCCTGCACTCACAGAAATATTGCGCTGTGATACGTGCTTTCACAACGCTTTCCATTTCTGAGCTCTAAACTTCTTATTCCAATGTCCTCATTGATTGGTTGCCATTGTGTGTTCCACCACCCCCCTCCACTCACAGGAATATAGCGCTGTGATACATGTCTTGACCATGCGTTTCCATTTCTCAGCTCTAAACCCTTAATGGAACTTTGCCACTGTGTGTTTCATCCACCATTCATTTGAATATCACGCTGTGAATAAGTGATAAATGCATTCACCTTGCCTTCCATTTCTGAGCTCTAAATAAATTCTCTAACTTGCCACAGTGTCTTTCACCCCCCATTCACTGTTATATAGCGCTTTCATACGTGCATTTGAAATGCTTTCCATTTCTGAGCTCTAAGAAAATACGGCAACATGCCACAGTGCGTTCCATCCCCCGTGCACTGGAATATAGCGCTGTGATACTTGCATTCACCGTGCTCTTCATTTTTTAGCTTTAAGACGTTTTATGCAAATACTGTAACTTCCCACAATGCGTTTCATACATGTTGGTTAGTGACTCTGGAATACACAGAGATTGTATTACACATGTATATTTTCTGTCCGTCAGACCCTGTTTTATTTGACACGCAAGGAGTATGTTGAATTTATAGAAGAATTAGCCCCCCCCGAAATTTTTATCAGCTCCCCCCACCCCCCGAAATTTGTCTCTAGTTGCGCCTCTGACATCAGCTAGAAGCTGCACTTGACTATACTAAATGACTCATTATTTTGAATGTCTTTTTCTCACCCCATAAATACCGAGAACACCAGAGGCAATACTTACTCTGTGAAACAATTACCATACTATCCTGTTTTACAACTGTCTGCTGGAGCACAGCAGCGCAGCAAAATGTGCTAGTATTTTCCCGTTTTTAAATATAAATACAGACAAAGGAAAACTTGTTTTCCGTCTGTATTTATATGTAAAAATCCGTTTAAACGGAAAACCGGGAGCCCTAATAATAATGGACTTAGACACTGTAGGCGTACAGGGCTCATGCCTCTGTAGCCTCACCTTAGGGCTACTGTACCCTGCTAGAGGGGTGACTTACCTAGTCCTTAGGCAGTGGATTGCAGGCATTGCACACAGGCCAAAACACGTAGCCTGTAGTGGCAGTGTGTGTGTTAAGGTGCAGGGCCTCTAAGGGTGGCACAATAGGTGCTGCAGCCCTTAGAGGCCTTCCCTGGTCACCGAGCCCTTGGTACCCATGGTAATTTGTAAAAGGGGCTTACCTGTAGCCAAGGATGTGCCAATTGTGGCTACAAAGGTACAGTCTTGGGAAAGAACACAGGCCCTGAGAACCTGATTGGCAGAGACCCAGGGCACATCAAGTTAGGTTGCATCACATGTCAGGCAACAAAGTGGGGGGTAACCATGTAAAAAGGGGCACTTTCTTACAGGCGCTCATTGAACTGCAGTACTCCTGTCATGCGTTGACCACAGAGCAGTAGGTAAACTCTAGTATTCAGTGAACTTACCTGGAAGCAAGGTCCAGTTAGTCATGGTGCATGTGGATAAAAAGAATGCGGGCGGGGAGCAGAGAAGCAAAGGCAAAAGAGAGAGCAACACAGAGCAGAAGGGATTAAGAAGCACAGAAAACTAGACAACTAGAAAGCATGTGCATTCTCATTGAGTGCTTCACAAAACAGGATAAACGATTTCCTGAAAACCAAGCACTCGTGGATGAACACAAGAAGCCAATCAGAGAAATAGTAAATGGGCTATGCTCCATGGAAGGGACAAAGACAAGATGGATGGGCTAAAACAAATAAAGCCAGCAAATACAAAGCAAGCAAACATGAGTGACATATCACAAAGACAATGGCAAGAAATGGGTAATAGTTCTGTGGTGGTGGTTGCCAGTATGGGCCACAGGCATTAGTTTTTGGGGACCAACACTTATTTTTCTGAATCAGACATTTACCTAGAGCTATAGAGGGAAAAACAAACAAAGCAATAAGATGGAGGAAGAAAAAGACGGGAAACTTTTCATAAAGGGAGAAAGCAGGAACCTGCAATACAGATATATAGGGGCAGGGTATGGCTGGTAGTGGATTAAAGACTATTTAGCTTTGGTTTCGAGCGTGTCGACAATTAGTTGTGCGGGCTATGGTCTTCTGAGCAGAGCTTTGGGCACCGCACTAATTCTATTACAAAGTAGGCACTGGCTTACAACATACTCTTGCACCAACCCAAGTGAAAATAGAGCCCTGAGATTACTGGAGAAGAATTTGAGATAATTGTCTTCTGCCATCAACCTCGCATGCCCACGAAATGCAACATTACTATACAGAAGAAACATTTTCTTTGCCAAAGCGACTTATTTTAGGTCTCTCATCGACTCAGCCATGAACCGGCCTTAACAACTTCTCAAACTGGTTAAGACTACTAGCAGCCAACCCCATGTCCATTAGATTTGATAACCTAGCCATGAAATCAGAAGAATTTAAACCGTTCTTTGAATCTAACATAAAACTGATTGAACAATCACTGATTATCTGTATGAATGACCAACCAAATCTATAAACTTTATGCAAATCCAGGGGCTGCCATCTTGGCAACTCTTTGACATAATTGTTGAGGAACAATTGCTGAAAACCATCAGGAAGACCAATCGACCTTTTTGTGGACCAAATTCCTGCAACATTGCAAAAGACCTTCTCTCTCTCTCTCTCTCTCTCTCTCTCTCTCTCTCTCTCTCTCTCTCTCTCTCTCTCCCTCTCTTTCTCTTTCTCTCCTCTCTCTCTTTCTCGCCTCTCACTCTCTCTGCTTGTAAATCGCTCAGCCAGGAATGATTCCTGGCTGCATAAAGATGGGCCAAGTAACTTCACTTCTTTAAAAAACATTCTGCAGACGCGAATGATCTCATCAATATTCGTCCAATTTCCAAGTTCTCTCATTGGGTTGCGAGCCGATTTTAGGCGGGTCGCTAAAGTCCTGTTCTTCAGAAGGTGAATGAGCAATAAATAAAGATGACTTTAAATCTTGCGTTTAGCTTGTCACATTTGCTGTCATTCAAACACAATGTCAGGGTATGTCTTCTGACAAATTGCTGCTTATTCTTTTATCATGGGGATTGGTGTTTACTTTTTCTTCTCTGGCTGCAAAGTATGAGGAGTTTGTAAAGTCAACTATGAGACAATTTTGCTGTGGACAATGAGTGCGAAAAGAAAGGCTACAGGATATAATTTTTGTACCACACAACAATCTTAAAGTGCCTGTAAATGAACCGTACACATATTTCAGAATATATCAGCAGTCAGGAAAGCAAAAATTGAGCAAAGTTTTTTAAAATTCTGAAATGTGATGGAAACAAAGATTGTAATAGCATCAAAAGAATTGAGACACTTTACGTGGTGAAGCGCAAATTATAAATATTCACTGAAACACGATTTCCATAAATTAGCATTAATGTGCTTTATAGTTTTATCAGTAAAACTGTATGTGCAAGTTTAATAGCCACTTCTATGAAAAAAATGGTGTCTGTAAATGACATTACGCTAACACACAATACTTTACTAATATATGTGTGGCAGTATGCCCCAAAATGTACCAGCAGCTACATACTTTACCACTCTCATGTTGAATACATTTTCTACACTTTGTGTGAAGAGCAGGTTTTTCATCACTAGGATTTCAGTAATATAACATTCATGTCAGCACACCCACACTAACATTTGTTCAACCACCACTGGTGCAAAGGCGCTAAAATATGGTCCCAAGTCTGGTTTTAAAATAATTCAAGTAAGACTGCAAGTGAACCTTCCAGTAATTGTTGCTGCTGGTTTTTTACTTCACAATGCCATTTCAACAGAAAATATGTGCACTATACGAGATCATTAACATTCATCCCACTTGTGTATGACTTTCACACATATGTGGCCTGGTGGTCACAGCTGCCGACTTTGGATCTTTGGATTCTAGGCAAATCACTTAATCTCCTGTGCTTTCAATGAATCTGACCTTTTGTAATCTAATTGGTGCCTAAGTAAAACCCTCCAATACCCTTTATAGGAATGTAGATTCTGCCGTTATGGTTACGCCCACTTTTTGCCGGGTGCTAAGCTGTTATTGACTACTCTGACTGGGATCATGCTAATCAGGAACCCAGTCTATCTGCTTTCTCCCTTAAATTGTTATGTTCAGTACTTAGGTACATCCCAGCTTGGATACTGGGGTACCCTTATCAGTCCCTAGTATATGGTACTAAGGTACTCACGGCATAGGTAGCTCAGAGGTCCCCATTGGGCTGAAGCATGCATTATGCCACCCATGAAAGACCATTCAAAACGGAACTACAGGCCTGCCATTGCAGCCTGTATAAGCTGGCGCTAGCACCACTTACTAAAGATATAGGTTTCCTATATCTAGGGTCACTGCACTTAGAACCTATAAGTCACCCCTCTAGCAGGCCTTATCAATCCTGAAGGCAGGGTGCCTGGTTCTAAGTGTGAGGGTGCCCCTGCATGAGCAGGACACCCCTACAGCCTACGGAGTCCATTCTCCCGGGTTGTAAGTGAAGCAGCCATATACTATATAGAGGGGCACCGCCTAATTACACAATGACCATCTCGAAATTGGCTGCAACGAATCCTATCATGTTTGGCATCAAACATGTTGGAATCATACCCCCACACCATAAACGGTGTGGGAGGTATGATTCCAAGCACTGGAAGAGCCCTCTGTTAGGCTCTCAGTGTTCCATGTGCCAACCATCTAGACCCGGACAGCACAAAATGGTTGCTGCCGACCGGGGACACAATTCTGCCCTCCTGCTGCTGAGCCAAGCTCGAGCAGGGGAACGCAGAACAATAGGCATCCTGTCACAGGGAGGTGTGACCACCTCCCAGACAGGATTTAGTGTATTGGGATCGGGTGGTGCGCTTGCCAGCGCCACTAAGTCTGCATTAGGGGCACATTTGGTGTCCCTGTGCATAGTCCTGGTCAAACCAGTCCTGGGAGCCGTTGGCTCTCGATCTGGCGCAAAACTGGACAATGGGCATAGGAGTTACCTCCCCCCTGTCCAGACCCTCCCCTTGGGGGAGGGCCCTGAATCATCCCAACCCTTTCTTTAGGGTACTTAAGGGCTTACCTGGGTGTAGGTCCCTAGATTCGTCGTCGGACAAGATTCAGATCAGACACCTCTTCTTCTACCGTCTGGGCACTCTTGACTTTGCTGGACTTCGTTTGGGTTCTACTTTGTCTTCCTTCCAGTTGGCTGCATCGTCTGTGCCTGTGCCCCATACAGGAACCTTCCATGGCCTGTGGTCATCAAAGCCACCTGATGGAATCTCCTTTGAAGTGAAGGAGTCACTTACCTGCATTTGCAGGCACCGCAACTAAGTCGACCGGTCTACTGATCCTGAGCCCCTCCGGACTCCGTAAGGTTCTGCAACACAGGTGGTGGTTTTCCACAGCTCTCGAGGCCTGCCTTGCCATCTTACCAAGTTTGAAGCCAGTATCACTCCTGAGGGCTGCAATAACCGAAACCCTGGGTACCGCAGTTGCAAAGGCTTGTTGGTGTCCTACCAAGAAGCTCTTCAGGCTTCAAGTAGCCCCAACCTCGAGCATCTCCAGTGACCAGAATCTTCGGCCACACTACATCGTTGTGCATCGTGGCCTGCATCTTTTGGTGAGCTGCTTGAGGTCCACACGCGACTCCAGTGCCTCTGACCTGTGTGGCACACAAGATATAGCAAAACACTGGAAGTCCCTACCGGCTCACCTCATAGTAGGTGGAAGGAAGATGTTATGATATGGGCACAGGCACAGAAGTTGAGGCTCTTAGGAATGAGGAGCAGTGAGGACTGTGCAGGACGCCTTTGGCTGACAGCTGGATGGAAATAGTGGCTGGTTTCGAGCAGGGGACAGGTCAGTGAGATGATAGAGAGCTGGGACAATACGGATAAGCCCTTGAGCCACCTGGATTGACAGCATAACCTGAGACTAAGGAAAACGTCCATGCACCGTGATATGTTGCTGACTGTAAGTGGCTGCCTACACTAAACACGCCATGATGGCTATGGAACTATGCACCTCTTGCGCTATATTATAGACCAAAACTGGAAAAGTTAATACATGTTAGTACATGTTGTCCCCATTTATATGTATGCCAGTGTGACTAGAATGCGTAGGCAACAATACCACACATGCCAGATGATGGTATGGCATTCAAGCCCTCATTTGCAAAGCAAGTGATACACTTTATGCCATAATGAAGCGATGTGAATTGAGGCATCACATTGTGCGGCAGTATTATGCAGTAACATGTAATGGAAGCTGATGACAAGTATGTGGATGTGGACTACTTAATAATCAAAGTTCAATAACGAAAGATTAAAAAAAGAAAGGAACACAAAACAATTAAAGAGTATGTTATTTTGGCAATTCACAGCAATTTGAAAGCATGTCTACTACTACATTAAAAATAATTCCCCCTCTTTATGTCTATTAAAGTTAGGTAGGTCGCAAAAGTTTGTGTAATTTGAAAAATTGGGTTGTGATTCTAAAATGTTTATGAAGTGCTTGTCAGGCAGACCCCGGTGGGGACGATGAGCTTGACTCCATTCCTTGTCCCATGTTGTGAGAACAGACCCTGCCTCTTGGCTCTGTTTTCTAGGTCTCGCTTAGGCAGCGCTTGCGCTGTCTCTTCGAGACATGCTATATTCAGGATATGGACATAAAGCTCCGCCCACTTTCCGCCCATCTTTTTAATTGGCTCCTGTCCGTCCTTTGTAAATGGTGGCTTTTTCTTGGTCAATAAGCTTAGTAGTCCCTCCTTAGTACTGGCTTGTATCTTCTTGTAACCTCCCATGAGCACACCCCATTACATGTGTTGTTACTCCCTAGGTTTTAATTACAGCCTCAAGGCACTATTTTCTTAAAAGGATTCCGTCAGGTCACACAGTTGGTCCTAGCTAGGCTGGTAGTAGTTATTTCACTCACTAGAACATCTCATATTTATATGAGACCGTCTATAAATTTCCCTTCATCAGCTCCACACAGAGTACAACCTAATCCGAAATTAATGTAATACGTTTTTTGTCATATTTCAAAGCTACTAATTGTATATATGGACATAGCTATTTGAATGTACTCGTAATACTGTCCTGCATGCAATGCATTATGGGTAGGGTGGATTAACCATATTTTCTGCAGGGTGCAGTACCATATGTGACCAAAAGATGTCCCCCAAATATGGTACTGCACCCTGCAACATGGCTAGGTAAAAAAACATTGCCATTTATAATGCCAATAACTCCTACTTTGCAGACATGCAGTGCTGGTGGCTTACTCACTATGGACCTCTAGGAGCAGCTTGCGGTACTGCACCTAGACATGCAGTGCTGGTGCCTTGCTAACTAGGGACCTCTAGGAGCAGCTTGCGGTACTGCAACGAGACATGCAGTGCTGGAGCCTTGCTCACTAGGGACCCATAGGAGCAGCTTGCGGTACTACAACTAGACATGCAGTGCTGGTACCTTGCTCACTAGGGACCTCCAGGAGCAGCCTGCAGTACTGCATCTAGACATGCAGTGCTGGTGCCTTGCTCACAAGGGACCTCTAGGAGCAGCTTGCAGTACTGCACCGAGACACGCAGTGCTGGTGCCTTGCTCACTAGGGAACTCTAGGAGCTACTTGCGGCACTGCCTTGGGATAGAAGTCAGATACGTGGAGTTGGGGATTTATGCGCTTCCTGGCTGACATTGGACGATTGGGTCTTCACTGCTGTGGAGTAGGCATTCCCCCTTTAAGAACATCAATGACGTCTCCTAGGAGGAAGTCGCAGACGTGCTGACACCGGCTCAAAGGACAATGAGAGAGCAGAATCCGGAGAGGAGGTGTGCCCCGATGCTGTTTTCAAAGTTGGACAGAGAGGAAGATTGCGAGGAAGCCTCGCAGGAAGGACCGGCGCATAGCAGAGCAGGGATCTTGCCACACGAAACAGAGATGAGGATCTGAGCTGGGAACCAGGCCCCAAACAAAGAGAAGACACAGATGGACCCCAAGTAAGGTAATTCGCCCAGCCGCGTTCCAGGAGGAACGTGGCTCAGCCAGCTACGGGGCAGTTTATTGGGACGTTATAGAGGTGAAGTTAGTTTGGGGGTTTAAACACCTCTGTTACTTAGAAAGGATTTCCTGGGTTAAACCACACTGCTCACATTGGGCAGAAAACCCTGTTTACACCTCCTCTCACTATCTCTCTTTGGTTGTGTACTTAATGGCTGATGCATCTCGTTAAGGTACCCCTAGTGAGGTAACGAGGACCAGTATCTCCTCTTCAGTACTACTGAATAGTCACGTGGTGGTATAGAGAAAATACTTTACCTACAGTTACTTCACGTTCCCTACACTCCCACCATCCCTTGATAACTTAAAGACAAGAAGTGATTACAAATTCGTTTCACTTACTTGTGTCCTCATTCTTTTTGAGGGTGAAACCCAGCCTTGGTGTTCTGGACTGCGTAAGCCCCTAAAAGAAGAATCAGAAGAGGACAAAACTAATACTGTGCATAACTGACTCTTATCAAATAAAAAGCATAAAGACAAATAATACGTGTTTCACGAGTATTAAATACTGCACCCATTTACAGCGCTGTAGTAGACAAATATCAATGGCGTTTCAATCGAGGTTGCAGCACTGAAACTTCACTGTTCCTGGTAGTCAGTGATGCACTTTGCATCCTGGATTCAGGCAAATCCTGCCTCCTGAATCTTCTCACCCTATTGGTAGCCTTTGATAAGTAAATCATTGCGTGCTTCTTGGCACGCTACAAAAACAGATGGGATGGTGTGGTCCTCAAATGTTTTTAATCATACCTCATTAGAAGATGGCAGAGGCTAAAAATTGATACATGCTTCTCAAAACCAGAGGATATGATTCAATGGGTCAAGCAGAAATCCATACAAGCCACAACCTTATTCAACCTTTACATAGAACCCATTCAGTCTAACTAAGAAGCTGAGGGATCCTTTATCATCTGTATGCAGATAATACCCCATTATACTTAAAGGTCTTCTCTCTAAATGACTTCTCATACCTAGACAATACTCTAAACACAGTTCAAGATTGGATGACTTTCCATAATTTAAAAATGACCCCATCCAAAACTGAATTTCTGCTCATATAATTTAAATTACAACTAACAGTACAAACCTGGATGGACTCCTTCAACATCCTTAATAGCAAACCTAACTTTGTTGATATTGCCAAATCCCGAGGAATCACCCTAGTCAACGATTCAAGTCAACAACATGACCAGAATTGTACTCATTCAATTGCATCTGCTCTGGGGAATTCACCACTTAATTCCAGAGCAACATCTCAAAACGTTGGTTCAATCATGAGTGCTATTTAGAATCAACTACTATAATTCACGGCTGACTGGTCTTCCCAACATTTATCTCACTATACTAAAACCAATGCAACATTCTGTATAACATTTCATCTATGGGGCTAGAAAGGATGACCATATTTCACTAATCCTGGTAAACACTTCACTGGCTTCTCAGTGAAGACAGGGTTATATTAGGGTTATTTCTCCGGCCCACATGCAAAAGATCCTGTTAGATGAGAAGGTGTTCAACTCATGGTGCATTAAACTCAGTATATTCAGAAAAATAGGTAATCCTGTGTTCCTCATAAAGCAGCAGACTGTACCAGTTGCACCTAAGCAAGAAACATATTCCATCTTAAAAAATGTATTCGTTTGCACCTTTTCAGCCTCCAGAGACCAAGAAATGAGAACATGCAACCCTTCAAGGGCTGACTGGAGATGGCAGCCCTCAATTTAAGTCCTCAGGCGCACTGACCAAATAAAAGGAAAGTGCCCACTCACGCCCTCATGAGCTCTTTCTCCTCTCTCTATAGCCTTGGAATATATGCGGCCTTGCTCAGAAATAGCGGTTTACAGATTAAATTGATTTTTAGGGTGAATTTGAAATCATTTCTTTACATGAAACCTGGTTCATCACAGATCACCCCATCAATGTCTTCCTTGAGTTCAGCAAACCTGCCTCCAAAGAGCATAGGAACAGTAGGCCTCTCACTGTGCATTTCCACGAAACTCCAGGTTTTGACAGACTGTATAAATATGCAAGAGAACTGGCTACAAGCAGTAAAACTGCTAAATTGGAGATCTAACCGCTCGCTCCTGCTGGTCTTCATTTACATTAATCCCAACTTGAGGGAAAATAGGTTAAAACTAATCCATCTTCTGTCAGCTATATGTGAACTGGGCAGAGATCATCCCTCATTAGACTGTATCAGACCCTTTTCAAGATAACCATGAGGAATCTCCAGAGTTGGCCCATGATAGTGCGTGGAACATCACCGAGCATATAAAGCCTAAAGGAAGTCATCGAAACCAGCTGGGAGAACTGGTGGTCAGCCAGCTGAACATCTTTGGCTTCAAAGTCTTAAATGGAAGGTTTCTGCAGGATGTACCACCTAACTGAACATGCTCAGGTGAAAAACACACAGACCCACCTTGATTACACCAGCTGTAATGTGGAAATGTTCAATTTAGTGGAAACTTACAGCATAATACCCTGCTCTGAGAGTGATCATTGTCCCCAGGTTACAAGAGTAAACATCAACCTGCCACAACAGATTTTGGCCAGTGTCGCCAGCAAGGGAGATTTCACTGACAACCTTAGGCAACTTAAATGGAGGGATGACTCCCACAGTAAAATCATGGTTGAAAGTGTAAAAATTACAAGCGGGGTCACCACTGAAAATATATCTCCAGTCACTCAGTGGACCAGTTTTACTACCCTGCTCCTTACGAAATTCAGACTCACAGGGGCAGTTAATACACAACCTCCGACCTACCCAAAATTGTTCCCTCCGACTGCTATGATTGTAAACTCGAAAAAAAGCTCTGAGAGCAGTTTGCAAAAATCCAGTCAATAAAAAGCTAGTGAATGAGCTCAAGCTGGCGCAAAAACACCTCAAGCAAGCAGTTTGGGCTGAGAAGTCGAGACGCACTGACCAGTTCTGGATGAGACTCTTGTACAAGAGTAAAAAGAGCAACTCGAAGAACTTTTAGGCTATGATAAACTGGCAGGTGAATGGTCCAGTTAGAGCTGGCAGTCCCAACATTTCTGAATCAATTGGTCAACTTTTCTCACTAGACACTTCATGCCCAGTGACTTTGCAGAAAGTTCAAATTGCAACGCCATCCAGCAAGATAGCGAGCCCTGCCCAATAAGCACCATGGAGGCTCTCAACCCCGCCATTCCAAGAGGCTCTGAATGATCTACTCCCTCCACTAAAAACCTGTCCTCCTTGACATGCCAGCTGAACCTGATCCTGACAAAAGCCAGATCAGACATGGCGCTTGGGCCGAACGGTCTCCCTCAAGCCTTGTTTAAGCAGGACATGCCATTCTGGGCTAGCAAACTCACACCACAATTTGATTACTGTCTAAGGAGCACACTAATACCGGACTCTTGGCGTGGAACTATCATTCAATCAATCTTTAAAGGTGGTTCTAATTCTGACCCAAGCAATTATAGGCTGATAGCGCTTCTGGACAATGAGGCAATCTTTTTTGCTAGCCTACTCATGGAGGACCTACGATAATGGGCTGAATTGAGTAGTTTAATCCCAGCGATTCAGAGTTGGTTGAGAAGTCTGGCACCTACACAAACCTGTTAGCAATAACCTTATTATTAGAAAGGGCGATAACATCTCGAACCATGCTGTACTGCTGCTTCGTGGACTTCAGGGCAGTGTTCAATTGTGTCCCAAGGGGGGCCCTGTGGACAAAGTCAAAGAACCGGGGCATCCTGTCAAAACGTCTTGAGGTTACTATACAATTACACACTGACACATGGATTCATGTCAGACTGGGTGACGGAACCTCTTTGCCCAGGAAAATTGCCACCTCGCGTGGTCAGTCAGGGGTGTGTGCTGGCCCCTTTGCTCATTATTTTGTACATTTCTGATTTGTCCAGTGCTCTCGACAACATAGTCCTCCCCCCAAGATCAGAGGTGAACACATAAGTAACTTACTGTATGCTGATGACTTAGTTCTGTTTAGTTACCCGAGAATTGGACTGCAGCGCTTGTTAAATGAATTGCACTCATATTGCAATGTCAACTGCCTGGAACTTAATTTAAGGAAAACTAAAATTCTAAAAAAGGGCAGAAAAATCAACAAGGCGGGCTGCTGAAACTCAGTGGCAATAAAGTCTAAAAGGAACAGACATACAAATACCTGGGTGCCACAATTGGTGCAAGGTGCTCCTTTGCTCGGCACAAGGAGACTGTAGAGACCAAGGCCCTGGCCCCTCCTGTCATTTTTTTTAAACTGTCAAGCTTGTTATGGGGGCTGAGCCTTGACCCACTTCTGAAGGTAAGGAGTAAATAAAACATTCCATCCCTAGTTTATGGCAGTGAAATCCTACTGGGGAGGGATGGGAGATTGCTTTCTTGACCAGCGGCTAGCAAGAGCAGGAGTGGTTTTAAAACTTAACTTTCTAGTTATCCTGCCAGTCTAAAAAGCCGAAAGCCGTTCAGAAGGTACACGATCCTGTCCTTCGGGTACAATAGACCTGTGTGGCAGAGGACCTTACTATGGACTCCTTCTTTGACGCTTATTAAGGCTGTCGGTTTCTAAACACATGGCAAATGCTACTCACTTCTTTTTTTGGATAGTGAATATTCCCTACTGAAGGCCCCATGTTTGGCTTCCTAACTAGTAAGCGATTCAGCAAAATATTGTGTTCAACTATAGTACGTGGAGGGCCTGGGTTTTCATGCATGAGACTTTACTCTCATTTCTGTGACATTTTTGTATGGATTTAGTGCGACGATTTTTAGAAGAAATTGTACTACACAAGTGACGATCCGACTTACCTGCCTTGAAAAAGTCAAGATTGATGTGTTGGCTGAGTTTTCTCTGGAGGCGTTGTCTCTTCAAAATAAACCAACTTTAAATGGAAAGAGGATTGTGTTCTTTGTGACAACAGATCACTCACTGGACTCATATAAACCAACTGTGTTCTAACAATATGTAATTATTATAAAAATGATATTAAGCACGCTGTCATATCAATCAATCAATCAACCATTTGTAAAGTGCGCTACTCACCCGTGAGGGTCTCAAGGTGCTGGGGGGGAGGGGGGAAGCTAAAGGTCAAACAGCCAGGTCTTGAGGAGTCTCCTGAAGGTCAGCAGGTCATGGGCCTGTCGCAAGTGGATGGGGAGAGTGTTCCATGTCTTGGCGGCGAGGTGGGATAAGTATCCAATATTGTTCTGGATAAAGTGACTTTCTTGGAGAGTGCTTGTTGCAGTTCCTATATATGCTCATATTTTACACATTAGCATGACTAATGTACAGGGGCAACCTTGGGTAGTAGGCTGCCGGAACTGCATTGGCACCTTTGTATGTTTCTGTGTATACCTTAGGCACTGGCATTGAGTGTTTCCCACGGTTAAAACTGCCTTTGGATTCAAACGTTAATCCGAAGTGCGATAATGTCCCTATTTTTGGGCTACTACTACCCCATTCCATTTTTTTTCTTTTTCCGAATTTTCCTGGAGCTCCGCCCAATACCTGGATCGCTTGGGTCGTGACATCGCGCTCCTACTGGATACACTCATGGGTGTATTGAGCTCCTCCTGGATTTCCCCTGGAACTCTGTCCACCGACCAATACCTGATTGGAGATTGGGTGATGACACCACACTCCTTTCCGAATTCATTAGAGGGTGTGTGCAAGTTATCCCAGGTACTCCCTAACCTGTCAGGTTTCTAACAGGCGTGCCTCCAACCACCTTTGCTTCTCATTGGCTGGTTGTTTGCACCACCCAATGGTGGATAATTTTCCCTAATGAAATTGCGTGCAGCAACTTTCGGATCAACAGATTTTATATCATCGCATTGGCACAAAAGGCGTGTCTGTTGATTTGCTCAACGGTCTACTTGTGGTTTGTATTCATTGGCAAGCATTTGGATAGTGTTTCACTCCGGCAACATTTGGAACATACCCATGATTTTGTACTTTCATTGTATTTTATGCTGCTTCATTTGTTAACTAATGTTGCCACTTATTCTCCTTTCACTGGCTCAGAGTTCTTTGAAACCTGTTTCTTTGTGAATTAATTTTCTATTTCACCATGGCTACTTCACAGCACTTTGCCATTACGCAACCACCTCAATTTTTAAGCCACCCTGGCAAGCCTTCCATTCGTTCAGACTTTTGAAAAACATTTGGTTGCAATTGATGCCAATGGCTACAGTCCTGCTTGGAAATTTGCATTGTTATATGGTAGTTTAGGTCATGCTGCCCAATGCATTTTCGATAGCCTACCCTCCCTTTCCAGCTCCCTCTAGAGATAGCCTTTGGAATATCAATTTGGGATCGGTGGCAAGACCACGCAAGCAGTTTTCAGATGATCCAAACATTATGCTAGAGCGTCACGCATTTTTTTAACGCAAACAGCAACTTGAAGAGAGTATCGAAGAATATTTCTCCTCCCTCAGTGTTGGGTGATACTAATTTAGATATTTATATCAGAAACTATTTGTCTTTAATTGTGCGTCCAAAAATATTCAAGAAAGGTTACTAAGTTGCAGGATTCCAACTTTAACTGCGGTTCGTGACTTAGCAAAGAGTATTGAACGATCACTTATGTCATCTAAAATTCTTCACGCTGATTCTTCCAACGCCAATGCTGTGTCCCCTGGTATTGAACGTGGTGAAGGCGAGTGCACAATCAATACAAAAGGGAAAACATTTAAGGGACCTAAGAAAAGAGTTTTTGGTGCCTGTTTGAGATGTGGGTCTAAGACTCTCGAGTAATTTCACAAATTGTCCTGCTTTGGGCAAGAAATGTATCTCATGTAAAACAATTAGGTCATTTTCAAAGTGTTTGCAGAGGTGTTGGTACTTTTAAACATTCTGCAAAGATCAGTAGTGTTGATGTTGATATGTGTGCTGATTCCCTTAGCAATGTTGTGCTTACACTTCATAATAGCTCTCAGGAATGCCTGATCAAAAAGGTCCAATCTGTGAAGTTAAGATTAACAAAGTTACTCTCTCGGTCATGAAAGATTCAGGATCGCCTATTACCATTCTTACAGATGCCATGTTTTATAAGTAATGGGGTAGTGATTATACGTTGTTACCTATTGATGTTAACCCCAAAGCCTTTGGTGAAAATGATAGACATGTTGGGCTATTTTCTTTCCAATGTGGTATGTCTGGGAAGAGAAACAAAACCCAAAGTTTATGTTGCTTTGAAAGGGAGAGATATTGTTGGTTGGAAAGATTTGGCAAAGATGGGTATACTATTGGTTCCTGGATCACCTACGCCTGTGGTTCAGGGTCAATTACCAGTTCTGATTTAAATCCTGTATTTTCAGTCCACGTTGGTATGGTTAAAAGGTTTCAACATAGAAACAGGTTAAAGCCTGGTGCGCAACCTGTAGCTCATAAGGTGCATCCTGTTCTGTTGAGCGCCAGGGCTGACCTTAAGGCTTCACTTGACTCCCTTTTGTCTCAAGGTATTATCAAACGAGCAGATTCCTCACAATGGGTGGCCCCCATTGTCGTAGTACACAAGAATAATAACGAGATCAGGTTGTGTGCTGACTTGCGCGCCATCAACAAGAATATTATGGTGGATTGTCATCCTCTCCATATAATTCAGGAGTTATTAGCTAAACTCGGGGGAGCATAATAGTTTTCCACTATTGATCACAGATCTGCATATCACAAAATTGCCCTTACAGTTGATTCTCAAGAGCTTACAATGTTTGTGACACCCTTTGGCGCATTCAAGTATTTGCGTTTACCATTTGGACTGGCGTCTTCTGCCAGCGTGTTCCAAAAGCTTATGAATAGCTTATTGGGGGACATGACTGGTGTCCAGGCGTAACAAGATAACATTCTTGTTTACCCCAAGGATTTGGCAGAGCATAACAAAATATTGAGGGAAGTACTAAACATCCTGTTGGATAGAGGAATGACTGTCAGGATGGATAAATACAAGTTTACTGCGAATGAATTAGACAATTTAGGCTACAATATATCTACCACAGGTATCAGTCCCAAGATGTCTCTTGTTAAAGCCATTAAGGAAGCTAAAGTCCCTGTGGGCAAAGATTCTTTACGTTAATGTTTGGGTCTCACAGAGTATTATGCTCGCTTTGTGTCTGGATATGCTCAAAGTGTTGAACCTTTATGTAGGAAACAGGCTCTATATATACTACACCAAAATTAGGTATAGTGTGTATAGAGTCCAAGTAACCCCAGATATAGGCAGAGGTTAAAATTAGATAGAACCTTATTCTCTATTTGTGGTAGAGTGGTCGAGTAGTAAGGCAGTATCAGAGGACAGTGTTAAGTATTTGATGTATACACTCAGTCAGCAAATGAATTCACACACTCAATAACTGAACTCTAGGCCAATTGTGTTTGTATAAAAATATATACTGTTGTTTTATTTTTAGAACCAAGCAAGCGTGGCACAGGTAAGCATTAAATACTTTTCAGTAATAAGTTACTGGATATATGTGAGAAGTTGGCCTGGTATATGATGCTCACTAGTTAAAGTGATCACCTTGTACCATGCCAAGCAACCCTTATGGTGTGGTTGTAAGTCAACCTTTTCGGACTAGCTGCCCTAGTGGTAGCGTAGGCTAAGCAGTCTTTGAGGCTAAACTCGTGAAGCGTGTTAAGCCAGCTGTTTTACCAAATGCAACCCCCTTTTATACCTATGAAAGGACACCACACAGATATATATTCAAAATATATATGTATTTATTTCTCAAAGTAACCCCTAGTCTCTTTATGAGCACAGGAGCACAAATCGTCAAACAAGATTACAGTAGAATACACAGAAGTTGCACTTTATATGGATAGGCCCTGGTGGCCACTCAAACCATATACTAAAATAGTGGTATAAGTACCACGAACAGAAAAGGGAAAAGGCCTAGGGCCTCTAGAATCGCTGGGCCTACAAGGAGCTAACGTCAGTTAGTGACCAGGAGGTCCACGGGTGGCGTGTGCAGAGCAAATAGTCACACGCGTGCTCCCATAGGTTTCAATGGGTGCGTAAAAAGTACAAAGTTACTGCAAAGAGGATCTTCCGGATGGACTAGGAACTCAAGATTTGGAACACAGGCACTAGAGATGTAATACTACACTTGGGCACAGGTGTGCCAGCTTTACCTCACCCACAGGAAGCGGGTGCATAGGCCTCGAAGTGCGTCGGGTTTCTTCTATCTGTTCCGTGGAGCCTGAAGACAAAGATGTTGCAGGCGGTCGGTCCGGGAGAGATGCAGTGGATCCAAGAGTGGATCGGAGATGTTGAAGACCTGTAAGCAGAGGGGACAGTGTTCACAGTCACTAGCCAGTGACCGGCGTGGCACCAGGTGGGTACCAAGCAATGTCGGGTGCAAACAGGGAGAAAGGTGTAGCTTGTCTCTGCAGCCACGTGGTCCCTGGAGGTCGACGACGTCCGGGAGTTGAGTCACGAGCTGTCCCACGCAGGCTCTCGCTGTCGGCGGTGTCGGCGACTTGATCGAAGCAAACAAGCCTTGGCAAAAGCAATTGTTGTAGGAAAAGGAAATAAGCTGATGGTTCTGACCAGCAAGGTCAGAAGGACTGCTCCTTTGGAGGGGAGCAAGGGCTAGTCTGGAGCAACCAGACCAGCGGTGTATTTCTTGAAGTTCGTCGCCAAGATGGCTACTAGCCAGCGGGCCAGCAACCGGTTAGGCGCGTCGAGTGGCAAAATGCAGAAGGGCCCCACGCAGATCGTGGAGATGCTGGAGGGCTCACCTTTGGTGCAGATGCTGCTCGGGTGTTGGGCTTCTCAGATCCCAAAGCACAACTTGGAGGGAGCCTCGGTTGTTGCACTTGTCAGCTTGTCGTAGTCGTTCCAAGATGGCTGGCTCCACGTGTCTCGGTGCCTCCACGGGTCTCCTCTTTTCAGGGACTGTGGATCGGGCGGTGAGAGGTCTGGAGGTCCAGGTCTTGTCAGTCTCTGGGCTCGGGCTCCGGCGGGAGGCGGCGGCAAAGCAGACGTTGATTCGCTGGATGGTGCTTGCGTTAGCAAGGTGGTCACTCCCTGACCACAGGGGAGATTGGCTTCAGTCCTCTGTGCAGCAGAGCGTCGAAGTTCCCGTCTTCTTCTTAGTGTTAAGTTGATTCCAGGATGTCTGAAGTCTTAGGACACAGCTCCTACCTTTAAGCGGATTCTAGGGGCCGGACTACCTGCTAGGTCCCTCCCTATGGGTGGGACCAGGAAGTGGGGTGGTTACACCCCCAATCCTTTGTCCAGCTCGCCCCAGGCCCGGGACTGGTGTGCCCCAGGACCGGTTTGAACTGGCATATGCACCGAGGCTCCTTGTGAGCCACAGGCATGTCTGGTTTCTTTCAAGCCCTACCTGACCAATACACAAAATCCTGTCTGGGGTGGTGCACGCACCTTCCCTGGCAGGAAACCCTTTGTCCACACCTCCCAAGCTGGAAGGACTCCCAGCAGCAGGAGGGCAGACTTGTGTCTGTGGTGGCAGCATCCATTTTGTGGAGCTGAGGCTATGTCTGATTTTACCCGGGTTTCAGGCACTGTACATGTCGTGTCCCTCTAGAAGGGTGGAATGCTAACCCCGTCGCCAGAATTGGCGAGGGGTTAGTATTCCAATTCGTATGACACCTTACTCGACATGTTTTGATAAAGCCAAACCAAAGATAGCATTTAACCACGAGGTTCATAATGCACTTAAGAGTATATGGTATGACGATATCGGGAAACAGTAGAAGGAAGTTGTTCCGACCACTGCAGACAGGCTCAGCTCATGCCAGAGCACCATCTCACATGGAACCACGCACTCTGCCTTCAGGATTGTTAAGGCCTGCCATAGGAGTGACTTATAGGTTACCAGGTGTCCCATTTAAGGTTAGGTATAGGTATACTACACCTAAGTAAGAGGTGATTACACCAACTTACCCCAGCTGAGTGATCAGCCAATTGTGTCAAATTGTTAGGCCAAGCCTGGGGTGGCATAATACATGCTGCAGCCCCTGGCAGGCCTTGGGTACACCAATGCCCTGGGTACCTAGTGTACACTGGTACAGGGGCTGACAGGGTGATCCACTTCCAATTGGTTATGCACCTAGGGTGCATAGTTTTAATTTAGTAGAGAGAACAGCAGGCTGGGGGTCTGATTGGCAGGCCCACAGCCTCAATATGTCAAAAACCAGTGAAGCAAAAAGCAAAAATTTGGGGTGACCATAGGATAGCAGACCCTACTCTCCTACAATATAGAACAGTTTGAAAATGCAATAGAGATTGTACTTTGTTTGATTTACAGGGAATGCAGTAGGTTGCAACACTTAGCAAATACAGTACATTGGAATGAATAGGCTTTTTCAGTAAATTGCAGATAAGTTACTGATCCAGCGCAAAGGACAACATTTACATATTCTCCTTATGTCACAGATTCTTATTCACAAAGGTTCATTCATACATTCATTCATTGGTGGGGCCCATAACACCAACACGCTTCTCATACTCACACACTCAATCGAATCTGTATACAGGAGAAGGGGCTGCTGGACAATGTGGGTACCTTATTACCTATCAGTACTAATTTTCTACTATTTTATATATACATTCTATATACAGTCTTTAGAATCCTGACTTTATCATCAAGGCACTCCACTGTTTGGTCAATGGACCAAATAGTTGAACTGGTTGAGGGTGAATAAGAACCAGCTAAAAGACACTTTGGCGTCGATTCCGATCCTGGAAAAACCGGGTACGAACCATCGGTCGGAGCGTTTTCTCCGTCCGACTCGTACCCAGGAAAAAAACATTACAAACATGCAAGTACAATTCGCACGGAAACACCATTTCCGTACGAATCGTAAGAAACACCGACCGACGAAAAAATACATACCAATGTGATCCGGGAAGGCTCCGACGTGACGTCGGGACGCATGCAGGCTGCGGTTCACGAACCAGGAAGTACGATCCGCACCGACGTCACCCCGCACGGATGATATTTTCCGGCTGCCAAAAACTGCCGGGAAACCAGGACGACGCGCACAAGGAGCACCTGTACGCGACGGACAGCCATGGACCCGAGCCTACGTGTCATCCCAGCCCTCATAGCAGTCCACCTGCTCTACAGGCACCGACGCAGACGCCGCAGAAGGTCAGAATAACACCCAGGGGCAAAGGGGGGGGCAGGACACATAACCCCCACACAAGTCACAAATCACACATGCCCTGGACATACCTGACCTGCAGGACCTGGTCACCTCGAGGGGGTGGGGGCGTGTCCAGCAACGCAAGCGTCCGCCACAACGGAAGTGGATGTTGACGCGAACCAGCAGCACAACAATACCGGTACGTACCGTACCCACGCCTTAAGAGCGTGGGTACGGGCCGTACCATGCCCACCACTACGTCACCCCGACAATGGCATACGGCCCGTACCCATGTTCGAATGGCCTGGGTACGGGCCGTACCAGCATTGTTGTGGTGATGGTGGGGGTACGCGTGGTATGACCCGTACCCACGCTCTGAAGGGCTGGGGACGGTGCGTACCCCTACGGCACCCCATTGGGGGTCTGCACCGTACCCAGGCCCTCAGAGCGTTGGTACGGGTCATACCACGCGTACCCCCACATCACCCCGACAATGCTGGTACGGCCCGTACCCAGACCATTCGAACGTGGGTACGGGCCATACCGCCATTGTCGGGGTGACGTAGTGGTGGGCGTGGTACGGCCCGTACCCACGCTCTTAAGGCCTGGGGACGGTACGTACCCAGGCCTGCAAACCGTGGGTACAGGAATGCACGGAGCGTACCCCCACCCATGTATGAATGGAGCGTACCCCCACCCCACCAGTGTATGTATGGACCGTACCCCCACCCCACCAGTGTATGTACGGAGCGTACCCACACCCGTGTACGAATGGAGCGTACCCCCACCCCACCAGTGTATGTACGGAGCGTACCCACACCCGTGTATGAGTGGAGCATACCCCCACCCGTGTATGCATGCAGCGTACCAACTCCCCACCCGTGTATGTACGGAGCGTACCCACACCCGTGAATGAATGGAGCGTACCCCCACCCCACCAGTGTATGTACGGACCGTACCCCCACCAGTGTATGCATGCAGCGTACCAACTCCCCACCCGTGTATGTACGGAGCGTACCCACACCCGTGTATGAATGGAGCGTACCCCCACCCGTGTATGAATGAAGCGTACCCCCACCCCACCAGTGTATGTACGGAGCGTACCCACACCCGTGTATGAATGGAGCGTACCCACACCCGTGTATGAATGGAGCGTACCCCCACCCCACCAGTGTATGTACGGAGCGTACCCACACCCGTGTATGAATGGAGCGTACCCCCACCCCACCAGTGTATGTACGCAGCGTACCCACACCCGTGTATGTTCCGACCGTACATGCCCAGACATAGGAGGGGTGTGTGCAGAGTCCTCCCAGCAGTACCCAGACACAGGAGGGGTGTGTGCAGAGTCCTCCCAGCAGTGCCCAGACACAGGAGGGGTGTGTGCAGAGTCCTCCCAGCAGTGCCCAGACGCAGGAGGGGTGGGTGCAGAGTCCTCCCAGCAGTGCCCAGACACAGGAGGGGTGGGTGCAGAGTCCTCCCAGCAGTGCCCAGACGCAGGAGGGGTGTGTGCAGAGTCCTCCCAGCAGTGCCCAGACACAGGAGGGGTGGGTGCAGAGTCCTCCCAGCAGTGCCCAGAGACAGGAGGGGTGTGTGCAGAGTCCTCCCAGCAGTGCCCAGACACAGGAGGGGTGTGTGCCTATCACTCCCAGCAGTGCCCAGACATAGGAGGGGTGGGTGCAGAGTCCTCCCAGCAGTGCCCAGACATAGGAGGGGTGTGTGCAGAGTCCTCCCAGCAGTGCCCAGACACAGGAGGGGTGTGTGCAGAGTCCTCCCAGCAGTGCCCAGACGCAGGAGGGGTGGGTGCAGAGTCCTCCTAGCAGTGCCCAGACACAGGAGGGGTGTGTGCAGAGTCCTCCCAGCAGTGCCCAGACACAGGAGGGATGTGTGCCTATCACTCCCAGCAGTGCCCAGATGCAGGAGGGGTGTGTGCAGAGTCCTCCCAGCAGTACCCAGACACAGGAGGGGCGGGTGCCTATCACTCCCAGCAGTGCCCAGACATAGGAGGGGTGTGTGCAGAGTCCTCCCAGCAGTGCCCAGACACAGGAGGGGTGTGTGCAGAGTCCTCCCAGCAGTGCCCAGACACAGGAGGGGCGGGTGCCTATCACTCCCAGTAGTGCCCAGACATAGGAGGGGTGTGTGCAGAGTCCTCCCAGCAGTGCCCAGACACAGGAGGGGTGTGTGCAGAGTCCTCCCAGCAGTGCCCAGACACAGGAGGGGTGTGTGCAGAGTCCTCCCAGCAGTGCCCAGACACAGGAGGGGCGGGTGCCTATCACTCCCAGCAGTGCCCAGACATAGGAGGGGTGTGTGCAGAGTCCTCCCAGCAGTGCCCAGACACAGGAGGGGTGGGTGCAGAGTCCTCCCAGCAGTGCCCAGACACAGGAGGGGTGTGTGCAGAGTCCTCCCAGCAGTGCCCAGACACAGGAGGAGTGTGTGCCTATCACTCCCAGCAGTGCCCAGACATAGGAGGGGTGGGTGCAGAGTCCTCCCAGCAGTGCCCAGACACAGGAGGGGTGTGTGCAGAGTCCTCCCAGCAGTGCCCAGACACAGGAGGGGCGGGTGCCTATCACTCCCAGCAGTGCCCAGACATAGGAGGGGTGTGTGCAGAGTCCTCCCAGCAGTGCCCAGACATAGGAGGGGTGTGTACAGAGTCCTCCCAGCAGTGCCCAGACACAGGAGGGGTGTGTGCAGAGTCCTCCCAGCAGTGCCCAGACGCAGGAGGGGTGTGTGCAGAGTCCCCCCAGCTGTGCCCATGGAAAGAAAGGGGTTGAGTACACACAGATACAATGGCCACAATTGTCAGTCAGGTGCCCAAAGACCCAGCAGAACACGAAACACATGTGTGCGAGGCTGGGAGTACACACATGCAAAGTGCGGAAAAGGGAACATGTACACATGAAGTCCTGTCAATATACTCCACTCACAGGTACAGTGACCCCCAAGGATGACACAAATGATGCAGGTGGAGACCTTGGCCAGCATGCATGGCCAAAGTTGAAGGGGTCCGTCACACACCCAGCAAATGTAGACACAGCACTGCACAAATGTCTGCACAACACCCTGCAGGGAAGATGTCAGGGTCCACAGAGGAAGGTACACACCTTGGGACAATGTCACCATGCAGCAACAGCTTACATGAGCAAAGTTTGATAGCAAATACCGTGTGATGGCACACAGATAACAGGGTCCACCCCACGAACAGCACACTACAACATATCCCAGACACCTAACACATTATCGCCACCCCAAATCATGGAGCAGCACCACCAACAGCAATGCCAGAAAAGCAGTAGTGTGCCAAGGAAAATAATATAGCTTTATTCAGCAATGTCCCAAAATGATTTGTACGAAGAGTTCAAAATGCACAAGGCACATAGGGCAGTCCATTGTTCCAATCCAGGTGGGGGACACATTGGGATGCGTGTCCCCTAGCTTGCCTGCACAGTTCAGACTACCTTGTCATCCACACGGGGGGGTCATCATGTGGGGGGGAAGGACCACGCACCGCAGGGACAGGAGGGGCAAGGGTAGGTAGGTGTTGTGGGTGCAGGGACGGACGACTCCAACACAGGGGGTGGGGCAGCGCCAAAGGTGGATTCGAGCACGGCGCTGCACACTACTGCCAAGTCGCCCAGCGTCTCCCCTGCACCCGAAGGAACCACAGGCCCCAAGGAGGAGGGGGGTCGCAGCCCTACCGGGGGAGGTTGTGGACAGGGGGGGGCTCAACTCCCCTGCCGGTGTCCTGCCTCCACCGCTTGCGGGGTGGTGCCACACTGGGGCTGATGGACACACTGGGCAGGACTGACCCTGTGTCCGACACTTGGCCAGGAGAGCTGAGGGGAGTGGATTTGGAGGGTGGTGGTCATGAGGAATGTGGACTCCCACTCTGGATACGTCTGGGTGTGCTTTGGACAGGCATGGGAGTGGGAAGTGTGGATGCTGCAGGGGTAGGGGGGGACATAGCGCTGCAGGAGACCCAATGCTGCAGTCAGTGTCGAGTCTATGGACCGCAGAAAGTTGCGTTGGTCAGACTGCGCAGCTGAAATGCCCTCCATGTATGCCTCCCTCTGGTTGAGCACTTGGCTGTGGCCATGGAGGACATTAAGCATCGCAGTCTGACCAACCTGCAACTGCCGCAGGATGTCCACAGACTCGGCATTGGTGGCAGCAGTGGAGACAGGGGCAGGGGGTGCGGTGCCTGGCAAGAAGGAGACACGTGGTGACCGAGCACGGCGGGAAGGGACACGAGCAAGTGGGAGGCCGGTGATCGGAATGGAGGGGGCGGGTAGTGATGGAGTGCTGGTGTCAGCTGTGGGAGCAGCCTACGCCCCCTCGGAGTGCTCAGCCTCGGACCCGTCTGCGTCATAGTCGGTGGTGGTTTGACTGGACAGGTCCTCCGCTGCACTCCCGTCGGCCTCAATGCCACTCAATGTGCCAGACAACTCTGTAATGCTGGCACTGGTGCTCGCTCCCTCCTCACGGTCCGTGCCAGTGTCTCCCTCGTAGTCCCCCGACGATGCTGTGGGCAAGGTGAAGAGACAGGAGAAATCAGACACCTGTATACATATGTCACATGAGTCAACTCTACATAGGTCACAGTGCATAGCCTGAAAAGCTACAAGAGTAACATCTACAATACATGGTACCTATGTAGTCCCTGCAACACACAGTTTGTTGACCCCCCATGCCACTGTTAAAATATGGAGAGCATGACACAATAGCAAATAACTTGATTTCAAATTGTACAGAGGAGCCAGGCTCTGGGGACAATCTAGCACAGCATCAGCGACACACAGCGTAGCCAAGAAAGGGATGAGCAGGAACCATGTCTAGCAACTCTTGGGACATGCTGCAAAGGTAATACTGAAAAACATGGCCAACATGACTGGGGCACTGCACCTTGAGTGTTTGGCCACACAAACATCACACACTGGCGAGACCGAGCAAGGAGACTTCAGGTTTGGACATGTAGGCCTTGGCCGCACCAACCACCCCACCTACCTGAGACAATGTGATTGAGACAGAGGAAGTACTTACACCACTTAGTCTGGGATGAAAACACATGGCCTGCAATTAATCCTGATCGCACACAAACTACCCCTGGTGCGCCTGTACACATATATCACTGACAAACAACCATCATCAGATAGTTGTACCAAGACACACTGGCACTGGCCCCTTTGAGTATGCACCAGCTAATTTAGGTCACCCTGTACAGTGGGCACATGTAGCACAGTATACGTGAATACAAATGAGGCCATGGTACTATGCCACAGGGCCCAAACCATGCTGAAGACACAGAGAATGTCCACATTGTCTGATGACACACATGATACCTAGGAAAAGGTGCCCCAGGGGACTGTAGTGGCCACACTACTCCATGGCCCTGGATGGATATGACTGGAACACAAGCCACCATCCCTGCACTATGCACATCTCTCGCTCAAGCACATCATGTCAGAGGGCACAACATTCGACATGCAGGCAGTACACATGAAACACACACTCCCATGTCGGGACTCAGCATCAGTGCCAACTAACATGGACCCCAAAATGACAGAACTGGCCAGGGCACAGGCAACGTGCA
Organism: Triturus cristatus; assembly: GCF_964204655.1. Lineage (NCBI taxonomy): Eukaryota > Metazoa > Chordata > Amphibia > Caudata > Salamandridae > Triturus > Triturus cristatus. Next base: position 829,162,968 of record NC_140579.1, on the reverse strand, counting down.
ACAACCTGTTACACACCACCCCCACACATGATGCTGCAAGCATTGGGCACTTGGAGTAACTGCCAGCCTAGATGACCTTGTGCAAGAGTGACTACACACAGACCAGGGAACACATGGCAAGGAGGGGAAGGGAGGAAGAACAGCACCGCTTTACTTTGGGGAACAGGATATGCACTGCACATTTAAACCCTGGCAGTGTATCCATGCAACTGCGCACTTCCAAAAGCTGGTGACACACAACAAACACACATGTACCTACCCCCTTCCTGCTGCTGCTTCTCCAGTAAGCGCCTGTCCAAGTCGGGGAAGACCACCGCCAGCACACGCTTCTGGATGTGGGTCAGACGCCGGCGCCCACGGTTTTTCTGGCTCACAGGTGAGTCCCCCAGCAGGACCCGTGCGATCCTCCGCATCCAGCACCGGATGTCCTGCCAGCGTTTCCTCACCTGGGCTAGGCGCCGCTTCCGACCATCCGTCCTCCTCACGGCACTGACGGCTTGCTTCCAGATCTCCCCCTTGGCACAGACGCCTACCTGTGAGGATGCAAAAGTGACAATACATCAATCCACCTTATCAATGGTGCAGAGACACACATATTACAAATTATGCATGTTGGAACTGGCCATAGTATGCAGCCAACTCATTGCACCTTTGTCATAGTGACATCATCCTCCTGGGAATGGGCAAATGCAGTAGGTGCCATTGAAAGTACACAGGTGGCATGAGGGGTGCAACACAATCAATGATGCAGGCTCACACTGTGCATCCCAAGCTACAACAGGAATCTGAACAGTACCCCTAAGCAGTCACATGCCCCAGCCCACTTATGCTACCTCAGCAGAGTACACAGACACACACAGGCACAGAACAATCACCTGGCATAGGCAACTGCCACTACAAACCTCACTCTGCACATGTGCCACTAGACTAGGGGTGTCACAGATGTGGGGCTGTCTCAGCACGGCAGACATCCAGCACAGCTCCCTGCTCACATCAGATGGCCAGGGTGTATCCATCCCACATGCAGCTGGGGTGCAACACTCCACATATGCACACACCCACATGACAGGGGACTCAAACACACACAACAATGTCCAGGGGACGACCACATCATTTGCACACTCCCACCACAGGTACACTGAACAGACACACATCAGTGGGTCCTGGCACATATCACCCTGGGGGGAGCACAGACTCACATCAGGACTGTAGAAACAACATTTCCAGGAGGATGAGGCAGTCCGAAAGCGGCATGCACCATGCAGTGATCGTCACAGTAAGCACCATGCTAGTGCGTTGTGCACACAGGAACTACAGCATGCTCTGCATGGGAGACATGAGCCCTCCCCCCCCCCGGGACCCACTATGAAGAACCCTGCATGTCTGTCACACCTGGACACAATGCCAGAAGTCACAGTCACTAAAAGGGGCACAGTTTAAGCTAGTGGAGTCTGCACTCACCTGCTCCCCTGGTCGACCATACAGCATGGTGTACTGTGGGAGGATCACATCCACCAACGCCATATTCTCCTCCATGGTGAATAGCTGGGCCCTCTCCACAGACCTGGACATGGTGCCAGAGGAATCACAAGCAGCAGCAGTGGTGTGTAATGCAAGGATGTGCAGGCAAGTGCTCTCTCAAGGGACCTGGCTGCCTTATATCTTCCTTGCTGGCCTGTTTCATTTACAGGAGTACAGAGTGATTGGCTCAGTCACATTTGCATCCTACGTGTCGTCCAATCATTTTAAAACTACCCCAGTGACAGGCTTTGCATGGTCTTAAAATTGAGCATGATGTAATGTCAACAACCACATTGCAACAAAGTAAATTGTCTCCAACCGACTTCTGCTGGGCACATGATGCAAAATTCAAACCTGAAACTCGGTCTCCATGACAACCAGCATGCATTTAGGCCCCTATACTTGTCCCTCATGTGTCCCCTATGTCAATCCTATGTCACAACACTGGCACGGTGCGTCCCACAGCCCTAGGGCACCCCAAATGCATTGCAACGGACCGTACACGTGTGTGTACGGTCCCTATCACTATGGTGGTGCTGGCGTATGCGTACGCCATAGTGATAGGGACCGTACACACGCGTATGTACGGTCCGGACAACTATGGCATACACGTACGCGAGCACCCCCATAGTGATACGGACCGTACACGCGTGTGTACGGTCCCTATCACTATGGGGTTGCTCGCGTACGTGTACGCCTTAGGAGTCCGGACCGTACACACGTGTGTACGGTCCGTATCACTATGGTGGTGCTGGCGTATGCGTACGTCATAGTGATAGGGACCGTACACACGCGTGTGTACGGTCCGGACTACTGAGGCGTACGCATACGCCAGCACCACCATAGTGATAGGGACCGTACACACGTGTGTACGGTCCGGACTACTGAGGCGTACGCATACGCCAGCACCACCATAGTGATAGGGACCGTACACACGCGTGTGTACGGTCCGGACTACTGAGGCGTACGCATACGCCAGCACCACCATAGTGATATGGACCGTACACGCGTGTGTACGGTCCGGACTCCTAAGGCGTACACGTACGCGAGCACCCCCATAGTGATAGGGACCGTAAACACGCGTGTACGGTCCGTAATACTATGGTGGTGCTGGTGTACGTGTACGCCTTAGTAGTCCGGACCGTACACACGCGTGTGTACGGTCCCTATCACTATGGGGGTGCTCGCGTACGTGTACGCCTTAGTAGTCTGGACCGTACACACGCGTGTGTACGGTCCGTATCACTATGGCGTACGCATATGCCAGCACCACCATAGTGATAGGGACCCCACACACGCCCTCGGAGCGTATGTACGGTGGGATTCACACCTGACAGTGGTGACAGGCGGCACACAGGAATGAATTGAGCTGTCATACATGGCCAAGGCTGGACATCAAGGCATCGTCTGTGCAGTACTACATGTGTCGGGCACAGGTGGGTCAGGCTGTGATGTGGCACCATACTCCTGAGGTGTGAAGCTAATTACAGTATTATGGGCTGTGTACACATGTCACGTGTGATGGTGCCCTATGTGCCACACATCCCCTTCACTCCTTTGACATGTGTGCATGTAGTACTAACTTGGTGGGCCATGCGTCACTGGCATGGCACAGTCACCGACACCCGCAAATGTCCCCTGAAGCCAGGTACACGGAATGTTACCCCTGACAAGTGAATGCCCGCGTTGCACGCTGTAGCTATGTCAGGTGTGTGTCATGTGTTCCCATAGGTTTGCTGTAGGTGTTTGGTCAAATGCATCAGCAGTTGCTGCAACCAACATGTGTCTGTGTGTAGATGGGCATGGCACACTGTTACGCACACCAGCACACGTGTAATCCGACGTAAGGTGTGTATGTATGCATCGACACGGAGTTTTAAAACAAGGACATATCTGCATACTCTCAATGTATGTGTGATCAGTCTTGACATGTAATCCTTCATGGCAAGGTGTGTGGTCTGTCCTTTTTCTATTACATTTGACCTGTGCCTCTAGTGTTCCGCAACCTGTCTGTACAATAAACATCCTTCCTCTGCACATATTTGGATGTCTGTAACTCCTGTAATGCGTCTGCCTGCTCACTTACACTGGCCCACAGCTAGTTTCATGGCATGGCATAATGAGGTTGAGAATCAACGTTTGGAGCTGGCTCTTGTTAGGAGTGTCACATGGCTGGCAAACGTGTCCAGGGCATATTGCACAGACCTGACTCTGTATGTAGCATATGTGTATTGCTTGTTGAGCATGTGCTCTGTACATTGACATTGGTGGTGTACTGTACTCACTCTTCGTTGTCCCTTCTAATTCACTGCAGGGCTCCGCCTCTCCCTCGAGCAATTCCGGACTTGGCTGACATGCGGGAGGCAGCACACCTCCAACCGCTACACAGGTATCCTGGTGCACTGACACCCAAGATGAAGGTGATGGCAGCCCTACATTTCTTGGCCACGGGTACCTTTCAACATACCATTGCCCATGTCGGTGGGATGTCCCAAACCATGTTAAGCCGTGTTCTGTATGATTTTTTAGAGGCCATGTTGGAGCACCTTGATGAGTTCATTAAATTCCCAACTCCTGAGCAGTTGACAGCTGTCAAGCGTGAGTTCTATGCCCTGGGAGGGATGCCCCATGTCATTGGGTCCATAGATGGAACACATGTGGCTTTGGTACCACCACAGGCACAGGAGGTAGCCTTCCGTAACCGCAAGCATTACCACTCCATTAATGCCCTTGCGGTGTGTCTTGCCAACATGGTGATTTCACATGTCTGTGCTCGTTTCCCAGGATCAGCACACGATGCGTACATCATGAGGCGTAGCAGGGTGCCTGAAATGATGCTGCAGCTGCGCAACAAACGGGCATGTCTTGTTGGTGGGTATACTCTGGCAGTCCTGTATTTAACGTCATCTTCCTGTCTTACTGCTTCTCCTGACCCACTGTTGTCCATGATGTTTCCATGTAGGGGACGCTGGCTATACCAACATGCCATGGCTGATCACGCCTCTCCGCAACCCCAGCACGGCTGCCGATCACCGCTACAACAACGCCCATGGGCGGACCAGGCGAGTGATAGAGAGGACGTTTGGCCTCCTGAAGAGCCGATTCCGTTGCCTCCACAAGACCGGTGGTGCACTCCCATATGCACCGGTGAAGGTCTGCAAGATATTCCTTGTGTGCTGCATGCTGCACAACATGGCAGTGGAGAAAGCTGTGCCACTCATCCTGGATCCAGATGAGCAGGACCATCCACCCGTGGAGAATGAAGGGCTTGGGCACGAGGCAAGTGATGTGGAGGAGGAGGAGGCGGTAGAGGACATGCGGAGTCGGCTCATACGCGACTTCTTTGCTTAGTGGTGAGTTCCAGTGTCTGAGTGTGCACGCATTTGGCAGTGTGTGGCATGTGTTGCAATGTGTGTGTCCATCTGCATGTCTTCCAAGTGAGTCAGAAGTGTTTGGATGTGTCACTCGAGTGATGGTGCAATAGAATAATGTTGTTCCAGAGTCATCATTGTCACCTCGCTTGTTGACAACCTAATACGTGTCGAGTACATGCACATGCATGCGGATGTGCTTCTTTTGGCTGACTTCTGGTGTGTCTCCCATCCACAGGTACTTGCGCATGCTGTCTGCTGGTGGCATTGTTGTGCTCCTGCTATTCCTCATGAACACAGCAACATGTGCTGAATCAACGTGACATGCACAGACAAGTTCGAAAATCTCCTTCGGATAAGGGATGCAGCACGGCTTTTTGGGAGTGGTATTTGTTTTGAATGTGTGTGCACTGCTCCTGTTCATGTTTGGATACTTCACATACATGTAGATTCACCATGGGGCACATGACCTGGAGCAGAATTCACCTAAATTGATGGTCAGACTTGGTGACAGTCATCTGTAATGGGATTGTGATGGAGCCATCAATGTGTGTAACACTGGCCTCGGAAACATACGGGTTGCACCGGGTTGACATGGTGTGTGAATTCCCCATTAGGGGCTCAATGGTGGATAGCAGGCTCTCCGTGAGCAGCAGGGGGTGTTTAGCTGTAATCCGTCACTTGTGTGCCAGTGCCATGGATTTCCAGCATCTGTGGTGGTAAGGGGGGTGCCAGTGTTGGTCCCACGTGTTCATCCACATGACCTGTGCATGTGTTGACAGAGTTGCATTAGCATTCCGACACACATGAGTAATAAAGGTTTCCCTCTGCCTCCAAGGAGCCTCATCTCTGTCAATGGTGGTCTGTTGCCACTGTGCATGCGGCATGTCTGGCATTGTTCTCAGAGATGGTGCATATGAGTCTATGTGTAGAGTAGCAAGATGCAAGCTGTTTGTCAGGGATTAGATTCTGTATTGTGCATGATGTCAATGGCTGTGTAGGTTTTGTGGCATGTCAGTCTCCACGACGGCCACTGTGCCGCATGTGAATCCATTGTGTATGTGTGTGCCATGTTGAACCAGACATTCCTTCCTTGACATACACCTTTTGCATGGTTCCTTCCTGAGATCCTTGTCTTTGTGTGCTACTTGTGGCATTGTTTCCTTGACATGGCGCATGCTGCTGCAGGCCCTGCTGCAAGGGCACCCAGTGTCCATGCAAACGAGCTGGTGTTCATCATGGATTGCTTGCTGACATGTGCTATGCTGATCAGCAGCATCTGTGCCTCATGCGGCAGCACACTCTGCATTATGCACAAGATCCCCAGTTCCATCCACCTCAAGGCAAGAGGGAGACCATCCCCCAGGTCAACTATGACATCCGTGTCTACTCCTACCCTGCACTCTACGGACATGTGCGTTAGAAATCCCATGATACTTGTCCACATCCAGGGTGCATCTGCACAGCTCTGCTACTACATCCGGCGACCAGGCCACATCAACGCCCAACAGAGATGGGGGGAGTGGATCACTGCCAGCTGCAGGATGACCTTCTTAATCCACGCACACACTCAGGATGCAGCCCACAACCACAACACAACCTTGTGGCACTGTGATCCAACACCCAATTGTGCCATCTCCATGCATCCAACCTTGGCTGGCCCACCATTCTCCACATACACCTGACTCAAGCATGCAGGACATGGTTCTGCCACGTGTCTACACATACCTGGGACTCCCACCCCAGGACACTCCACATGATCCCTGACCTCTGCGCATAACTGTTGCTCTTCTGAATAGATCTGTAGGCACAGTTGTGCGGGCACCTCCTCAGCTGGTTGGGCCCATCACGGGTGAGTATGGTGCTCCATGTCTGTCTTGGATGGTACGTTGTGACCCATGTGTGTCCTGTGCCAGACTCAGACCCCAGGGTATGGATGTTTGGAGTTAATTCAGTAATCAGGCATTGTTTGACTTTACAACACAGACATGTAGTGGAATAATGCAAAATGACGGCATCATCTTGTGATTGTGATGAATTTTATTAGTGCTGGGGTACGTGTTTGGGGGGGTGTCAAGAGGTGCTTGGCGGGAGTGTAGAATCCAAAGTTCACAGGGGGAGTTGGTGTCCTTGCCATTGACAGTCATCAGAGTCTGTGCCACAGTCTTTGTCAACATTGGTCAGACAGTGACCAGCAAGGCCATGTGGCAGAGAATGTCCTTTGCTGCTGTGCTGCTGTTGGGCCAGAGGGCCAGGTGCCAGGCCAGGTGACCTGGGAGATGTTGATGTTCCGCTGACTCTCACGGTCTTTTTCGTGGACGACCCACTTCCTGCGGGGACCCTCAGACGCCTGCCTTGACGATGCAAGGGACGCTCCATCAGATGTATCCTCCTCCTCCTCCCTCCCTGTGTCTGGTGCTGCTCTACACCTGGTGGCACAGGGAGGGTTTGCCAGGCTTTGGGCGATCTGATGGAGGGATTGGCTCACGTCCCTGTGCACCGCCAAGAGCTCTGCAAGTCTTGCCTCCATCCTGGCATGATGCTCAACCTGCAGGGCCTTCATCTCATTGAGGGTCCCCACTACCTGGGCGATGCCTCTGGAGTCACGCCGGTATGCGTCCAGGATGGTTCTGACGTGTGCCATAGCCGGGTCCTGAGCTGGCTGGTCAGGTTAGCGCCTCCGCCGTCCTCCACTCCCACCACCCCTGCCCACTTGCGCCTGGCCTGCCGTTGTGGGCACATTGGGTCTCCGGGACCCCTGAGGGATGGCATTTGCGGTGTCGCCTGCCTCCTCCTGGGTGCCCGGAGAACCTTGTCCCTCCTGGACAGACTGGCTCTGTTGTTGTGTGCAGGCAGGGCTCCTGGGTGTCTCCTGGGATGTGGCAGGAGTGGGGGTGGTGGTTGGCACAGTTGTACCTGACGCAGGTGCTGCAGGTGGTTGGTCACCAGAGGGGCCAGGTTGGTCTGGGTCATCCACGGAGTGGTGAGAGTCGTCGCTGCCGGTGGTGTCCTCTTCACGCAGAGCCTGGTCCTGTGAGTCTTCCCCCCCAGTGTTGGGGGGAGATCGATGACGTTGACCTGTGTGTGAGAGAGACAGTGTTAATTGTGTTACATGCGACATCCATGTCTCATTCATTTTTGATTTGGCACAGTTCCTCTGGGTGGTTGGATTTGGCTAGCATTCCTCACACAGTGCACTTGTGCATGGGTATGGCCCTTGGCCACAGCTTTCGACACTTTACCTATGTGTGACACAATCTTAGTTGATGCATCTTTTGGGAACGCAGTCAGCAGTGTAGTGAGCGGGCGTAGCAAGCCATGCAGAGCCGCCTTACGTGTTGCACTGTACGTGGCCAAATGGTGTTTATTCCATGCTATTTGAGAATGCAGGTAGGTAACTTAACAATTTGTGACAGGGTTCTGACGAACACAGTGGGTAGGTATACTGGGTGTAAGGTTCTGTTTGTGCCTGCAGCACGGATGTACTCGTGCACAGATTGACACATGGCCTAGTGTTTTTCAAAGGTTGAAGGGGGGGTTAAGGCACTGCCAAACCTTGTCTACATGCACACAGTCCACCTGCTGACGAGCAGACATGGCCACACCACCCAAGGGTGATTTAGTCTCCCTCTGTCTCCCTTTCTCCCTCCCTCTGTCAGCCTCCTCCCACTGTCCGTCTCCCTCTATCTCCCTTTCTCCCTCCCTCTATCAGCCTCCTCCCTCTGTCCGTCTCCCTTTCTCCCTCCCTCTGTCAGCCTCCTCCCACTGTCCGTCTCCCTTTCTCCCTCCCTCTATCAGCCTCCTCCCTCTGCCCGTCTCCCTTTCTCCCTCCCTCTGTCAGCCTCCTCCCACTGTCCGTCTCCCTTTCTCCCTCCCCCTGTCAGCCTCCTCCCACTGTCCGTCTCCCTTTCTCCCTCCCTCTGTCAGCCTCCTCCCTCTGTCCGTCTCCCTTTCTCCCTCCCTCTATCAGCCTCCTCCCTCTGTCCGTCTCCCTTTCTCCCTCCCTCTATCAGCCTCCTCCCTCTGTCCGTCTCCCTCTGTCTCCCCTTCTCCCTCCCTCTGTGAGCCTCCTCCCTCCCTCTGTCTATCTCCCTGTGTCCACCTCTGTCTCTGTCCCTCTCTCTGCCCCTCTCCCTCCCTCTGTGTGTCACCCTCTGTCACCTCAGCCCAGCTTCCTGGGCACACACAGTTTGCAGGTCTTGCAAAGGCCATTGGCTTGTTCATGTGGGTTTGTTTCTTCTCTGCCGGCACCCATTGGGCGTAGTGTCTGAGTCTGTGCTGCTGCTGTGGCGGTGTGTGCTGACACTCTTTCAGTGTGCTGCGTCTTCATTGGCTGCTGTTATGTGCAAATTGTGCCTTCATACCCATGTCGTCCTGCAACGTGGCCACCATTAGCAGGCAAAACAGTACTGTGTGGGGACACACTGTTGGTATGGCTGTGCCCTAAGCCATATGGGCTGAGGGCATTATTGTGTGCTTCAGAGTTGCTCTATGTTAGTTTTGAGGCCCACCCTCCCGGCATCAGGGACATCCTGCCTTGTGTTGGTGTTTTGTGTGGCCTGTGACTTGGCATGGCCTTGCTTGGGGCATGGGGCATGGAGGCGCTAGTGGCATGTGTGTGTTTTTGGAGTATGGTTGTGTCCGGTGCTGGCTTTGGGGGGGTTGCGTGCATGATTTTTTTTTTTTTTTTTTTTTGTCGTAAGACATTTATTATGAACAAATGAAACAGATGTTATACACTGCGTCACGCCAACAACCCGGAGGCAGGCCGCTATATGGTAAAGTGTACAAAGATTATATATTAACATCTCTAAGGCCCTCATCCGGCCAGGGGATCAGTCAGAGGCGAACTTAAGATACCATAAAATCTTCAGTGTGTATTGTACATCTCTAGCATGGAAACGGTCTTACTTTTGACCCAGTGCTGCTGACCGTAGAAAGATAGTGAAAATCAATGCATCCGCCCCCAAGGAAGCAGCAGTCGACCCCCCGCTGCAGCAGACTATAGACAGGATGTGTCAGTCAACACCATGTTTCCCCCCACATTTCCCCCCAACAAACTAAACCAAAAACCTCAAACATAGGTGCAAGTACTTAGAAACAGCATGTATTCCGCAGTCCAGGTCACAAAGGGGACGCGCGGGCTCACCGCAGGTTTTCCTGATAGAGGGCCAGCCATGTGCAGAGCAGGTGCGGGGAAGATATCTTAGCTGTGTGCGCCTTAGCAAGGGACGGGCGGGGCAGATGGGAGGGGGGAAGGGACAGCAAATTATCCATAATAGGGCCAATGGGGCGGGAGGGGGGGGAGCAGCTCACTCTATCCGGGTTAGTGGAGTCAGTAAACACAGATCTTGCGTCTGGGCAGTTCCCGACAGCGTAAATGCGGGGCAGTGGGACCTCTATCATTAACGTACACAGCGCGCCCCCCTAGCCCATGTCGTCCGAAACACTAGTAGCGCGGGAGGTGTCAGCGGGGTCAGGGGCCGCGCGTGCTGTAGTCCACCGTACAAACGGGCCCCATATGTCAGTGGGTCTGGAAGCGGTGGGCATGGTCTCCCAATAGTGTGTCAGTTGAGTTTGGCCATAAGTCACATCCCTGATCCAGCTCTCGAGCGTGGGGAGGGCCGGTCTGCCCCAGTGTATAGCTATCTGCCGTTTGGCGTATAATAGGAGTAACGCGTGCAGTTTCCTGTCACAGGGCTCCGTGCGCTTAACGTACCCCAGCAATCCCAGCAGTGGAGACGGTGAGTCACGTCTCTGTACGATTTGATTTATGGCATTGAAGACCCCTGACCAGTATGCCTCCAGCTTGGGGCAGCTCCAAGCCACATGAAGGAAGGTGGCATCGTCACCCCCGCATTTCCAGCACGCGGCATCCTCACGGATACCCATGCGGTGTAGTAGTGTCGGAGTGCGGTAGTATCTGTGTAGGAATTTGAAGTGGATAAGCCGCAGTCGGTAACTCGGTGATAGAGCTGTGAGTTGAGCGCAGCAGTACTCCCATGCGTCATCCGGCAGCTGATCCCCCAGGTCCTCAGCCCAAGCGGACTCGGCCAAGGCTACTGTCACCGGGGCTTGTTCCTGCATGCAATTATATAATCTAGACACTAGCTTTTTAGGGGATGGACGTGAGAGCAAGTCTTGCAGAGCGGCTAGTGCGCAAGGTTCTTCCGGGAAGCCCTGTCCTATCTTCTTGCAAGATTCCCGAAGGGAATGATATAGTAATTTGTCAGCGAACGTGCAAGGTTGGTCATCCCCATCCGCAGGCATCTCGAAAAATGAGCCATCTGGATAAAGGTCCGCGAAAGTGAGAAGCCTACTCCCACGGATAGTGAGGACGTCACCTCTCGCCGCCAGACAAGGCAGCATCGGGTTGCCCCTAAGAGGAACCGCCGGCGCATAAAGTAGGGAGAGACCAGCCCGCTTCCGAAGCTCACGCCAGGACCAGCGGACCATTTCCACCGTGTCCACCTCACGCGACGGGCATATAACCTCTCCATACAACGCCACTCGTAGTGGCGAGGGGGCGACTACTGCTAGTTCCACCGCCACATGCGGCTGGAAGGGGGTTGGGTAGGCCCAGAAATGCAGGAACTGAGCTTGTGCACAGAGTGAATAGAGCTTCAAGTCCGGGGCCCCCAATCCTCCCTGTCGGAGAGGAAGCGTGAGTAGGTCCCAGGACACTCTTGCCTGGCCGCCCGCCCACACCAGTTTCAGCAGTAGCGAGCGGACCTGGGTGTGGAAGTGCGTCGTCATAGGTAGTGGTACGTTGACGAACAAGTACAAGAACTTGGGGAGGACCACCATTTTGGCCAGTGCAATTCTAGCCACCAAGGACAGCGGCAATTTATTCCAGACTTCGACCTTTCCTTCCAGCCAGTCCACCGCCCTACCGAAATTCAGCGACCACAACTCCTGTACATCTCGACTGATCCAGATGCCCAAATACTTGACAGCTTCCGTCTCCCATCTGAGGGGGTAGTCAGGAGCAGGTCTACCGGTGCTCTCCGTCAGGGGGAAGGCCACTGACTTCGACCAGTTAATGGATATCCCTGCCAGACCCTCAAATCTCACAAACTCACGCAGGAGTGGGCTCAGGTTATCTTTGGGGTTCTGAACGTACAAGGTGACATCGTCCGCGTATAACGAGATCAGTAAGCTTCTGGCACTGAATCCGATGCCCCTGGCAGTGTGGTGCTGCCGAACTCGAGCTGCCAGCGGCTCCATAGCAATCGCAAAGAGGAGCGGGGATAGCGGGCAGCCCTGCCTAGTACCTCTCGAGACATCGAAAGGTTTGGAGACAAGACCGTTAACGCTCACTCGGGCTCTGGGTGACGTGTATAGGAGCTTAATAAGGGTCAGGAAGTTTTGACTGAATCCCATCCGCCTCAGCACTTCGAAAAGGTAGGGCCATTCCAAAGAGTCAAAGGCTTTGGTGGCGTCTAAAAACACCACCGCCGCCTGTACTGACGGGTGCAGATAGTGAAGGACCGAAAAGATAGTCCTGAGATTATGTGATGTTGCACGACCAGGGATGAATCCCGATTGATCAGGGAGCGCTATAATCGGCAACAACGGTTGCAATCTATCGGCAATTACTTTTGCGTAGATTTTGGCATCTACGTTTATAAGGGACAGGGGTCTGTAAGAGTCTAGCTGTTGGTCATCCTTGTCTGGCTTGAGGAGCGTGACAATGAGAGCCTCACGCATTGAGTCTGGGAGGGATTGCGACTCAAGAGCCTCGACAAACACGGCGTGTAGTCTCGGCGCTAGTTCAGCAACGTAGGTTTTATAAAAGGAGGTGGTCAGGCCATCTGGGCCAGGAGCTTTATTGGCCGGCATACTTTTAATCACTTGGGCGATATCTTGCACTGTAACGGTGAGGTCCATGTATTGTCGGTGCTTGTTGTTGAACCACACGAGGGCTATGGAGTCGAGAAAGTCCCGTAGTGACGCCGGCGCCGCGGGCTGTCTCGAGGTATACAGAGCAGCATAGAAGTCTGCGAAGGCGCCCAACACCGCCTCCCGGCCCACCACCAGACGGCCAGTGCTATCATAGATAGTGTGTATGTAGTTTGACTTTGTGCGACTAGCAATCAGTCTGGCAAGAGTCCTACTTGGCCTATCTCCCTCCCCGTACCTGCGCGCCTCTGCCCGCCGCCCTAGAAACCGCACCTCACGTTCCGCCTCCTTGTTAAATGCCAGCAGTTTGGTTTTCAGTGCGCCCGCTAGCGCCAGCGTAGGGTCGGAGCTAAAAGCAACATCCAGGTCTTTCAGTTCCCCTTCAAGTTTAGCTAACGTGGCCCTAATGGAGCTAAGGACCCCTGCTTTTCGGGCAATGCATTGCCCCCTTATGACAGCTTTAAATGCGTCCCACACCATGGCATCAGAAGTGGCGGACCCCTCATTCTCAGTAAAATAATTAGTGATATCCTCTCTTATCTCCTCTACAAACACAGGGTCAGTGAGCGCGTGTGGGGGAAGGCGCCATTGGAACGCCCTGTGTGCAGCGTCGGGGGGACGCAAGACCAACATACATGGAGCATGATCTGATAATGATCGAGCCATTATATCCACCCTCGACACCCATGTCGCAACCTCAGGAGACACCAACCAGAAATCTAGTCGCGACCAAGCAGCCTTGTGAGAAGTATAGCAGGTCCCTACTTTTACACCCGGATTTCTAACTCGCCACATATCTGAAAGCTGACCCTCCCTCATAAGGTCAGAAAGCGCTTGGCGCGCCCTAGTGTGCTGCGGTCTACTCACACCCTTGCGATCTGCATCATCATCTAACACCACATTGAAATCTCCCCCCAATACCACCGCCTGACAATCCAGCAACACAATTTTCGCCCAAACATTTCTAAAGAAGTCAGGATCGTCCACATTCGGGCCATAGATTGCAGCTAGGACAATGGGTCGCCCCTGCAGAGCACCATGGAGCAGGACATATCTACCCTCCACATCCCTCTCATGAGAATACTCCCGCCAGTCCAGCCCCCTGCGAACGAGTATAGCTACGCCCCTCGCATAATTCGAGTAAATGGAAGAGTAAACGTGCGCCCATCTGGAATTCTTCAATCTAGCTGAGGGGGTGACATTCAGGTGTGTTTCCTGTAGGAAGCAAATATCGACATTGTGTCTAGACAATATGCCATGTAGTAAGCGGGCTTTCCGGAAGTCCCCAAGGCCTCTAATGTTCCAAGTCCAGATTTTGATGTCTCCCATTAATGCAGTGGACAGTCCCAGATCCCTGCCACCCAACCCCGCCCCTGGAAATCTTCCTGGCACCCAGACCCTCCATCCGTAGACCCAGCGTTCTGAGATCTAGGTATGCGTAGTAGCACAATGCACCTAATACGAACCAAAACTTGCAACATCGCAAAACCCCCCCTCCACCCCCTTCCCTCAGCAACCCCCCAATCAGGTCGTGACATAACCCAATAACATGTACTCAGTTCGTCAAAATTCCCCAACATTAGCAACAAAGGGAGGCACCCCAGGAGGCGTGGTGCGCTCGGCTAACACCCCCATGCCTGCGGGGTGGCTACCATCAAACTTAAGTGGTCCTGGGTTCTGGCAGCGCCCCCACCCCTCAAACCCCGAGGTCCGCAACCAACCTTTGTATCAGTTAGAGCCCGGAGACGGCAGCTCCAGCCGGTGTACGATGGCGTCCCAGCAACCAACCGCAAGTAGTCAGTGCGGGAGGAGCGAGCTTGTGTAAGAGTTCGGTCCGGCTTTCCACAGTTTCTCAAAGAGAAAATTTGCAGCACTTCAGGGTGAACATGATAGTGACCTCAGTCGTTGTCACTCAGGTGGCCCGAAGCTTCCTCGAGTCTTGGCGATTTTCTCCTGGCTCCAGCACAGATGTGTTTGGCAAATTTGAGGGCTGATTTGGCGTCAGTGAAGAAGTGTGAGGTGTTTTCGTGGAGGATCTTCAGCTTAGCCGGGTATAAAAGAGAGTAGGACACGCCAGCTTGTAACAGAACTTTCTTCGCTGGTAGAAATTCCTTCCGGGCCGCCTGCACCAGCGGGGTGAAATCTGGGTAGAAGGATATGTGATTACCCTGATGTGTGATCTTGCCCTTCTCTCTCGCCAACCGAAGAATGATGTCCCTATCTTGGTAGTTAAGCAGTTTAGCAAGGATCGGACGCGGTGGGGCCCCCACCGGGGGTTTCTTCCCCAGCGATCTGTGTGCCCTCTCCACCGTGAATACCGGGGACAAGTTTGGGTCGAACAGGTCATGCAGGAGGGACGACACAAACGATTCCATCTTTCCCGTGTTGGTAGTCTCTGGAACGCCCGTAATGCGGATATTGGATCTTCGGGAGCGCGCCTCCAAATCGTCCGACTTGGCGCGCAAATTGTCGAGTTCGCGCTCCAGCGTCGTGATGTGTCGCTTAGCCTGTTGTTGAAATTCGCAACACTCAGTTTGCCTAGTTTCGAGATTGTCCAGTGTCTTCTCGTGGGTGTCCACCTTAGTCTTCACGGATTCGAGTTGCGCCGTCATGGTGTCTAGCTTTGCATCTATACTCTTCAGGCTCGTCCTCACCTCCATGATAAGGGCCCCAAAATCTATATCTGGGGCCGTCCCCTGCGACGTCGATGCGTTCGCCTCCGGTTCCATTGCCGCGCTTTTCGGGGTCTTTTTACCGTCAAATGTCAGCTTAGGTTGTTTGGCATCCGTTTTCCCCATCACATCCGGCGAGAGATAACCACCGGCCAAGCAACGGGGCAGCACCCCTCCGTTCCACCGCTAGCACGTTCCCCGTATGTGCGTGGCTGACCAGGCGGCACTAGCGCTCGCCAAGCGTGCTACTTAACACGCAGCAGGTAGGGCAGGCAAAGTTGGAGACCTCCGTGTACGCCCAGTGGGCTCAGCAAGCTTCAACGGTCAGCTAGGGCCTTCTTCGGAGCTCGAGCGCACCGGGGTATCTGCCCCCTCCACTAGAAGGGCGGCGCGCCGGGGCACGGGGTATTCAGGGCCACGAAGTTCCTCTCTCGGTGCTCAGGAGTGAGACTTGCCTAGCCGATGAGCCGTGGGAGGTCACGACGACGCCGTGAAGCGGCAGGATCGTCTCTGTCCCTCGTCCCTCAATGGCACCCTCTCACCTCCTCCACGGTCGTCTCCGAGTTGCAGCCAGCGCAGGCCAGCGTTCACGGTCTCCCCCGGGCTCCACACCAGTCAGCGCCGCCCTCAGTGGCGGCAAAATCTTCGCGTCGCGGCTGATCCACCCAGGCGTCCCGGTCACCTCAATCTCCCCTCAGCAATCCGCCAGGGAAGGTCACCTTCGGCCACAATGGGGGTGGAGCCGCGAGGCTCCAACAGCAAGTTCCGCTCCGGTCGCTGGGGCCTCCGCAGCCGCGGTCTCCCGTGCCTCGCAGCTCCCTTCTGAGGGCACTTCCGGCGTCGGTCGGGACCAGCCAGCCAGCCGGCGAAGAAGCCGTCCGCTTCCGCTGCGGGTGGGAGCCGTCCCCGCGCTCCCGATTCGGGTCGAAGGATCAGCAGGTGGTAGTCAGCCGAACCCCAGAGGAGCGGGGCACCGCAGTCGCCAGGAACAGGATTAATAAAGGATTAATAGAAGTAGCCGGCGGAGCTCACTCAAAGAGCGGCCATCTCGCTGCTCGGCTAGCCACGCCCCCCGGGGTTGCGTGCATGATTGGTATTTGGGTTGTATATGGCGTTCCCCCCATGTGAGGTGAGTTGTTTGTGTACTCACCAGGCTCTCGGACTCCTTCTAGTCCGTCTACTCCCAACGGCGGCAGCGTGGCCATCACCTTCTCCTCCCAGGGATGGTAGTGTACCGGTCTGCGGGCCGGCCCTCCTCCAGTGATGTTGGCCTGGTTGTGCTCGTCCGTCATTTTGCGGCGGACCGTCCTCCGCAGATCGTACCACCTGGCTTGGCACTCATGCTTGGTCCTTCTGGTGGCCCCAACAGCATTCACGGAATTGACTATCCTCTCCCACATGGCAGTTTTTTCTGATATGCTGGTCCGTCTGACCAATGTTCCAAAGAGCTGTGGCTCGACTCTGATGATTTCGTCGACAAGGGACTCCAGCTCGTCCTTTGTGAACTTTGGATTCTTGTTGGTGGGCATGGGGTGGGGTGTGGGTGTGGATGGTTGTGGGGGTGGGGGTGTGGATGGGTGTGGGTGTGGATGGTTGTGGGTGTGCAGGTGTGTGTGTGTGAATGTGATGAGGGTGTGTTTGTGATGGTGGTTGTGTGAAGGAGTGCAAGTGGAAACACATCTTAATGAACATCTGATGGCCTTTGTAGATGGGCACGGATTTCTTGATCCAGCCCAACATGGTTTCCGGCGGTCCCATAGTACAGAGTCCGCTCTTACTGTGGTGTTAAACAACATCCGTATGGAGGTGGATCAGGGCCATACTACCTTCTTGGTCCTATTAGACCTTACAGCAGCTTTTGACACGCTATCCCCGGTGACTTTGACAGCCCGCCTGAGGGAGATCGGGGTTGAGGGATCGGCTCTGAGCCTTCTGGCTTCTTTTTTGGATCTGAGAGAACAGAGGGTCAAACTAGGTGAATTCCCATCTCCATCCCTGCCTGTGCAATGTGGGGTCCCCCAGGGGTCGGCCCTTAGCCCTACCCTTTTTAATATCTATATGGCCCCACTTGCCAAATTAATAAGATCCTATGGGATGGAGGTGGTCTCCTATGCAGACGACACACAGATCATGGTGTCCCTCTCTCACCCAGACGACTCCTCTGCACTCAGCTTTAGAAACTGCATGGAGGCAGTTTCTAAATGGATGATCTGTAACTCCCTTAAGTTGAATGGAGAGAAAACGGAGATTCTTGTCTTTGGTGGTGGGAGTGACCTGTGGTCTGATAAGTGGTGGACCCCCTCCTTGGGATTGTGTCCCTCTCCCTCTCACTCAGCCCGTAATCTGGGGGTCCTGATTGATCCCTCACTCTCTATGAAATTACAAGTAAATAGAACGGTGTCGACCTGCTGGGGAATTATCAAAACCTTAAGAAAAATAAAATACTACCTTGCTCCCTCTGCACGCAAACAAGTAGTATTAGCCCTGGTGTCCTCACGCCTTGACTATTGTAATGCTCTATACTCGGGTCTAGACAAGGGCCTGGTGCAGCGACTGCAAACTGTGCAGAATGCGGCTGCCAAATTTGTCACGGATGCCCCAAGGCTTTCCTCTGCCACTGCTGTTAGGAAGAACCTACACTGGCTTCCTATCTCGGCCAGGGTCACCTTTAAGATCCTCAGCCTGACATTTGGGACAATGCTAGGGCAAGGAGCGAGAGGAATCAATGATCTCTTAATTCCCTATGTCCCCGCCAGAAATCTTCGGTCCTCTGATAAGAATCTGTTATCGGTACCTCGTTTCAGGAGAACTAGGTGGGGAGGAAGGGCTTTCTCCTATCTGGCGCCCAAGCTCTGGAATGCTCTCCCTATGGCAATTAGAGCTCAACCATCAGTCCCCTTGTTCAGAAAGGCACTAAAGACCTGGCTTTTTGTTATGGCATATCCGTGAGCTGGCCTCTGTGTTTTGATCGTATTGGTAGGTGCCTTGATGCCTTTGGGCTTAGTTTGCGCGATACAAATTGTCTTTCATTCATTCATTCATTCATTCAAGTGTAAGGTGTATTGATGGTTGAAGTATGGTGCAGTGCGTTGTCTCTGGGGTCTGGCAGCAGTGGATCTGTTGCAAAGGATCATGGTTGGTGTGTGTTGGGCCTTTTTATTGGTCCATTTGTGGGTGTGGCTGTGTTTGAACTTTGGGTGGGTGTGTTATAAGGAGTGGTAGTGGTTTGGGCCTCTGTTTCTCAGTGCAGGTCAGTTTATAGGATGTATTTGGCCTTGTTGGATATGTTTTGTGGTGTTGTGTGCCTCGGATTGACTGTCCTTGTGTTTTTTTGGTTAGTCCTGGTTCAGTAGGAGTGTTTTTAGCCTCTGTACGGTGCGTACATGGGCCATGTTGTTGTACAGTGCTGTCCTTTGCTATGGCTTAGTACGACTCGTACATGCCCGATGTTGTGTGAGGGTGCTGGTGTGTCGGCCTGGGGTAGGGTGCGTACGAACACGGGCAGGGTGTTGGTCCACACCGTCCATCGGTGGTGGTGTTTCGCACTGTACATACAAGGGGGGCTGGGTGTAGGGTCCGTACATACACGGGTGGGGAGTTGGTATGCTGCATGCATACACGGGTGGGGGTACGGTCCGTACATACACTGGTGGGGGTACGGTCCGTACATACACGGGTGGGGGTACGGTCCGTACATACACTGGTGGGGTGGGGGTACGGTCCGTACATACACGGGTGGGGAGTTGGTACGCTGCATGCATACACGGGTGGGGGTACGGTCCGTACATACACTGGTGGGGTGGGGGTACGCTCCATTCATACACGGGTGGGGGTACGCTCCATTCATACACTGGTGGGGTGTGGGTACGCTCCGTACATACACTGGTGGGGTGGGAGTACGGTCCGTACATACACTGGTGGGGTGGGGGTACGCTCCATTCATACACGGGTGGGGGTACGCTCCATTCATACACTGGTGGGGTGTGGGTACGCTCCGTACATACACTGGTGGGGTGGGGGTACGGTCCGTACATACACGGGTGGGGAGTTGGTACGCTGCATGCATACACGGGTGGGGGTACGGTCCGTACATACACTAGTGGGGGTACGGTCCGTACATACACTGGTGGGGTGGGGGTACGGTCCGTACATACACTGGTGGGGTGGGGGTACGCTCCATTCATACACGGGTGGGGGTACGCTCCATTCATACACTGGTGGGGTGTGGGTACGCTCCTTACATACACTGGTGGGGTGGGGGTACGGTCCGTACATACACTGGTGGGGTGGGGGTACGCTCCATTCATACACGGGTGGGGGTATGCTCCATTCATACACTGGTGGGGTGTGGGTACGCTGCGTACATACACTGGTGGGGTGGGGGTACGGTCCGTACATACACGGGTGGGGAGTTGGTACGCTGCATGCATACACGGGTGGGGTACGGTCCGTACATACACTGGTGGGGTGGGGGTACGGTCCGTACATACACGGCTGGGGTGGGGGTATGGTCCGTACATACACTGGTGGGGTGGGGGTACAGTCCGTACATACACGGGTGGGGGTACGGTCCGTACATACACTGGTGGGGTGGGGGTACGGTCCGTACATACATGGGTGGGGTGTGGGTACGGTCCGTACATACACGGGTGGGGAGTTGGTACGCTCCATGCATACATGGGTGGGGGTACGCTCCATGCATACACTGGTGGGGGTTCGGCGCGTACATCCGCGGTCGGGGGGCGTTTAGCGCGTACATGCGGGGTCTGTGGTGGGGTGTTTGGCACGTATGCGGGCACGTGTCTCCCTGGTTGCTATGGGAGTTCGGTTCGTACGGTGTTTTTTCCATACAGTTGTGAAATCGAAAGGCCGGGAGTGATCGTACTTGCGCGGTCGGACTTCATTTTTCCGATTCGTACGGTAAATCGTCCGGGGATGTGTCGGACACAATTTCCGACCCGAGGACGTGTGGGGAAGTTTTCCAAGTGTGATTCGTATGGAGTTTTTCCCATGCGAATCGTACTTGGCAGTTTGTACGCTTCTTGTACGATTCGGACGGAAAAAAGTCCAGATTCAATTCGGACGGGGGAAATTTTTCCAGGATCCGAATCGGCACCTTTAAGTCTAGAAAACATTTGATATCTTCAGTGATTAATTTAAGAACCACAAACTCATTTCTTTTTATTTCAATTTTGTTTATCTAATCATTAATCCATTCTTTTAAACTTACATTTGTATACTGCAGCTCATAATTTGAAATTTAGATTTATTAAAGAGTAATTAAACATTTAGAAATCTCTTTAAGCATGAATATAAGAAAAATGCAGTAAATCATTTACCAATAAACAGGCGACGAATAGCTTCAGGATAAACCACCCAACAAGAACTCCCTCTCAAAGAATAACTCAAAGACAAACGCAGCCGCAACTCCAACTGCAACTCTCGATCTTCTCCCGAACCCACTAACTTCAACTCCGAGCAACTCAAACTCCAAAACCCAACTACAACTGTAACTTCCGAACTACAACAATTTGAACTCCGACTCCTGAACTCTCCCGTAATGACAGATGAGGGGTTATAATAACTTTTTGTGCCTTACTTCATACAAAATATGGCAACTTAAGGAGCAGACCAAATGTTCTGATTGGACAGTTCGGGGTTATCAATAGTTCATTGCACTTTTCCCAGTGCAAACTCGTTCTGCATAGTGACTTGGCACAAGAGTTTACAAGTTTGTCACGGTCCCTTCCGATTCCCATGCGGGGACCAGTAAATGTATCTTTTCAAGGCAAAAGGGTCTTATTGAAAGGTTCATTCTTTGTCTCTTCCGTGGTTCTGATATAGTCATCTTCTGGCTTGCGGTCAAGTCCCCAATACATCGACCTTGGCAAGGAACACGATGTCAGGAGTTCATGTCACCTCGTGATCTCAAGAACCATCTGGGCATGCGCAGAAATCATCGCGCACACAGGGTGGCATCTTCCTCAGAGAACGCCATCTTGAGTACTGCGGCCTAGTAGGCCCGAACGTTAACTAAGTGAAAACAGACATAGCAGCAAATAATATGTAGAAATTAAGGTTCTAATGTTTAACCCCACACTAATCCCAATATATATTAGTATTTTCCTAGCTGCAGCAACATTTAAAGCGATAATACTTATCATACGATAACATTAAGCCACAATACAATCACAAAGCAATATAAATCATGCAATTTTTCTATCTCTCCACAATCTAAAGTTAGTTTACATACCATTGTTAATTATTTAATTTTGCCATGCAATTAGCAATTTAGTCCCACGTGTATTTGTGTTTATCAAAGTGCAAATATTGATTAGTACCACTTCCACTGCAAACATGTTATGTAAATTAATTTTAGAATGATTACGTAATTAATTTCATGCAAATTAGAGGAGGTGTATAAAATCTTGTTTTACCTGCTCCATCAATCCCCCCTTTGGTGATTTTTAAACATCACCACTACTCACTAATTTCACTAAATATATCTAAGGAAATGGTTTTATTCAAATCCACTTGCATTTGTTAGTTTAAACAATAGTTTTCTCAACACTGTTCTCTTTCGTTTTCTTGTACACATTTTCTTTAAATTCTTCTAATTCTATTTCCTCTATTTCTCTTTCCCTTATTTCTTTCTCTTTATTTTTCTTGTTTTCTCTTTTTATCTTATTTTGTATTTTTCTTCTTTTTATGCACAGACATCCTAATCTCAATATTAACACTAGAATAATCACAAAAGTCGCAGGTATTAGTATTTTGCCCACAAAAAGAGCTACCTAATTTTCTTAATAAATTCTTAATAGTGGAAAAACCTTTACCAAGTTTCTCCCATACACCTTCAACCTCCATTGGAACAATTTCTTCATGCAATTCAGTTATATTCTTAATATATTTCTTTATGTTCTGACTTTCGTCAGGAATGTAAGTACAGCAATGTTGTACTTTCAGCATTCCACATACTCCTCGATCTTTTGCCAATATAGGTGCCGATTACGATCCGGTAAAAAAATTCCCCGTACGACTCGTATCCGGTCTTTTTACCGTACGAATCGTACAAGTGCCGTACAAACTGCCAATTACGATTCGCATGGGAAAAAGTCCATACGAATCGCATTGGGAATTATTCCCCACACGTCCTCGGGTCGGAAAATGTGTCCGACACGTCCACGGACGATTTACCGTACAAATGTGAAAAGTGAAGTTCGACCGCGGAATTACGATCCATCCCGTGCGTCCGATGTTACAACCGTATGGAAAAAACACCGTCCGCACCGAACTCCCATAGCAACCATGGAGACATGTGCCCGCATACGCGCCCAACACTCCCCCTAGCCCTCCTATGTACGAGTCGAATCCCCCCCTCCCGGCCCCCGTATGTACGTGCCGACCCCCCCCAGCCCCCGTACGTTCGAGTCGTACCCCCCCCATGTATGTACACCCGTGTACGTTCGAGTCGTACCCCCCGTGTATGTACACCCGTGTACGTGTCGTACCCCCGTGTATGTACACCCGTGTACGTTCGATCGTACCCCCCGTGTATGTACACCCGTGTACGTTCGAGTCGTACCCCCGTGTATGTACACCCGTGTACGTGTCGTACCCCCCGTGTATGTACACCCGTGTACATTCGAGTCGTACCCCCACCCGTGTATGTACGGTGCGTACCCCCAGCGTAGCGCTGGGGGTACGCACCGTACATACACGGGTGGGGGTACGACTCGAACGTACACGGGTGTATATACACGGGGGGTACGACACGTACACGGGTGTACATACACGGGGGTACGACACGTACACGGGTGTACATACACGGGGGGTACGACTCGAACGTACACGGGTGTACATACACGGGTGGGGGTATGACTCGAACGTACGGGGCCGGGGGGGGGTCGGCGTGTACGTACGGGGGCTGGGGGGGTCGGCGCATACGTACGGGGGCTGGGGGGGTCGGCGCGTACGTATGGGGGCTGGGGGGGGTCGGCGCGTACATACAGGGGCTGGGGGGGTGTACGGCGCGTACCGGGCCACCTACTCTGGTTGTTTCGCGCCGTACTTCGCTTTTCCGGCACTTTTTGGGTGCCGTGAAAATATTGCCGTCCGGACTGCTGTCGGTTCGAATCGTACTTCCTGGGTCGTGAAACGCTGCCTGAAAGCGTCCCGACGTCACGTCGCAGCATTCCCGGATCACATTCGTACGTATATTTTCGTCGGTCGGTGTTTTTTACGATTCGGACGGAAATGGTGTTTCCGTGCGAATCGTAATTCCATGTTTGTAAAGTTTTACAATCGGGTACGAGTCGGACGGAGAAAACGCTCCGACCGACGGTTCGTACCCGGTTTTTACCGGATCGTAATCGGCACCATAATGTCAAGGGCAAGTCGATTTTGCATTACCATAGCTCTCATGGCAACCATTTCGGTATTTACCATTAAGAATCCTCCAAATGTGTTTGTTGATAAACGATCCACAACTGTAGACAATTTTCTAATTTTTTGTGCATTCAGAGATATTCCAACTGCTGGTATCAGTGCTCCAAAAATATTGCCAATAATTTCTGACCAACTCTCCCTTCTTCTACATGTTAGCTACCTACCTATTACGTGCAATCCATTTTCTCCCCTTTCCACATGAAATATCTTTGGAAACACCAGGCCTACGTAGCAAGTTCCGTACCAATGGTCCGGCAACCTATAATAAGCTTTGTTTCCACAAATGTAATATATTCCAGGGAATACTGGATCTTTTCCTCCTTTAAATCCCCATCCTCCCAAGATTTTGTATAAATCCTGGCACTCACTTGCACCTACAAAATAATTATCATATACAGTATTATCTCTACTTATGCATAATTTCCCTTTCTGGGGCCAATCTAAAGCCATTGCCGGGTTTATCTCTCCCTTTAAATGATTGTCCTTCCCAACATCCCAAAATGGTGTTTCCATCTTTTCCCCAGTCACTTTCTTTTGCATTTTAATTCTCCTCTCCTTTACCATATTTAGGAAAGTTTTCTCTTCTTTTCTTAAACTATAAGTAAGGTTATTCTTAAACACTTCTTCTAAAGTTAGCTTTCTTGTTTCTAGGAAAAATTCCCCAAGAGTTTTACCACGCTTCACCCTGTTTAATTCAGGAACTACAGGAATTTATGAGAAAATGTTATCTATGTCAGTATAATAATATTCTAATTTTCCTGTTTTATAGAATAAACTTGCTAGAACACTACAAGTCATCCCATATGTCAAAGGAAGGTGATGATAAGTGACACCTTCAGATACAGATGCAGGAAAACTGCATACAAACATAACAATCTCTAACATCCATTGTTTCTACATATTCGTATAATAGTTTTGCGAAAACATTCTTAGAAAAATCATTTATAGACTTATCTTTATGAAGTTCTGTTCTATCTACCAGTTTTGTGATATGACTGTCATCAGAGTTTTGGCTAATGGTTCCATTCATTGAGTGTCTGTCTATATTTTCAAATGTTGATCTAAATGAAATAATTATGGCTAATATAATCCAAACAAGCATTAACCTCTTCGGTGCCCGTGACGAGCTGGACTCGTCATGGGCCGCGGTGGCGCTGTGCCCATGACGAGTCCAGCTCGTCACAAACCCCGCCCGCTAATGTAACGGCCGGCACAGGGCGGGGAAAGGGGCGGGCACCGAAGGGGTTAATAATCCTGTACAACAAAAACACATTTTACACCATCTCTGAAAAAATCCACATGTTGAATTTCTATTCTCAGTGTTTGCTATTTTGTGAATGATCAGTGTCTTTTGACTTAGCCTCTTTCTTCAAAACTCTTCTTTGTCTAAACCAAAGGCTTTAGTTGCCTACTTGGTTCTTTCTGGTCATGTGTCTTATCCGGGCTTTCAATTCCTTTCCAAGTTCTTTTGTCTCTTAATTCATGTGTGAATCATCCTTATCCATGGGCTTATAGTCTTTATTCAGAATTTCTTGGTCATCCGTTTCTTCTCTAGTGTCAGACAATATTACTCTCAGGATTTCTAAGCCTTCTTCTTTGTTCACCTACTGTACAGTCACTCTCGGACTTTCTTGGCTATCAGCTTCCTCTTGTATATCAGGAAGTGCCACATATGTCCATTCTGGTGACTTGTACTTCTGGTTAGGCCTTTTTATCCTCTTGGTACATTGCAAGTGCTTCTGATCCGTGTCCTCTTGTTTTTCTTGACTGGACACTTCATTTACTTGTTCTGCATTATCATGCTTTATTCTTTTCAATCGGTATCTCAATCTCTTGATTTTGTGGAGCCAAATGTCTTCTTTCAATGGCCTTTTCAATTTATATCCTTTCTCTTCTCGTTTGGATTTCCAAGCCCTTTTTCTCAAATTTCTTCTCCCTTTATGTCCTGTTTCACTTTCTTCTGATTCTGTCTCCGTTTGGATATCACTTTCCTTTTATTTTATCCTCAATATTTCAGGTTCACTGTCTGAATCTATCCCTCCTCGTGTTTCTTCCAGACAAGCTTCCTGCTGACTATCTGACCCTTTTTCTACCTGTTTAGGTTGAGTCCCTAAACCTCCTCGGGATTCTTCCGCAATCACCTCACCCTCACTCTCTGTATCTAATTCCTCTCCTTCTATCGCTATAATTTCTGGAGGAATTTCTCTTATACTCTGGATTTCTTGGTAAAAGATTACTTGTTCAGTTTCTCCAGTTTCATGGTTAGTTCTTTTTCGTATTCCTGCTTGCTCTGTCTCAGATTCAGAACTAGTATCTGAAATTTCAAGGCGTCGTCTTAATGGTACATTTCCCTCACCAATAATTTGACTTCGACCTTGTTCATCTGCTTCTGGTTCTTGTCTTGTGTTTGTTTCTTCTGATTCTGATTCTAAACTGGTATCTGATACTTCCCGATGTTGTTCTTCAGATTGATCTTCCGGATCTGGGACTCGAAAAGTGTGACTGGCATGAATCCAGTTCTTCACCCCTGCACACTTCACAGCAGTTGTCTTTGTCAGAATCCCTTGGCGTGGTTTTCCCCAGCGTGGAACCAGACAATTTCTTCTTCGGTGTACTTTTGTGCGAACCCAATCTCCAGGACTCAGATCATGAGCTGGCTTCCTTTCAAGAGTGGTCGCATCTGGTCCAACCTGATGAAACACAGAATGTACCATATCAGCCAATCCTTTACAATAATCCAAGACGAAGTCATCAGATATAGGCAGCAGTTTGTTGACAGGAATGAAAACAGGTCTCATCGCTCTGCCCATTATGGTCTCATGGGGGCTCAGACCAGTCTTCCTATCAGGAATTGATCTAATGCTCATTAAGACAAGAGGCAAGACATCTGGCCATTTAAGACCTGTGGCTAAACACATTTTTGCCAATCTGTTCTTTATGGTGCCATTCATTTGTTCCACCACTCCAGAAGCCTCTGGTCGGTACTCACAATGCAATTTTTGCGGTACAGTTACTGCTTCACAAATCAGTTTTATAATTTCATTCTGAAAATGTTTTCCTCTATCTATTTCAATAGTTACTGGGAAACCAAACCTAGGAATGAACTTTCTCAGTAGGAGTTTTGCTACAGTAACTCCATCATTTCTTCTGGTCGGGTAAGCCTCAACCCAATGAGAAAAACAGACAAACAATCACCAGTACACATCTTAACCTGTTACATGAGGGCATTTCAATGAAATCAAGTTGCATACGAGTGAAAGGACCTCCCTCCCGTCCTATAGTTCCCAAGCTCACCACAGTTTTCCTTCCTGGATTGAATTGCATATGAGACATCTCTGGCAAAGGCTCTCAGCTATAAGCCGGAATTTTGCATTATACCAAGTTTGTTTGAAAAGTCTAATAATGGCATCCCTTCCTATGTGTGCCTGCCCATGGTACATCTGTGCCATGGTACAGATCATGTTATCAGGCATTACTGGTCTTCCATCTCTGCAAACCCAAACTATGTCTACTTCCCGTTGTGTGCATCCTGATTTTATCCGTTGTTTTTTCTCCTCTTCCTCTGCTTCTTCCTGTAACTGTCTCACTTCATCCCATGTACTTACTGTGTTAGTAAAAAGCAAGGGACATAAATCCATTTCCTTTTCCCTGTTACAATTCATTGAAGTCAAATTTCGAGCACAGTATTGAGCTATGTCATTTGCAAATTCATTACCAGCTGACACATAATCTGTTCCTTTCTTGTGTGCTGTACATTTCACGACAGCTATTTCAAGTAACTTGCCAAATATTTCTGCATTCTAATTGGAGTTCCACTCGACGTCAAGAAACCTCTTTGGGACCAAATCTGCCCAAAGTCCTGCACCACTCCAAACCCATACTGACTGTCAGTAACCACAACATCAACCTTTACTTCCGCATCCACAGCATCAGGCAGTAATATCGATGGGTTCTCTTTAGTTCATCTTACTAGATTCACATTTGTAGCACCCAAAATCACCTTTTCATATTTAGTTAGACGACTATGCGTCATGAACTGTGTTTTACTTCTTGTCAAAAGGATTGCCACATCATGTGGAACAAATACTCTCACAGGATATCCTGTTACAATTCCTTCACTTTGTTCCAAGCTCTTACATGTAGCAGCTACTGCTTTCAAACATCCAGGCAATGCTACAGCTACTGGATCTAGTACAGCTGAAAAATAGGTAATTGGTCGTCTCAATTTTCCATGTCTCTGCACTAACACGGAAAGAGAACACCCATCTCTTTCACTGCAAAAAAGCTACAATTCTTTTTCATAATCAGGCATTCCAAGAGCCGGTGCTTCACACAAGCTGTCTCTCAATTGTTTAAAAGATTTCATCTCTTCTTTCTTCAGCTCAATTGGATCTCTCACATCACTCTTTGTCAGACGTACCAATGGTTTGCAATCAAAGAAAAATTACGAATCCACTGGCGACAGTACGCCACCATTCCAAGAAACATTCTGAATTATCTCTGTCTCATTGGGGCTCTCATTCCTTTAATGATTTTAATCCTATCCAATGTTACTTTTCTCAGGCCTTTTTCAATCTTATGACCTAAGTATTTTACTTCTTTCTGACAAAACTGCAATTTTGATGGTGATACTTTAAGTACTCCATCTGCCAAATGATTTAACAGTGAAATTGTGTCAACAACACAAGCTTCTCGCGTCTTTGATGCCACTAATAGGTCAACGATATATTGAACTAGCACTGAATTTTCTGGCATCTTTAAATCTTCCAATGATTTCTTTAAGATCTGGTTAAATATTGAAGGACTTTCTGTATACCCTTGAGGGATACGGCACCATGGCAAAATACGCTTGCCGAACCGGAACGCAAAGATTTGTTGGCTATCAGGGTGAAATGGAATAGAAAAGAAAGCATGACACAAATCAATGACTGTGTACCATTCTGCATCATAGGGAATCTGATATAGAATTACTGAAAGGTTTGGCACAATGGGACAGCAAGGAACAACAATTTTATTAATCTTTCTCAAATCCTGCACTATTCTAAATGTCCAATTTGGCTTTTTCAAACCCATAATCGGTGAATTACATGGGCTGCTCATTATCTCTCTTAGAATTCCTTGTTCAATCATTCTGTCTATTACAGGCGTTACTCCTGCAACTATTTCTGGTGTCAATTTATACTGAGGAATATTCGGGTAATTTACTCCTTCTTTTACAGTTATTTTCACAGGATCTACCCTTTTCATTAATCCGACATCTTCCCCTGTGAAATCCCACACTTCTGTTTTTACTGTTTCTTTTAATTCCTTAGGTATTCCCTCTGGAACAAATACAACAAATGCATCGGTAATTTCTGGTTCTAGGTTAGCCATTGTCATTCTATAAAGAACATAATCATCTGGAGTTTCAAAATCTATACCATCAGCTTACAAAAGATGGTGCAGTTCTTTTACAAAGTAAGTCCCTTCCTAACAAATTTACAGGACTAGTGTCACATACCACAAAATGATGCATATCAGAAAATTTCCCTATTCTCACTTTTACAGGATCGGTAAGATGGGCTTTTATCTGTTAGAAACTCCAACCACTTGGATTGTCTCACCAGAGAGAGGAAGATTTTTCACTTCAGTGGAGCGAGTAGCACCAGTATCCACTAGGAAAGTAACATTTACTTGATTCACCTTTTCATCCACAAAGGGTCCCGTCTGGTCTACTTCTAGAGTTGCGCCAAGTACGCACTCCTCTTCCTCTCTTAGGCACTGTCAATAGCTCTCCTCTGACTCACTTTCATCGCGTTGTAGCCAATACTGCGAAATGGCACCAGCGCGTGGTAGCTTTGTTACCTGTTCTTCGTTGTAGAATCCTGTCTCATTACTGTATCTTTGAGGATTTAGGTTCTGTGGAAAAGGTGGCTTTGGCACCTGACACTGTTGGCTAACAACCTGCTGCTGTCGCTGCAGTTGGCAACTCACCTCACTCTGCACCTGTGGATTTAATGATGAATTGTCACCATTAGCTCTCTGTGGCAATTTCCACTCGGATTTCCAAAGTCCTAACTTTCCGCAATTATGACCTGGCCACTTCTTTTTAGCTTCATCTATGCTAATTTGCCCTTTTCCCTTTCCAATATTAGGTTTTGGTCTTGCTTGCCCTATTCCACTGGCTTGTTCAATTAACTGGGCTTCTTGTCGCTCCGCTACTTTAACCTGTGCCTACATTGTCCTTTCCTTCAACCTACGTTGTTTGGCTTCAATTTCATCACTAAAATATTTTGCATGACACAACACTTCGTCTTTCTTTTTATTTTGCCAGTCTACTGTATGTTGTTTAATCATTTCACTAACTTCAGGCCTCAAACCATAAACAAATCTGTAAACAAAATTACTCAAATCCTTTTCACTTAGTTTCTCATCTCCACTGTATTGCTTAAAAGCCAACAGTAACCTCTCGTAATATGCATGCACTAATTCTTTAACTTCCTGGTGAGTTCTGTCAATTTTTACCCAATTAGTTTCTTTCAGAGGTACTTTATTTTTCAGAAACGTAATTATCTGATCATATTTTTTCATTACGTCTGGATCTGGGGCTCCCGTCTTAGGATCCCTAGGGTACTCTAGAGTTGGCCAATCTATAGTGATTTTACATTCTGTCCATAAATCTGCAGGCACAATTATGTCAAAAAGACCGTTCAGATCTATCCATAACACTTTTGAAAGTTTGACAAACCTATCTACCTGTCTATACCATTCAACTGGTTTTTCTCTCAACCTTGGAAAATCATTTGTAAATGACAAAATATCCTGTCTTGTCCATGGAACATGTACATATCCTCCTCCAGGAATATCTCTCATTGGACATTCTTTTACCACTGGATCTTTCTCTCTTATTGGGAAAGCTAGAGAGGGTTTATCTGTAGTTTCCTCTCTCCTTCTAAACCATCTGCTTTTCCATCGGTCCACATCACCCCATTTTCTTAATAATGCAATTAACTCTTTAATTTGGGTTTACCTTCCTGCAGTATTCAAGTTTTCAATTTCCTTTTCAGTAACATCTACTCTGTATGGCTTCTGCAATGACCTTATTTTTTCAAAATCTATTCCCATTTCACTCGCTGTCTCTTCTAACTTTTCATGTAAAGTCCTTGCTCTCCCAGTAATGGTTTTACATAAAAACATTAATTCCTCATCTTGATATGCTTTTAATTTTTCAGTGGGAATGGTTCCGACAATAAATTCTTCTAAAGTTAATTTCGCCACATCTAAAGGTTGTGGTTCTGTATCCTTTTTCTGCAAACTCCCTAACCAATCACTTGATTCTTCAGATGTTGGTCCTACAGGGGTTGTCGCTATTCTCATTTTATCTACCATTTTCTCTGGTGTTTCTGTGGCTGATTCTGTTGCCATAGGCATTTTATTTGCTGGACTCTGGTTCACAGTCAAATTTTTAGGTGTACTTAATCCTGATATTCTTGCAGTAATCTTCCATTCATTTTCTCCTGAACTACTTCTTTCCTTCTTTTGCATACCGCCATTATACGGAACTGTTAAACAATGATCATTATCCTTTTGTTTATCAAAACTGGTATCACTGGTCCTATAGTTACAGGCACAGTCACTGCTTCCATATTCTTTGTTAATTCTCTAATCTTCTCAGTTAATTCCTGTGTTGTTCTAGCTAATTCAACAGACTTTTCATTATCAGATCTTACCGTTTGTGACATTCCTGAATCATTAAATGGATTATTTTTCCCAAAATTATTCGGCATTTGTTCAAAGCTTTTATTCGTGACAGTATCCTTTGGCGGTGCACTTGGTGTCACCATCACAGAATCCTGTTGATATGGAGGTGTTTTTTTTATAAAAAATGTCCTCCAGCACTTCATCCTCAGATTAACTCACTCCATATCTATAACCTTCTGACTCTGTATTATCTATTTTTTCCGTACATTTTCTACCACCTGTATCTCCAGCACTTCTCAGAGGAAACATGCCTTTAGTCATGCTTGCATTATGCGATCTTCTCATTCTGTCATCATGGTTTTCTTGACCATAATTTCTACCAAACACATAATTATACCTTCTTCCACTACGATGCCTTTCTCTTTCATACATCTCTTCTTCCCATTCAGTCAAAGCCTCAAATTGGGTAGGTCTGGGTTTTGGTTCCAATCTCATTATTCTAGCTCTTAAATTTCGTAGTACAGCTAGACTAAATGAACCATTCTCCGGAAACGCTAGTACTCCATCATCTTTGGTATACTTTACCCAATTTCCCAACCAAATGCATGTATGATAACCATATTTTGCCACCATAAAGGATGCAGGCGTTTTCGGTGGAGGAAGTATCTGTCCTTCTCTAGTTACAATCGGCTTATCTTTCTTAAATAGGTCTTTGATTTTTTCAAACTATGACTTTTTCTCCTTTTCAGGTGGATCGTAATACATCTTGTTTTCTTTTTCAAACTCTTAATCACAAAAGCTCCGCAATTCACCTTTTCACGTCTTCTCAGTTTTCTGACCAATCCTAGCGCGACTCACACTAACGCACCAATCCAGAGCGTCTACATCACTCTTGTAATTCTCCAATCCTAGTGCGTCTCACACTAACGTACCAATTGGTGAAATCTTCGTCTTTCCGCAGCTGACCAATCCCAGCGCGGTCTTTCTGTCGTCAGCCTTTCCCACTACTCCTGCTCTTGCTGACCCCTCCTTTACAAAATTTATCGGCAAACTTTTCTTAAGTTTTTTTTAAATCAAAAATCTGTTAGTAACAACATAAAAACATCTCCATTGCCTGTTTCACTAACCCAAAGAGATAGCTTTGTTCATTTACACAAGAATTCTGTCTTTCCAGTAGCAGCGCTTATCTCTACCCTACCACAGAATTTTTCGTTTTGCCGATAAAGTAGCACTTCCATCTACCATACCCTACTAACAAGCAAAAGGCAAACCTGTTTCACTGGGGATAAAACACATGTGGAGACTACAATGCTCCTGAGAATTAAGGCAAGAGTTTCACAAGAAAACCGATTGCTATTCCACTCACACACATTCATATGGAGATTTCCCTAACATAACACAATTCCGTATTATCACAATTCTTGAAACCAGACAATGTTCAATTCCATAGGACTTCTCTTGCCACATAAATCCACTCCCTACTTCCCGGAAGCTTCAAATTTCCAACTACACTTAACGTAAACAATACTCAACATATAGGTGCCGATTCCGATCCGGGAAAAAAAAATTGCGTACGAATCGTATCCGTATATTTTCACGTACGAATCGTACAAGTACCGTACAATCTGCGAAGTACGATTCTTACATGAAAAATACATACAAATTGCGTCGGGAAAATGGTCCGAGAGATAGCCGTAAATTTTTACGTCCGAATAGCGGCGAGAAAAGTGTCCGATAGGGAGCCGGACATTATTACGTGCAAATCGTAAAACAGAAGTCAGAGCGCGCAAGTACGATCCGTACCGCCCGTCGGAATACACAACCGCATGTAAAAGGCCCCGTACGGAGCGAACGCTGTAGCCTACATGTACACGGGTAAACTTGTGCCCGGATACGAGTCGGACAGCCACCCTCGCCCAGCACATGTCAGCACCTTACCCCCGTATGTCAGCACCGTACCCCCCCTCCGCACCGTACCCCAACACCGTAGCACAGCACCCCACATGTACGCACCGCACCCCAGGCCCGTCTCCCAGCCCCGCACCTGTACGCCCCGTACCCCAGGACCGTACCCCAGCCCCCCACCTGTACGCGCCACACCCCAGGCCCGTCTCCCTGCCCCGTACCTGTATGCACCGTACCCCAACACCGTAGCCCAGCCCCGTACCTGTACGCACCATACCCCAACACCGTAGCCCAGCCCCGTACCTGTACGCACTGTACCCCAACACCGTAGCCCAGCCCCGTACCTGTACGCACCGTACCCCAACACCGTAGCCCAGCCCCGTACCTGTACGCACCGACCGTACCCCAACACCGTAGCCCAGCCCCGCACCTGTACGCACCGTACCCCAACACCGTAGCACAGCCCCGTACCTGTACGCACCGTACCCCAACACCCTAGCACAGGCCCGCACCTGTACGCACCGTACCCCAACACCGTAGCACAGCCCCGTACCTGTATGCACCGTACCCCAACACCGTACCCCAGCACCCTCACCCAGCATCGCGTATGTACGGACCGTACCTACGCGAAAAAGACTCGCACAGAACCAGGACACTGTAAAACAGCACAAGGAGGGTCAATTCGACTCGCACAACACCACAAAACACGTCAACATGACAAAATACATCTCTATGACTGACCTGGCACATCCAAACAGGCAAACAGAGGCCCTAAATCACAACCACCTCTTATAACACACCCACCACAAATTCAAACACAGCCACACCCACAAATGGACCAATAAAAAGGGCCCACACACACAACCCATAAGCCATTGCAACAGACCCACTGCTGACAGACACCACAGACAAACAACTGCACCTTACTTACACCTTAACTACACCTTCACTTACACACCTTCACACAACCTCCTTCACAAACACCCCCTCTTCACCTTCACACACACACACTGTCACATTCACACCCACACACCCACAACCATCCACACCCACACCCAACACCATGCCCACAGACAAGAATCCAAAGTTCACAACGGCGGAGCGGGAGCTCCTTGTCAACGAAGTCATCAGAGTCAAGCCACAGCTGTTTGGAACATTGGTCAGACAGACCAGCATAGCCCAAAACACCAGCCTGTGGCAGAGGATCGTCGATAAGGTGAATGCTGTTGCGCCCATCGGAAGGACCAGGCATGAATGCCAAGCCAGGTGGTACGATCTGCGCAGGGCAGTCAAGAGGAAAATGAACGAGGAATACGCCCAGAGTAACATCACTGGAGGTGGGCTGCCCCGCAGACCCGTACATTACCATCCCTGGGAGGAGGTGATGGCCACGCTTCCGCCGGTGGGAGTACACGGAGTCGAAGGAGTTGCAGAGCCTGGTGAGTACACAAACAACTCACGTAACATGGGGGGAATGGCATCCACACCACAAAGACACCAAATGAACGCAACTTACCCCAAGCCCTCACCGCACACAACCACACCCA
Source organism: Triturus cristatus (assembly GCF_964204655.1). Classification (NCBI taxonomy): domain Eukaryota; kingdom Metazoa; phylum Chordata; class Amphibia; order Caudata; family Salamandridae; genus Triturus; species Triturus cristatus. Next base: position 829,127,922 of record NC_140579.1, on the reverse strand, counting down.
AAAACCACGCTCATGCCACTAACGTCTCCATGTCCCATTCACAAATAAAGGCAATGCCATGTCCCAGGCCACACAAACCACAAACCCAAGACTGGATGTCCGGGATGCTGGGAGGGTGGGGCTCACACAACACATTGTGCAACTCAGAACCAGACACCAATGCCCACAGCCCATATGGCCTAGGTACATACCCATGCACCATGCCCAATGCACAGGGACTGGCAAAGTACTGACAAGGTAGCTGACACTTGGCCCTGCTGTAGGCAGCACAAGGCCCTCCTGTGACCACTGTACACTCAAACAACAACTCCACAAGCTCACATACCCAGCACAGGAACTCACACACACTGTCATGGCAGCATGCACCATGAGGGGACAGACACATCACCTGGGAGACCCAATGACAAATCACACTACACACAACAGCAGGCCCGGTCGCACACCCCCCCCTCACACAAGCACACACCCCCGGGGCAGACAACGGATTTACCCACTCTCACAATGGACATGTGACACAAAAGACCAATCCATAGCCAAATAAGCATACCAGCCAAAAATCTACAGGTCAAACACTCAGGAGCACATACCAATCTGTCCCCCGCAACATACCCATCCCCAAGTGTACATTGAGAGGAATGCTAGGCACATCCAACCACCTGCAGGAACTGTGACTACTTGAATATGTATGAAACATGGATGTGGCATGAAACAGCATTAACATTGTCTCTCTCTCACACACAGGGCAACGTCATCGACCTCCCCCCAACAATCACAGTCCCAGGCTCAGCGTGAAGATGATCCCACCGGCAGCGACGACTCCCACCACTCCGTGGATGACCCCGACCAACCTGGCCCCTCTGGTGCCCAAGCCCCTGCAGCACCTGCGTCAGGTACATCTGTGCCAACCACCACCCCCATTCCTGCTACCTCCCAGGAGACACCCAGGAGCCCTGCTCGCACTGAACAACACAGCCAGTCTGACCAGGAGGGACAAGGTTCTCCGGGCACCCAGGAGGAGGCAGACGACCACGCTAATGCCATCCCTCAGGTCCCGTAGACCTGATGTGCCCACAACGGCAGGCCAGGCTCGTGTGGGCAGGGGTGGTGGGAGTGGAGGCAGGCGGAGGCGAGAACCTGACCAACCAGCTGAGGGAACCGGTATGGCACACATGCGCCACATCCTGGACACATACCGGCGTGACACCAGGGGCATCAGCCAGGTTGTGTCGAGCCTCACAGACATCAAGGGGACCCTCGACGAGATGAAGAACCTGCAGGCCGAGCAACATGCCAGTCAACAACAACACCAAGGACGGATGGAGGCAAGACTGGCTGAGCTCCTGGCGGTGCAAACGGACATGAGCCGTTGACTCCGTCGGATCGCCGACAATATGGGCAACCCTCCCTGTGCCACCAAGCGAAGACCACCACCAGCCACAGGGAGGGAGGAGGAGGAGGATTCGTCCGACGGAGCATCACAGACATCGTCAAGGCCTGCATCTGAGGGTCCCGCGAGGAAGGTGAGTCGCCAACGGAAAAGACCGTGAGAGTCAGCGGACCATCCACATCTCCCAGGTCACCTGGCCTGGCACTTGGACCTCTGGCGCAACAGCAGAACCGCACCCAATGACATTCTCTGCCACATGGACTTGCTGGTCACAGTCTGATCAATGATGACCAACACTGTGGTCTGGACTCTGATGACTCCAACTGACAAGGATGCCATCTCCCCCTGTGAACTTTGGATCTACCAAAAGACTCATCCCAGCAAAAATAAATTCTCTTTTTTCTTGTCATGAGATGTTGTTGTCATTTGGCATTAGTCCACAACATATGTGTGTGTAAATGTCTAACTGTGCCTGAGTGTTGAACCAACTCCACCCATCCATACCCTGGGATCTGAGTCTGGTACAGGACACACATGGGTCACAAGTTATCATTCAATGCAGACATGGAGCACAATACTCACCTGTGATGGCCTCAAGCTGCTGAGGGGGTGCTAGGGAAACTGTGAGGACACACCTATTTGGAAGAGTAACATTAAGGCGTAGAGGTCATGCCTCATTTGGAGGTTCCCGGGGAGGGAGTCCCAGGTATGAAATGAAATGAAAAATTATATTTGTATAGCGCGTAACTACCCGGAGGCCTCACAGTGCTTTGACTGATTACTGTGGCGGGCTACAGGGTGGATTAACACGCTTTTGCGAACAGATGAGTTTTCAGAGCTTTTCTGAATGCCATCCGGTTATTATTCTCTCTAAGAGCTAGGGGGAGGGAATTCCAAAGCCTTGCGGCGGTGTGGGAGAAAGAACGGCCGCCCCATCGGGCTTTGTTGATTTTAGTTGTGGTTGCTAGATGCAGTGAACCGGAGCGGAGGACTCTGGACGGGGCGTAGGGCATGACTAAGGGGAACATGATGGAAGGGCCTGTTCGGTGGAAGGATTTGTGCACAATGCACATGGCCTTAAACTGTGCTCTAGCAGCCACTGGGAGCCAGTGTAGTTCTTTTAGGGCTTTCTTGGCTGACTGCCACCGGGGGATGTTGAACAGTAATCGGGCGGCACAGTTTTGCGTGACTTGGAGCCTGTTGGTCACTGCTGCCGGGGCTCCTAGGTATAAAGCATTTCCATAATCCAGGCGGGAGAGTATAAGGGCCTGAACCATGACTCTCCTCGCCTGGAAAGGAAGCAGAGGGACCACTTTGCGGAGCATTTTCATTAGCCCGACACACGTGGAGGCCGTTTTGGTGGCCTGGACTGAAAAGTCTAGCGCTTTATCGAGCCAAATTCCAAGGCTCTTTATCTGAGGTTTGGGGGGGGGGGGAGGAGCGCCAAGACATGTGGGCCAGATGGAGGCCAGAGTGGTCGGTGGAGAGTTGCCCAGTAGCATAATCTCCGTCTTCTCCCCATTGAGTTTGAGACAGGAGGATTGCATCCACTTAGTGACAGTCTCTAGACAGGGGCCCAAGGTGTTGGACGACCCCTCAGTGTGGCCCAGAGAGACCACCAGTTGGGTGTCGTCCGCGTAGGTGACAATACGCACACCGAAGGGCTGGACTATCTCTGCTAGAGGTCGCATGTAGGCATTAAAAAGTGTGGGGCTTAGGGAGGAGCCCTGGGGAACCCCACAGCTAAGTGGTTGCTTGGGGGAGACTACCTCGCCCTCGAACACCTGGAAGAATCGCTCATCCAGGAAGGAGGTCAGCCAATCCAGGGCCGCGCCCGACACGCCCATGCCTTTCAGACGATGTAATAGTGTGGCATGGTTAACCGTGTCGAACACGGCACTGAGGTCGAGTAGTATGATGGCTGCTTTTCCTCTCCGGTCCAGCACAGCTCTAGTTTCTAGGTATGTGTTCCCAGGTGGGAGAACTATGTCCTGCATGCAGGAGTACGGTGGATCTGAAGAATGGTGGCCAGGTCAAGGTTGGATGCACGGAGATGGCACTACGGGGTCTCGGATGACAGTGGTACAAGGTTGGTTTTGGGTCAGGGTTGTGGCCTGCCTCCTGAGTGTGGGTGAGGAGTCTGCAGGTCATCCTGCAGCACACAGTGATCCATTGCAGCTATCTCTGCTGGACGGTGATGTGGCTGGGGCGCGAGATGTTGACGCTGAGGTGTGCAGATGCAGCCTGGATGTGGACAAGTGTCCCTGGATTTTGGATGAGGCTGCTCCGTAGAGGGCAGGGCAGTATTTGACACGGATGTTGTTGTGGACCTGGGGGATGGTCCGTCTTACCCTGGAGTGGATCTATCTGTGGATCATGTTCATAATGCTGAGGGTGTTGCAGTGTGAGGTACAGATGCTGGTGATTACCATGGCAAATGTGAGCAAGCAATCCATGATGCACAACATCTTGTGTGCGTGGACACTGGGTGCCTGTGCGGGGCTTCTGTTGGTGGGACACAAGCAGTTGACCCAGCTGTAAGGGGACAATCCTCAGATGTTGACTTCAGTCCTGTACAAGTCCAGCCTCAGGTGGCCGCTGTTCTGCCATTCACCTATGGATCCCATGCAATCTTGAATATTGGAACTGGAAATGTCTGCGTCCTTAGTGAGGGTGAGGAGCGCCTGGCTGTCAATGGCATACGAGTTGATAATGAGGTTGTGTGCGCATGTGATGGTGGATAGGGGGGTCCTGGACACATTGTAGATTGACACGCTGAGAGATGATACCTGTGCCATGTGCCTCACGACGACAGCATACTACATGCAGAAGCCTTGAGTCCCACTCCCATGGCCTTGCAGGGGTACAGAGCCGGTGGGGAGTAGGAGGGACATGACCTGGTGGGTGTGACAGGTCCTGGAAGGCGTGGCAGTGCTGTGTAGGCAGTCGGAGTTGCACACTCATCATGCAAAGGTGTTGTGTGTGCGCACAGTGCATGCCTGAGAGGAGGCGGGAGATGTGTGGATGGACCTTGCTTGGAGGGTGGCTGCAACATCAGACTGTATTGTGATGTGGGTCATGCAAGGACCTGAGGGTCATGCAATGTGCACGTGTGTGCAGACGGTCCAGCCTTTGGGACCGCGTGGCCGCAACTGTGGCACAGACAAGCTGAAGACAGCCAAATGAATGTGTTGAGGGAGGAAGGGAGGAGCACCTTTGATGTGTGTGTGTTGCCAAATCTGGAAACTACGTGTGCCCTTGCTGCAGTGGCTGCAACAGCAGGAGGCATGTCCTGGGAACTATGCCACAATATCCACACAAAGACTAGGATGTCAGAAAGGACTACTGCAACAGGTGTATGTCAAGGAAGGAGTTACCGCTTTTCAATGGCACACCCAGAGACAAAGGATGCACAATCACCAAAGATGACTGACACCGGATCATGAAACTGAAGGCCGAGCTGCGCACAGGAAACACACCCCAGAAGGTGTTGACGGCCCGTGGGGGGGACTAACATGCCAAAACACATACACAGCCATGGACATCATGCACAATAGAGAATCAAATACATGAAGAACAGCATGCAGGTTGCTAATCTACACATAGACTCATATGCACAATCCTTGACAACCATGCCAGAGATGCCGCATGCACAGTGGCAAGAGACCTGCATTGACAGAGATGAGGCACCTTGGAGGCTGAGGAACACCTTTATTACTCAGGCTCACACCTATGCAAAAGCATCAACATTAACAGACTCACAGGTCTATTGGATTAACATGTGGGACCTACACCGGACACCCCCTTTGCACCACAGATGCTGTAAATCCATTGTACTGGCACACAAGTGAAGGGGTTGAGCCAAACATCCCCTGCTGCACACGGAGAGGCTGCAATTCCCCATTGAGCATCATATGGGGATGTCCCGCATTATGTCCACCCGTAGCCTCCCGTATGTTTCCGAGGGAAGTTGTACACACATTGATGCCTTCATCACAAACCACAATCCCATAACAGATGACTGTCACGAAGTGTGACTATCAGTTCATGTGAGTCATGCCACATGTCATGTGCCCCAGGGTGAGTCGACATGTATGCATAGTAACAAAACCTGCACAGAAGCAGTGCCCACACATTACAAACAACTACCACACCCAAAAAGCCTTGCTGCAATCCTTACCCAAAGGAGACTTTTCACCATGTTCGTGCATGTAACGCTGATTCAGCACATGTTGCATTACTCATGAGGAATAGCAGGAGCACAACGATGCCACGAGCAGACAGCATGCGCAACTACCTGGGGATGAGAGACACACAAGAAGTCAGGAAAAACATAGTCATCCGCATGCATGGTCATGTACTCTACATGAATAAGGTTGACACCATGCTAGTTGTCAATTGAGTGTGTCAGCTAAAATGTGTGGAATTACATCAGCACTCGAGTGACACATCAGCACACACCTCAAAGTCACTTAGCATACAGTCAGCTGGACACACACATTGCAACACATGCCACACAAGGCTCCAAGCGTGCACACTCAGACCCAGGGACTCACCATTATGAGAAGAAGTTGCGTATGAGCTGACTCCGGATGTCCTCCTCCTCCTCCTCCTCCTCCTCCTCCTCCTCACTTGCCTCGTGACCAAGGCCGTCATCCTCCACGGGTGGATGTTCCTGCTCATCGGGATCCAGTATGAGTGGCACAGCTTTCTCCACTGCCATGTTGTGCAGCATGCAGCACACGAGGAAGATTTTGCAGACCTTCACCGGTGCATATGGGAGGGACCCGCCAGTCTTGTGGAGGTACCGGAATCGGCTCTTCAGGAGGCCAAACGTCCTCCCAATCAATCGCCTGGTCTGCCCATGGGTGTTGTTGTAACGGTGATCTGCAGCTGTTCTCGGGTTGCGGTGAGGCGTCACCAGCCATGGCATGTTGGGATAGCCAGAGTCCCCTACATGGAAACATCATGTAAAGAAGTGGGTCAGGAGATGCCGTCACATACTAAGATACCGCTGAATGCGGGACAAACAGAGTCTACCCACCAACAAGACATGCTCGTTCGTTGTGCAGCTGCAGCATCATTTCTGGCACCCTGCTGCGCCTCATGATGTAGGCATCGTGTGCTGACCCTGGAAAACGTGCACAGACATTGGAAATCACCATGTTAGCAAGACACACCACAAGGGCATTAATGGAGTGGTAATGTTTACGGTTACAAAAGGCTACCTCCTGTGCCTGTGGTGGTACCAAAGCCACATGTGTTCCATCAATGGACCCAATTACATGGGGCATCCCTCCCAGGGCATAGAACTCACCCTTGATACCTGTCAACTGCTCACGAGTTGGAAAATGGATGAATTCATCCAGGTGCTCCAACATGGCTTCTAAAACATCATGCAGGACACGGCTGAACATGGTCTGGGACATGCCACCCACATCAGCTATGGTCAATTGAAACGTACCGGTGGCAAAGAAATGTAGGGCTGACATCACCTTCATCTTGGGGGTCAGTGCAGTCGGATAACTGTGTCGCGGTTGGAGATGTGGTGCCAGCCTGTTTGTCAGGTCCATAATTAACTGTTGGGGGAATCTGTAGCGGCGTATGCAGTCACGTTCCCTCATGGCAGCCAAGTCTGGCATTGGTCGGGGGAGAGGCGGTGCCCTGCAGAAATTTGGAAGGAAAAACGAAGATTGAGTACATTACTACACCAATGTCAATGCACTGAGCACATGTTCAACAGCTAATACACATATGCTACATACAGAGTCTGTACTGTGCAATACAACCTGCACACGTATGCCAGCAAGGTGATACTCCTACCAAGATCCAGCTACAAACGTGGATTGGCAAGGTCTACATGACATGCCATGAAAGGAGCTGTGGGCCAGTGTGAGTGAACAGCCAGACAAATGACAGGAGTGACATACATCCACATATGTGCATTTGAAGGATGTCATCTCATACAGACAGCTGCCGGAAAGCTAGACGCACAGGTCACATGTCATGGAAAAAAGGACAGACCACACACCTTGCCATGAAGGGGTACATGTCAAAAATGATCACACAGACATCGAGACTACGCAGATATGTCCTAAGCACGCAAGTCCCTGTTCGATGAATACAGACACATGTTACGTGTCATTCCACGTGTGTCCTGGTGTGCATAATAGTGTGACATGGGCATCTACACACAGACACATGTTGGATGCAGCTACAGCAGATGCCGTGGACGGAACACCAACAGCAAGATCATGGGAACACATGACACACACATGACAAAGTCACATCGTGGCATGCTGGTAGTGAGATGTCAGGTGTCATCATCCGTCTATCTGGCATCAGGGGACAGTTGCGGGTGTTGGTGACTGTGCCATGCCAGTGATGCAGTGCTTGACAAGTTTGAACTACATGCACACATGTAAAAGGTGTGAAGGGGAAGTGCGCCACATAGTGCCCCATCACACATGACATGTGTACACAGGTCATGACTATTGGGTTAAAACATGAGGGGACATGTGCCACATCACTTCCTGACACACGTAGGCCCTACACATGAAGGACTGCACTGACAATGACTTGATGTCCATCCTTGTGCGAGTCAGACACCTCCATTCCTTTCCTGTGCGCCTCCTATCACCAGTGTAAGCTGTGAAACACACCGTACACACGCTCAGAGGGCGTGTGTATGGTCGTATCACTATATGGGCTTTGGGTAGGAGTACGCGTGTGTGTACGGACCGTACACATGTACGCGTACACACTGGTCCTATCCCTATGGTAGGGTTGCCGTAGGCATACGCCATAGTGATGCGGTCCGTACACGCATGTGTAGGGTCCGTATCACTTTGGTAGTGTTGCCGTAGGCGTACGCCATAGTGATACGGTCCGTACACGCGTGTGTAGGGTCCGTATCACTTTGGTAGTGTTGCCGTAGGCGTACGCCATAGTGCCACGGGCCGTACCCGGAGGTGTGCGCTTGGCCTTCCCTGTTGGTGTGCTGCCTGTGTCTGGTGGGGTGTGTGCATGGGGATGTCTGGGTGTGCTTGGGACAGGCATGGGAGTGGGAAGTGTGGATGGTGCAGGGGTAGGGGGGGGACGGAGCGCTGCAGGAGACCCACTGCTGCTGTCACGGGTGCAGGGGAGACGCTGGCAGACCTTGCAACCGTGTGCAGCAACATCCTAACCACCACCTTTGGCGCTGCCCCACCACCTGTGGTGGAGTCGTCCGTCCCTGCACCCACAACACCTACCCTTGCCCCTCCTGTCCCTGCGGTGCCTGGTCCTTCCCCCCCACATGATGCCCCCCCCCCCTGTGGATGAAAAGGAACTTTGAACTGTGCACGCGTCCCAATGTGTCCCCCCCCCCCCAGGAATTTGCATATGGACTGGCCTATGGGCCTTGTATATAGTGTACATTTCAAATCAAATCATTTTTTATGCTGAATGAAGCATTTTGTTTTTCATTTGCACACAAATGCTTTTCTGTTATTGCTGTTGGTGCTGCTGCTCCCTGAGTTGGGGTGGTGATAATGTGTTAGGTGTCTGGGAAATGTTGTAGTGTGCTGCTCATGGGGAGGACCCTGGTATCTGCGTGCCATCACAAGGTCTCTGCAAATAATCTTTGGTCATGTAAGCTCTTACTGTATGGTGACATTGTCCCAAGGAGTGTTCCTTCCTCTGTGGCACCTGACTTCTTCCCTGCAGGGTGTTTCCCAATTGTTGTGCTGACCTGTGTCTTCATTTCCTTGCTGTGTGAGGGATCCCTTCAACTTTGCCCATGCCTGCTCAGCAATATCTCCGCCTGCATCGTCTGTGCCATCCTTGGGAGTCACTGTACTTGTGTATGGAGTATGTTGCCATGGCTTCATGTGGACATGGTCCCTTTTCCGCACTATGCATGTGTGTACTCCCAGCCTAGCACACATGTGTTACTTGTTCTGCAGGGTATTTGGGCACCTGACTGACAATTGTGGGCATTGTATCTGTGGGTACTCCACCCTTTTCCTTCCATGGGAGGCAACAACTTGTTGGCTGCCCCAGCACCTGTACATTCCTATCAGTCCTGGAATGTGGGTGACAGTGTGTGTTCCCTTAGGCTCTCTTAGTTTAGTGGGGTTTCACATAAGGATACAGTCTTGTTGCATGATCTCAGTGTGTGTATTGTGCTGCCACCGCCAGGGGTGGGTATGCATGTGTAATTTGTCATCACACCCACATGTGGTGTGTCATGCAGTGGGGGAAGGACATCCATCCTCATAGGAGTGGGACACTGCTGTCAGTGATGTGTTGTCATGGCACTCTCAACATAGTCACACATTGTGGATGCCTTCATGCACCCATGGAGTTTTGCTCATGGGAGGATGATGTACACACCCCCATGTCTCTGTCCACTGCTGGGAGGCCTCTGCACCCACCCCTCATATGTCTGGCCACGGCTGGGAGTGATAGGCACCCACCCCTCATATGTCTGGGCACTGCTGGGAGTCCTCTGCACCCACCCCTCATATGTCTGGGCACTGCTGGGAGTGAAAGGCACCCACCCCTCATATGTCTGGGCACTGCTGGGAGTGATAGGCACCCACCCCTCATATGTCTGGGCACTGCTGGGAGTGAAAGGCACCCACCCCTCATATGTCTGGGCACTGCTGGGAGTGATAGGCACCCACCCCTCATATGTCTGGGCACTGCTGGGAGTGATAGGCACCCACCCCTCATATGTCTGGCCACTGCTGGGAGTCCTCTGCACCCACCCCTCATATGTATGGGCACTGCTGGGAGTGATAGGCACCCACCCCTCATATGTCTGGGCACTGCTGGGAGTCCTCTGCACTGACCCCTCATATGTCTGGGCACTGCTGGGAGTGATAGGCACCCACCCCTCATATGTCTGGCCACTGCTGGGAGTGATAGGCACCCACCCCTATGTCTCTGTCCACTGATGCGGATCGTAGCACGACACCCACCCACCCGCCCACACGCTCTGAAGGCCTGGGTACGGGCTGTACCCCCAATGTTGGGGTGCCGTAGGGGTACGGCCCGTACCCAGGCCTGAAGAGCGTTGGTACGGGTCGCACCACGTGTACCCCTACGTCACCCCAAGAATGGTGGTACGGCCCGTACCCACGTTCTGAAGGCCTGGGTACGGGCCGTACCACCATTCTTGGGGTGACGTAGGGGTACGCTTGGTGCGACCCGTACCCACGCTCTGAAGGCCTGGGTACGGGCCGTACCCCTATGACACCCCAACATTGGGGGTACGGCCCGTACCCACGTTCTGAAGGCCTGGGTACGGGCCGTACCACCATTCTTGGGGTGACGTAGGGGTACGCGTGGTGCGACCCGTACCCACGCTCTGAAGGCCTTCAGAACGTGGGTACGGGCCGTACCACCAATGTTGGGGTGCCATAGGTGTGGCCCGAACTCAGGCCTGAAGAGCATGGGTACGGGCCGTACCACCAATGTTGGGGTGCTGTAGGGGTACGGCCCGTACCCAGGCCTGAAGAGCGTGGGTACGGGTCGCAGCACGCATACCCCTACGTCACCCCAAGAATGGTGGTACGGCCCGTACCCAGGCCTTCAGAACGTGGGTACGGGCCGTACCACCATAGTTGGGGTGACGTAGGGGTAGGCGTGGTACGACCCGTACCCACGCTCTTAAGGCGTGGGTACGGTGCGTACCACAATTGTTGTGGTGACGGTTGTGGTAAATAATTTAATTACCGGAACTTAATTTGATGCGGAAAATCTATAATAATAGCTCAGTAAAATAAGAGGCAGAATCCGTGGTATTAGAGGTTCGGAACGGGCTTTATTCCAAAATCAATTCGAATTGATGGACTCCATATTCCATCACCACGAAGGTTCAGGAAGTGAAGAACAAACTTTATTGACAAGTAATCATTTTTATACAATAGGCATTACAGTGAAACAGATGCAGGAGGCGTAACAGTTGATAACAAAGATAAGAACATACATGCGTAACTAAAATGGGTGTAACTGGGCGTAACTTAAAGAACGTCATTGGATATGATGTCATAAATGGGTGGTTCCACGGAAGAATTTCGCAATGTCAGCAGAAATACTTGGCAGAGATGCGCGCGCAGCAGCATGACGTGTGATTGACGTGCAACTAGGGGGTGAAGGGGACTTGACATTTAGCTCTACATGAGGAGACAGAAGTCTGGGGTTATGTCAACCTAATCCCAAATCATATCTAACATCCTATGTTTAAAGAACTGTGTTATCCAAAAAGAAAGGTTTCTTAGGATAGAATCTTATTCTATACTGACTATACTGACTGTTAGTGCGTGTACAAGCGTCTAAGTGTCTACACTAGATGCGAGGGCAGAAATCTTCCATAGTAACAGGGCTATGAATTACTTGCATAAAGACAGAGAAGCCGGGCCTTTTGCTCGGTAGCTGAAAGAATGTTTACTTAAACTACTAGACAGGAATGCATTGGGTGAAGAGCGGAGCAGAGCAGATAATCTTGAAGGTGAAATACAGTTTTTGGCAAGCAGACAGGTCGAGTCAGGCACCGTTAGCCACACAGGGAGTAGGACAAAGTTCATGGATACAGATGCGAGCTCAGACTGGAGCTTTCAGAGGCAGAAGGCAGAAAAGGCTTGATGGCAGAATCAGGGCCTACTCGCCTGGACTGTAAGAAATGTGGGAAGTGAACCATATAAAGCCGGTGGCCTTTCATACTTAGGAATAGAGTATCCGGCCCATTCATGGCGGGTCTGAAAGAGGACATGTTGACGGTGGACGCACATGTGTTTGCGTCTTCATAACTGGAACTGGAGGAAACATACATGTACTTATGATTTATACATGAAACCGTTGGGGTCCAAGATAGGGGGCATAACTGATCATAAAAATCCATATTTCCACATTCCCTCCTTGTCCCCTACTTGCCCTTAAGAGATATCAATCTTCATCAATCCGTTAATTTGTTCATATAACATCATTTGTTCTTCTTTCTTCTTCCGGAATCTTGAATGAAAACTTGGATGTGGGATACACGAGGTGGCACATAGACCACAAATCGCTGGCCCACATTGTAGGCATAAGCAGCAACTGAATAGTATGAGAAAGCCAATACCTAGGAAGGATAGGACCCTCCATCCAAAGGTAGATAATACACTCCAAAACCAACCGGACCAAGTCCAGGTGCCTGGATTCTGGTGTATCTGGCTTACAATCTTATGAAGGCGAGTTATGGCTTTATACACAGATGGCGAATTTTCTGGTATGAAAATGCAACAACTTGATCCGATGACCCTACAAGCTCCGCCCCTATCGGCCAGAATGACGTCAAGGACAAGACGATTTTGAAGCACAACAATCCGCATAGCAGACTGCTCTTCTGTTAAATTGCCTAAGGCGGAAATAGTTTCGTTTACTACTGCTTCAAGGGTTCTGGTTAATCTACGTATCAGCTTACTATTAGTGACTGTACCTATATAAGGAAAGAAACCCTTATTGAAATCTGTGTATTTTTCCCATGCTGTTTCAGTGTAGTCGACTATTGGGAGATCTCTCCGTTCTCTATTGTGTACTAAATGAGTATTTCTATGATAATCAGGAGGAGCTAGGAAAACAGGTGGCAAAAGGAATCCGATGTAGCAGGTACCATCCCAATCTAGAGGCAAACGTGTATATGCAGTCTGACCACATACGAAGTAGGAATGGCGAGAAGCTCTAAATGTAGATTTGCCTTGATCACTGAATTCTATTACAGTGATGCATTTACTATGGCCCATGTGTATGGCGCCATTCTTTCTTATACACAATTCACCTTTAACTGGAAATACTGACATAGCGGGCGAAATTAGTGCAGCTTCGGATTCGACATTCAGGATCATGAGATTAAGCGTGAAATTACCTAATCCATATACTTCATTTTCTAGATCAGTTCCTGTTCTTTTGGGAAGTCCCTCCTTGTTAGGGTAACAGACTTTAAGCAAGACTAAGTTCAGGTTTCCCCAAACCCAGTTGTCTTGATAAACTGCGGAATTCGAATCTAGGGAATTAATTAAACTAAACCATGCTCCACAGGAGCCATTGTGTGTGAACGGATATGGAAAGAGAGGCAGAATTCCCTTATAGTTCTGATAGGGAGGGAGTCGGCCACATATCCAACAATTTGTAGCATTGCTAGCCTGATGGGAATGATGTAACATACTAATAAAAGTGTTATTGCGCAGCGCAAATCTATATGACAACTCATGCGGGGGAAATTCACTAAAAGAATGTTCAGCAGTAACATTATAAACATGTTTAGAAATAGGATAATATATGTGCAACAATATACTTGCAGCGATTATTAAAAGACATAAGAAAAACAGAATTAATAACGTCACTGTGCAATGACTACGCAGTGATTTACAGTACGCATGTTTTTTCAACTGGATTTGATTATTTCTTTCTCTATTCCGGTCCAGAGGATACATGTCAGAGACAAATTCAACCGATTCACCTTGGAGAGGACTTAAACAATCAAATTGTCTGACTTATTGGACCTCAATTTTAGTCTATATAGTTCTGAGCTCGTTTGCTCAACCAAGGGGAGCTTTGAGTCTGTCTTTGAGGAAATACAGGGTTTAGTCTCTATATCGGATGGTAGTCCATGAAATTTCTTGATATGACTTGAATGTATCCAGCCTTTTCGACCTTCGATCTTCACGGCTCTCCTCGTGGTTAACAGTACGAGTTGAGGCGATTTCCACCTAGGATCCAGCTGAGACTTCCGGTCAAAGTTCCGCACTAACACCAAGTCCCCCGGAACTACGTCGTGGGGTTTCACCTCGGTGTTGTCGGGAAAGGCTGCAGCTACCTGTGAACGACAAGATTGTAGTGCAGACATCAAGGAAGCTAGGTAATCTGTCAGCATATTACAGTCAACGTCAGTTATTTTACGAGGTATAGGCGTCCCCCACATATTTGGTGGTCTACTGAAGATCACCTCATAAGGGGATAGCCCTGTTCGAGAATGTGCTACCATTCTCATGTAAAAGAGTGCAACTGGTAAGGCTACTACCCAGTCGACACCTTTCTCTCTACATATTTTGGATAGTCTAATTTTCAGAGTTTGATTATGTCGTTCCACAAGACCTGCTGCCTCGGGGTGTCGGACACAATGAAATCTCCATTGATAGCCTAACAAAAGTGAAACGTGTTTCATTAGTTCGGATGAGAACGGCTGGCCGTTATCTGAGTAGACAGCACGTGGTAAACCGTACCGTGGGAAGAATTCTCGAACTAACTGTTTGGCAGTAGTCGGGGCAGTGTAATCTGAAACCGGGTATGCTTCTGTCCAACGGGACAGAGCACAAACAACTACGAGAACATATTTGAATCCTCGACATCGTTCCATCTGGATATAATCCATCTGGAGGACTTCAAAAGGGTGATCAGGAGGCTGAAATCCACCCTGTTCTACGGGAATGCTTTTACCTGGGTTAAACTGACAGCAGATCATACAGGTACGGACTTTTTGTTTAGCTGCTGCTCGTAAATGTTTGTTGAACCAAATGTGTTGAATGCTGTCTAGCATAGCCTTTTCTCCTAGGTGCGCTGGACTATGTATTGTATTAATGATAACTTGGACCATTGAGTCGGGAAGAAACCATACAGATTTTTCCCTCGTCATCCATCCTTGATCCGTTTGGATCCCTCCTAATTCAGTCCATTTCTTTATTTCGTCTGGTGTAGCATGTGTCTGTATGTCAATTACGTCAAGAGCGGGATCCTTAACCATCATGCAATGTGTTGGTGTCGGAACTATTGTCTTTGTCATGTCAGATGTGTGAGTTTGAGCAGTCTGTTTAGCTGTTTTGTCAGCTAGATCATTGCCTTGGGAGATGATATCAGTAACTTTCGTATGAGCTTTACATTTCATAATTGATATTGCAGCGGGTAGATGTATTGCTTCTAATAAGGCATGAATGAGGGGTCCGTGCTGAATGTGGGCACCGTGAGAAGTTAAATAACCTCTCTCTCGCCACAGCACGCCGAAGTCATGTACAACTCCGAATGCATAACGTGAATCAGTGTATATGTTGACTTTCTTATTTGTGGCTTGAATACAGGCTTGTGTCAGAGCGATGAGCTCTGCTGCTTGAGCTGACAAGGTATTAATACGATTTGTTTCAATGACTTCAGTGTCTGTTGTGACTGCATACGCGGCCACTAGCTCTCCTGTACTTGTTCTCATACATGAACCATCTACATACAACGTCAGGTCTGGGTCTGACAATGGGACGTCTGTCAAGTCTTGTCTGGGTTTCGTCGTGATAGTAATAACTTCAATACAATCATGCGCTAATGGGTCTGTTCCGTTACTGGTAACAGTGTGGCAGGATTCAATGTACTACAACGTCTGATTTCTATGTGTGGCTGAAACAATGTCAATTCGTAACCGGTGAGTCTCGCTATAGTCAAGTGTTGTGTTTGTGTGCGGTTCAAGAGAACCTCTACTGCGTGTGGTACTTGTACTGTCAATTGATGTCCTAACACTATGGCATCGCTTTGTCTGATTGCTAAAGCTGTCGCTGCCACTGATTTTAGGCACGCAGGCAGAGCCTGAGCTACGGGATCTAATGTACTAGAAAAATAAGCACATGGTTTGTGTGATCCTGCTTGTTCCTGTGTGAGTACTGCCAAAGCAGTACCTTCGCGTTCTGTAACAAAGAGTGTAAAATGTTTATTGTAACATGGTGTTGCTAAGACAGGTGCTTGACATAAAGCTTTCTTTAGGCTTTCAAAAGCTTGTGTATGTTCCTGAGTCCAAGGGAGGACAGTCGATGTGGCTGCCTCCTGTGTTGTCAACTGAATGAGTGGTTTTGCTAGAAATGCATACTGAGGGATCCACTGCCTACAATATGAAGTGAGGCCTATAAAAGCCCGCACCTCTTTTTGTGTCTTGGGTATTGGCATGTTAGCAATTAACTGGATGCGATCTGGTGTAAGCTGCCTTCCCTCCTTGGACAGCGAGTGACCAAGGTAAACAACTCGCTGGACACAGAATTGCAGCTTAGAAGGGGACACCTTGTGCCCCTTTTCGGCCAAGAATTGTAAAACCGTCAGTGAGGCTTTTTCACATTCAGGTTCGCTTCTAGCGGTGATCAGCAGATCATCGACATATTGAAGCACGGCAGTGTTGACTGGCATGTGGATACTGTCAAGTTCTCGTTTCAGTGCTTGGCTATAGATGCTGGGGCTTTCTGTGAATCCTTGAGGTGCGCGTGTGAATTTAAAACTTCGTCCATTTAAACTAAATCCGAACAAGTATTGGCTTTCCGGATCTATTGGGACGCTGAAAAAGGCATTCTTGAGATCAATTACAGTAAAGAATGTTGCTTCGGAATCAATGGCTGTCAGTAATGAAGAAATGTCTGGAACTACGGGGTATTGTGGTACAATACATTTATTTAATTCGCGCAGATCAATAACCAATCCATATACTGGCGGGGCTTTTGGATCAGTTTGTTTAAGAATCGGGATTATCGGTGAATTACATACATTGGAGTCGGTTTCCACAACCACTCCTTGGCCAATGAGCTCGTCAATGATTTGCAGTAAAGCCACTACAGCATCTGGGGGTAACTTGTATTGTCGCATTCGTGGTAGTACCACTCCTGCCTTTAGTGTGACTCGATATGGTGTAATGTTCATGCAACCAACATCTGTAGGGCCTTGTGCCCATAAATGTGTGGGTAAAGTCTGCAGTCGGTGATCCATGTCTCGGGACACATAGTGCCCTTTGAAATCACGTAGAAACAATCTTACTCCTTCCGGAGAACAACATATTATAGCTCCTAGAGCTTTCAATGTTTTTATACCTAACAAGTTTTCTGGACATGATTTAGTAAGCAATAAATCTGTAGTTCGTGTCAAGGGACCAATCGTAAGGGGAAGAGGCTGTGATACCTCATTAATGATAGGTTTTCCTGAAAAACCAAGGGAAATATTCTGTGAGCCTGAGAGGGGTGCCCCTGGAACTTCACTACGTTTTATAGTTGTTCGGCTTGCCCCTGTATCAAGTAAAAAATTTCTATCTTGGCCTAATAGTTCACTGTGTACATAAGGTCCTTCTTGATCTACAGGGACCTCGATAAGGGGTAAGCCAACTTCCCTCTCTAGGCTGTTTCATGAGTATCGTTGATAATCAGGATAGTCATACTGTGCGGTCTGGTACATCTGTCGTGTCGTTGTTTGTGTGGCAGCAATAGGCTGCGGTGGTGGAGCTGGCAGAGACTGTTGCGGAGCTGGCATGGACTGTGCATGCTGCGGAGCTCCTTGTTGGTTCTGATCCTGTCTAAGTGGCCGTGGTCTTTCTTTTGTATTACCTATGGCGATATTATGTTTTAAAACTGGGCAATCGTGTACATAATGGCCTGGCTGTTTACAATAGTTGCATGTCCCTTTTACAGGACCTGCTGAAACACTAGACTGTGTCATACCCTTTTTATGACCGTCAGCTGGAACTGTCTGGGAAACTAGCATTTTCATTTTCGTGTCTTTCATGCGTCTTTGTTCATGTTCTTGTTCCTCTCTAATTCTATTGTGATGGTACTGTAGCATCTGTAACATCTGTGACGGAGTGTTACCTTGCCAGGTACTCTCGAATTTCAATACTCTATTCTTAACTTGGGGCAAGGAATTTTCAACTAATTTTGTCACAAATAGATGTGGATACGATTCGCTACTTGCTTTTATTCCACTATTTATACCAAAACATTTTTCGAATCGGGCATAGAAATCACTAGTGTCTTCATCTTGCTTTTGTTTACAGGCTGAGATTGCACCCCAGTCTTCCTTTTTCGTAGTTAATAAACGTGGCAGTACCTGTACTAGTAAACCTGGTAGTGTTTTGGTCTTTTCCCCAAGCCCTGAACCTGGACCTCGAGCTTTTTCTTCGTTTTCTAATGCTGTCCAATCTATCTTCTGGTCTCCCACCTCCCAGTCCTTTTCCTTGAGTTTTTCGTAAATGCCCGCAGGCATTAATACCTTCAATATTGTCATAATGTCGGGATAGGTATATTCTCCCATGAGCAACATGTCTTTAATTTCACGGTGGAAACCCGCTGGGTCTTTGTCATGACTGGGTACCACTTTCTTCATTTCTAATAGTTCTATTTTAGATATGGGTGTGTATACAAACACACGTTTAAACTGATTGTCATCACCTTTTATCGGGTGCACTTCGCGTAAGGGGTTCTGTCTATCCATATAATACGTCGTTCTTTCTTTTATGGGCAGTGAGACATGTTCGGGACATACAAAAAGAATGTACTGCTTTCTGGATTCTAGTATTTCTCTAACTAGCTCAGTACCTGAACCTCTCCATTTATTCGTGAGTAGTTCAGTCAAGATATTAGGTAAGGGACCAGGATCGGAGTGTTGGCTTTTATATAATATAAGGAGTTGTTGAATCATATAGATACCAGCTAAACGCTGTTCATCTGGGGTGAGGTTCAAAAACGTGTGCGCTAATGTATCATCACTATATTTTCCGGGACTATCAACCCAATGAACGGCTGACCTGGCTAATTCTTGTTCGTCCATAGAATCGAGTAGATGATAACCCCTTCGTTCTCGGAGTAATTTGTCAGCAGCTTGGAACGAATGCTCGGGGGACCTTATATTTATTATAGGGGTTTGGAAATTTCTGTTATTATCTGGACGTATCGGACGTATCGGATCAGTAAAGCCTCTAGTATTATTACAAGATCTTCCTCTACCTACATAGGCCATGGTTTCTAACTGTCCTGTGGGCAGTTCTAATTCTTCCTCCTCCTCGGTTTGTTCAGGCTCGCCTACTGCTAATCTTTCTTCGTGTATTCGTTCTACTTCTTTGCGGATCTTGCGGCACATAGCTACTATACATGATCGTTTATCATGTCTCCCCTCTGATATATTCCGACTCCATGTGGTAAGAATTTGCATTTCTTCCGGATTTACCCCTGGTCGGTCTTGATTTCTGATCACACAATTTATGAGGAAACGTAACAGTTCCCCCTGTATCTCCACTTTCTGGTACTCCAAGGCTCTATTAATACTTTCAGAATCTCGTCCTGACTGGACAAAGTGATATATATTTTCTAAATGTGTAGTCATTCCTGGTAGCCTCCCTAAATATATTGCAGCTCGTCGGATACGTAATGATGCCAGCAGCATTTCGTCCCCTTTTCCGGGCACAGGGTCATATCTACAATCTATTAGAAGTTCCTTAAGCGTGTCGGGAGTTACTAGTTTGGGCGTACGTTGGTGTGCTAATTCTTGAAAGGAAAGTTTATTTACTCTGGGTGGCGTGGAAAAAATGTTTGCTGTACCTCCCGTAGCACCACCTGGGGTGCTGGATGTGAAAGGATTCGTTGAACGTGATATAGCAACCATAGATGTGGGTACAGCTGTAGAAACAGATGTGCTTGCCGGAACTTGTGTCGGAGTTTGTTGTTGCGGAGGTACAGACGGAGGAGGGTCTTGGCGTTGAACCCCCTCGGCAGGCGGTCTATGTGGCGCAGCATTAGCATACTCGGGAGCTGCGTCGTCTAAATAAGAGGAAAGAAAAACATCTTCTGCGGTTCTGGGATGCCCTTTGGGATGTACTTTTATCGGGAACAATGGGGGTGGCAAGTCTTTTGGTATCTCCGGAGTAGCCTTAGGTAACCCTTCGGCCAGAAGAGGATACATACCATTCATAAGGGCATTTCGTTGCCTGTCTACTTGTTCTGATTTTACTCGAGTACCTTCTTCAATTAATAGATTTTCTCGAACTTTATTTGAATTCTCCTTACTCTTCTCTTCCTGTCTACGTGCTTTTTCTGTACGTCTATACGATTCTTTACGCCATAATTCAATGGCATCTTTCTGTGATTGTCTAGCTTTCTTTTTCCATAATTCTTCCTCTACTTTCACGATGCAATCTGCATCCCAGGTCCCAGCTGCGGGCCACCTCTGACTTTCTGGTAATTCCTTGGTGTAGTCTACCCATAAATCAAGAAATAATATGGCGTCTAGGCCATGTTTATGATACATGAAGTACCCTGGAGTGTCCCTAGGAGGAATGGGAACAACTTCTTCGAGTACCCCTTTTCTAGTTTTTATCTGTCTTAATTTCGAAAAGAGCGGCATTTTTGAGAACTGATCTGATCTGATACCTAATTCTGAACACGTTTAATACAACAAAACACAATAATGAACAGTCATTCACACCACAATATGCAGAACGTATTTAAAACATTTTAACATTTAACATTTAATGAACAACAATGATGGCCATTTAGGGAACTAGTCACTAAACATGATACTCGGCACTAACTAGGTAATTCTGGATTATATACTAGACATACTTGATATACTGCTAAACAGTACAGATACACTGCTGAAACAGTGCAGGCCGGATTTGTGTACCCAAACCCGTCTTGACCGGCACAACCTATGTGCACGTCAGAACGCCTCCCCGACAATGGTACTCACCGGGTAGCTCGGAACGGAAGGCCTCGGAACTGAACTGAACTGGACTCGGACCGGACTGGACTCGACTCGAAACTTCGGAACTTCGGAACCTGGTGGGCCTCTGTATACCTCGGATCTTGCTCTCTCAGCTAGGCTCTGGTCGGGATACTTCGCACTTCTCACCGCCTCGTCTGGGTGTCGATCGCAGCCTCAGTTACCCCCGCTCGGCAGGAGGGAGATACAGGAAATCCTGTGGGTACGCGTTGTTGTCCGTCCAGCTGTGGCAGGAGACCGGGCCTGCAACGCACCTCCGGCGCGTGAGATGAGAAAGTGTCCCTATTCGGGCGCCATATATGTGGTAAATAATTTAATTACCGGAACTTAATTTGATGCGGAAAATCTATAATAATAGCTCAGTAAAATAAGAGGCAGAATCCGTGGTATTAGAGGTTCGGAACGGGCTTTATTCCAAAATCAATTCGAATTGATGGACTCCATATTCCATCACCACGAAGGTTCAGGAAGTGAAGAACAAACTTTATTGACAAGTAATCATTTTTATACAATAGGCATTACAGTGAAACAGATGCAGGAGGCGTAACAGTTGATAACAAAGATAAGAACATACATGCGTAACTAAAATGGGTGTAACTGGGCGTAACTTAAAGAACGTCATTGGATATGATGTCATAAATGGGTGGTTCCACGGAAGAATTTCGCAATGTCAGCAGAAATACTTGGCAGAGATGCGCGCGCAGCAGCATGACGTGTGATTGACGTGCAACTAGGGGGTGAAGGGGACTTGACATTTAGCTCTACATGAGGAGACAGAAGTCTGGGGTTATGTCAACCTAATCCCAAATCATATCTAACATCCTATGTTTAAAGAACTGTGTTATCCAAAAAGAAAGGTCTCTTAGGATAGAATCTTATTCTATACTGACTATACTGACTGTTAGTGCGTGTACAAGCGTCTAAGTGTCTACACTAGATGCGAGGGCAGAAATCTTCCATAGTAACAGGGCTATGAATTACTTGCATAAAGACAGAGAAGCCGGGCCTTTTGCTCGGTAGCTGAAAGAATGTTTACTTAAACTACTAGACAGGAATGCATTGGGTGAAGAGCGGAGCAGAGCAGATAATCTTGAAGGTGAAATACAGTTTTTGGCAAGCAGACAGGTCGAGTCAGGCACCGTTAGCCGCACAGGGAGTAGGACAAAGTTCATGGATACAGATGCGAGCTCAGACTGGAGCTTTCAGAGGCAGAAGGCAGAAAAGGCTTGATGGCAGAATCAGGGCCTACTCGCCTGGACTGTAAGAAATGTGGGAAGTGAACCATATAAAGCCGGTGGCCTTTCATACTTAGGAATAGAGTATCCGGCCCATTCATGGCGGGTCTGAAAGAGGACATGTTGACGGTGGACGCACATGTGTTTGCGTCTTCATAACTGGAACTGGAGGAAACATACATGTACTTATGATTTATACATGAAACCGTTGGGGTCCAAGATAGGGGGCATAACTGATCATAAAAATCCATATTTCCACACGGTACGCGTCCACGTCCACTTCCGTTGTGGCGGGACACAGGCCTTGGTGGACACACCCCCCCGCCCCCCGAAGTGACCAGACCCTGGAGGTACGGTATGTACAGGGCATGTATACATTTTGCCTTGGGTGGGGGTTATGTTTCCTGCCCCTGCCCCCCACCTTTGCCCCTGGGTGTTGTTCTGACCTTCTGCGGCGTCTGCGTCGGTTCCTGTGCACCAGGTCGTAGGCTATGAGGGCCGGAATGACACATAGGATGGGGTCCATGGCTGTCTGTCGCGTACAGGTGCACCTTCCTCACATCCTCCTCAATTTCCCGGCAGTTTTTGGCTGCCATAAAATATTATCCGTGCGGAGTGACGTGGGTACGCACCATACATACACGGGTGGGGGTACGACTCGAACGTACTCGGATGTACATACACAGGGGGGTTCGACACGTACTCGGATGTACATACACGGGGGGTTCGACACGTACTCGGGTGTACATACACGGGGGGTTCGACACGTACTCGGGTGTACATACACGGGGGGTTCGACACGTACATGCGAGGGCAGGGGGGGGGGGGTACGGCGCGTACATGCGGGGGCTGGGGGGGGTACGGCGCGTACATGCGGGGGCTGGGGGGGTACGGCGCATACATGCAGGGGCTGGGGGGGGGGTACGGCGCTTACCGGGCCACCTACTCTGGTCGTTTTGCGCCGTACTTCGCATTTGCGGCACTGTTTGGGTGCCGTGAAAATATTGCCGTCCGGACTGCTGTCGGTTCGAATCGTAATTCCTGGGTCGTGAAACGCTGCCTAGAAGCGTCCCGACGTCACGTCGCAGCTTTCCCGGATCACATTCGTATGCATATTTTCGTCGGTCGGTGTTTTTTACGATTCGTACGGAAATGGTGTTTCCGTGCGAATCGTAATTCCATGTTTGTAATGTTTTACAACCGGGTACGAGTCGGACGGAGAATACGCTCCGACCGACGGTTCGTACCCGGTTTTTACCGGATCGTAATCGGCACCATAATCTTGTTTTACCTGCTCCATCATTACTTTTCTCGTTACTTTTCTAACTCAGTGCTGCATACCTGGATTCGGCACTGGGACATTTCCTGGAAGCAGGTAAGTAAATACGTTTTGGTTATTCACAGGATTTTTACAGAATATCTTTAGATTTCAACACTCCACACTTAGTCATTTTTTGGAAGAAAAACAGTGCATTGAAATGAATAGGCTTTTTCAGTAAATTACAGGTAAGTTACTTAGTACGTTACTTTTCTTACTCAGTGCTGGATGCCTGGATTTAGCACTGGGACATTTCCTGTAAACAGGTGAGTAAATACGTTTTGGTTATTTGTGCGATTTTTAAAGACTATTTTTAGATTTCAAAACTCCACACTTAGAAACTTTTTGGAAGAAAATTGTCAATGTTATCCTATGGAGGAAAAACAGGTTATCGGTTCACAGGTAAGTAATCGTCTGTGGGAGTTAAGGTTCTGGGGTTAGACTCAGGGGTCCCCCAGGGTCACTGATGCACTTTTGTTTCACCCTCAGCGGCACTAGGGCGGCTGGGTGCAGATTGTTGATGCCCAATGTTATCCTATGTCGGAAAGGGGGCCTCTGGTTGGTGGCTGCTGGCAAGCAGGCCACATGGCTGTGGGAGCAAAGCTCCTAGGGTTTAGGTCAGGGCAAATAGAGAACCAAATTAGCACCTAAGGTGCACCCTCAGCGGCACTAGGGCGGCCAGGTGCAGGGTGCTGTTTTGAAGTCGGGTGCCCTGTTGTTTTCAATGGAGAACCTCCGGTTTGCAAAAGCACTGCTGGCAGGGAGACGAAGGACTTCTGGGTGCGACCACCGCTTCGAGAGGTAAGTTGGGAAGTTAAGGGTTGGTTAGGCACCGTTGGTTTGGGCACACAAGGCCGTGGGGCGTCGGGTGAAGGGGTGCCTTTTGGGGTCGGATCTTCTTACCAGCTCCGGGTCGCGGTCAGGGGGGCCTTCTGGATTTAGGCTGCAGACGTCAGCTGGAGGCTTGAGGCAGGTTAGGGGTCGCCGGATCTCGGGTCAGGATCGCTGGTGGGACCTCCTCGTTGTGTTTTCCCACTCAAGCTCGGACCGGATTCAGGGGGTGCAGAGTGGGCTGGATTCGCGGTATCCGGCCGGAGCCACAAGCTGCAGTTTGAACAAATCCGTTGTTCACGGGAGAAGCAGTCTTGGAAGTGAAGGCAGGCAGGTCCTCCGGGGTTTTTTAATTTGCTGGCTGCAGGACACACCGGGATTTTGCAGGAGCAGGTTCGAGGGTAGAAAGGCCGGTAGGGCTGGGGCCAAGTCAGTGGGCGTCGTTCTCTTGTTAGCTGGCTGCACGGCTGTTCGGTCCTTCTTTTTCTTTTCTTCTTGTTACTAGATTTAGGGGTGTTACAGGTAGGTAAGGGCAGGGACCAATGGGTCCCTTCCCTGGGGTGGGTGCACCCCCTATCGTGCCACCCTTCAGTAGGAGGGGGGCAGGAGCCTGTCCCTGGTTGGCTAGGTCCCCCCATCCTCAAGATGGCGGGAACTCCAAGTTGGGCTTCACCTTGCCTCCCCCACCTGAGGGGTGGAGTTGGCAGAGGTGGGCACACCTTTTTCCCTCACTTTTTTTTCCTGCTGGTTCTCCCGCCCAAAGTGGGGGGTAGACCCAGTGGGGACCAGTTGCTGAAAGCAGCAAATGGTCGGGGGAGGGTCACAAAGGCGGTATGCCTTTGAAGCTTCCCCTTCGTGAACCCTGCCCATTCTGGGGAAGGAGGCTTGGCACCTCGTCCCAGGATGTGCATTGTTTCAGACCCCCGAGAGCAGGAGGCTCTCGACCCAGGGGTCCAGAAACATGTCTGTTTGTGGCGGCCTGAGCAGCCATTCAGTCAGGCGACTAGAAGTTGGTCGAGTTTCAGGGGGCATCTCTAAGATGCCCTCTGTTGTGCATTTTACACTGGCATCAGTGTGGGTTTATTGAGCTGAGAAGTTTGATACCAAACTTCCCAGTCTTCAGTGTAGCCATTATGGTGTTGTGGAGTTCGTAATGACATACTCCCAGCACCATATACTCTTAATGGCAGCACTGCACTTACAGTGTCCAGGAATGGACTTGGGCACTGTAGGGGTACAGGGCTCATGCACCTGTACCCTCACCACCGGCATAAGGCACCCAGCTAGAGGGGTGACTGATGTATGCCAGAGCAGTGGTTAGTGGGCATGGCACACAGGGATGTGTGCCATGTCGACTCTTCACTTTGCTCTGCACCAAGGCACGCAGCCTGCAAAGGCAATGTGTGAGTGTCAGGGTACAGGACCTCTAAGGGTGGCACAATAAGTGCTGCAGCCCTTAGAGGCCTTCTCTGGTCACAGTGCCCTGGGCACCTGTGGTACTATTTACCATGGGCTGACATGTGGCCAGAGATGCCAAATGGGTTAAGGCTTCAATGCAGTTTTAGGGAAGGAACATAGGTCGTGGGTACCTGATTAGCAGGAGCCCAGGGCACACTCAGTCAAAGAACATCAGCAATTCAGGAAAAAGTGGGGGCATACCATGCAAGAAAGAGGGCACTTTCTCACACTTTCCACTTGTTTCTTAGAAAGGGGCATGCATTTGTCTGGGCAGATGAACAGAATGAAGCGTTTGAAAGGGTAAAGGAGTTGATTTTCAACACCCTTAGTGACTTTTGTGAAATGCGCACCTCTGTTATAGCTGTGGATGCCAGTGCTCGAGGGTTGAGGGTGATACTTACCCAAAAAGTCACTGATGGTGTCAGAAATATAGGCTCTGCCTCCAGAGCCTTGAGACCTTATGAACAACAGTACAGCACGATTGAGAGAGAAGTGTTAGCTTGTGTTTGGGCTGTACACAAGATTAGGACGTACATTTGGGGAACAAGATTTCAATTGGTCACAGATCATAAATCTTTGGTGAATGTCTTCTCTAATTGTTTACGGGCCAATATGTGCTCTAGACTTACCAGATTGGTCTCAAAGCTTCAGGAGTATTATTTTAGCATTAGTCACATCTATGGAGGTAAGAATTTTAGGGCAGATTGCCTATCGCGCATGCCCATCGACTGTGATGAGGATGATGCTCTAGATGATGTGGAGTGTGTTACCCTTGTTGATGCTCTTACTGATTATCAGTATCTGGGGCGTCTTGGAAGACCCGTGGTAGTGGTTGGAGCGATGGCGGAGCACTGAGGATCCCCAGGGAGGGTGGATGCCGCGTCGGAGGTGAGCCTGGCAGGGGTCCTGTACCCGGCGATACTGCTTGTAGCGGTGGTGGGGTCTCCGTGTGTTGTGGAAGGCCCGGGGGCCGCGGGGGCTCCCGCTTGTCCCGCCTGCAGCGGTGGAGGAAGGCATCCCCCTCCAAAATAGACCTGCTGATACCGGGGCCTGATTTTACGAAGCCCACGAGGGGATTACACAAGCCTGCCTGACCTTAAAATGGTGGCCCTGTGATGACAGTCTACCAACAGTAGAGGCATGGAATGGCTGAGTGGGGGTCATGCATATGCGTCTAGGATTTGCAGGCGCCCAGATGGCATTCTACTTTGGAGCAGTGCATGCAAAGTTGGAGGAGCAGTGACCGTCTGATGAGAACCTTGCCTGACTCCAAGATGGCGTCTGGGAAGTAACACCGAGATACAGTGGAGAACGAGAGCTCCAGTTGAAGAGGCTCAGCAACATACTGGGAATGAAAGCGGACGCACAATCATATAGTGTCCTTAACTTCTACGCTATCTCTTGGCTGGGTGAGTACACTCCGCCCCCAGTGAGTATGCCAACTCAACGACGTGCGCAGCCTGCAGTCATTACAGGACTCTATAGCCCAAACCTTAGCTCAGGGGATGGTCGGCAACGTAAAACTACTCCGTGCATTGCAGCAATTCATTGAGGGGAATCGACCTGTGTTGGCAGGGGGAGTCCTCTGAGGTGCCCTTATGCCATCAATAAAGGTGATCCTTCTTTATTAACAGCCCGGATTAGCTGATGGCCGGGGGCGCGTCTCTAATGAGGTGTTATCCTCGCGGGCAGTAGCGGAGCTGATCTCCTTCCTGTGGGAGCTTGGATCACTTGTTTAAAATCATTTGGACTGCCTAACCCCCAAGATGACTGCCACCGTGTTCCCTACCACGTCGTGCTACTCCTTGAGAAAAAAACGGACTTTGTCCAGACCTTGTACACATCCCCCATCCGGCCTACCCTTCAGGATACTGAATCTGTGAACCTGCCTCTGACCATGGAGACCTAGCTTTTTGGCCGATGCCCGGTGGAGCTACTTGATAGCTATAGAGGAGATGGGCTGTGGACTACCCCTTCGGCCGTCACCTACCCAGCCGGACATTGGGCAGACCTTACTTCGTCTCTCCGTCGTACTCTCCCTCATACCCCTTTACTCCACCCACTTTCTCCTTTATGCTCCATTTATCCCTCCCCTTTGCTTTCTAATTGTTTTCTCTTTGAGACCTAGCCGCTTGACTGATGCCCGATGGAGCTACCTGTTAGCTATAGAGGAGATGGGCTATGGACTTCCCCCTCGGCCGTCACCTGACCAACCGGACTTTGGGCAGACTCTCCTTTGTCTCTCCATCCATCCTATCTCCATCCTTTCTCCCTCCTATACCTTACCCAACCCCCTTACCCTTCTAAGCTCTTGAAATGTTCTCTTGTAACTGATGTAACTTGTAATTGATGTAATTTTGTGAAACCTTATGTAAAGCGCTCTGATACCTCCGGGTCTAGCCAGCGCTATATAAAACTCATATAAATAAATGAATAAATCAGTCAGTGTTGGAAATGGCCCTTTTTGCAGGGTTATCCCTAAACTTTTTGCTTTTTCCTCCTATTTTTTCCTGACCTGTGGACTCTGGGCACTTCACCACTGCTGATCAGTGCTAAAGTGCATATGCTCTCTGTGTAAACTGTGTTTTGATTGGTGTTTCCATGATTGGCTATTTGATTTATGTGTCAGTCCCTAGTAAAGTGCACTGCGAGTGCCAGGGCCTATAAATCAAATGCTGTTGGTGGGCTGCAGCACTGAATTGTGCCATCCACGCAAACAGCCTGTAAAGTGTGTCAAAGGCCTGCCATTGCAGAGTCTGTGCGCAGCCTGGGGCTGCCATGTCACCTTGGCAAGTGCACACACTTGCAAGTCCCTAAACCTTCCCTTTCCTACATGTTAGTCACCCCTAAGGTAGGCCCAAGTTACCCCTGTGGGCAGGGTGCATTGTATGTGAAAGGTAGGACATGCCCTGGTGTGTGTGGCATGTCCTAATATTGAATTACTGCAATTTTCGTTTTTCACTATTGCAAGGCTACCTGTTCTCCATAGGCCAGAATGGGCAGTTTGATTATTACATCTTATAATCCTAACTGACTCAGGGAACATGGTAGAAATTCGAATTTAGTATGCCTGAACTCAGAATGATAAAATACATCTCTTAGTAAAGTTGGTTTTAACATTCTGTGTTTGAAAATACCACTTTTAGAAAGTAGGTGTTTTCTTGTCTAACTATCCAAACCTGCCGCTGCTAGGTTGTGTATTTCCTGTCTGGAGTTTGAGTGACAGGGCTGGGGAATTCCAGGAGACAGGGTGAGTCCGCCCAGTGGTGAATAGAGAGATCTGCATCTAGATGGGAGGGAGAAGTTGCACCTGGGACCTGAACAGGACTGTGCCTGCCCCCCACAGTGCTGGCTCCACCCCCTGTGGTGTGTCTGATGGCTCTGCCCTGCACTGTGAAAGGAGAGAAGGAATCATGTCAACAGAGTGCTCCAGGGCTGTGCCTTTCCTCCACAATGCTGGCTCCACCTCCCGTGGGGCGTCTGATGTCTCTGCCCTGCACTCTGAAAGGAAAGAAGGAGTCATGTAAACAAAGTGCTGGACTGGGTTGGACTAGGCAAAGGCCCCTCTGCCCTCAGAGGACAGAGGATTTTGGGGTATAAGTAGTGGGACACTGATCCCAAGAATTTAGATTACTTCTGAACTAAGGAACCTGCCAGCAAGAAGGACCGGAAAAGCTGGAGGAGGAGTCCTGCCCCTATGCTGCGTGTTGTGGGGTTGGCCTGCAATGGTTGCTTCTGTCTTGGATAGGGAAAGGATTGGACTGTACTTTCATCATCCTACTGTTAGAATTTTCTCCAAGGGCTTGAAGTAGAGCTTGCCTCCTGTTGGAAGTCTCAGGAATAGAAAAGACTTCATAGATCTCGCTGGAATCAAGGAACCTGCCAAGACGAAGAGCTGGAAGAGCTGCCAGGAGGAGTACTGCCCCTTTGCTGTGTTGTTGCTTTGTTGGGTTGGCCTGCAGCTGCTGCTTCTGCCTTGGGCAGTGAAAGAACTGGACTGAACTTTCTCTACTTGTGCAGAGTATCTCCAAGGGCCTGAACCGAGCTGGCCTCCCTGTTAAGAAGTCTCAAGGACTGCAAAGGCTTCACCAACCTCTGGGTACCGCTCCTGGAACTGCTGTTTCAGTTGCCACAGAGAAGAGGGAACCGCAACCAACTCCGTCACCGACTCCGTCGCTGGCCTTGTGTCCTGAAGGCACCGCAGGCTGCACCGACTCGCCCTGCACCGCAAGCCTTGGTCTCACCGACTCCGTCACCGAGCCGCTGCCTGCACCGCATCGAGAGACACTGCAACCTGCATCGCCTCGCTTCACTTCGCTGGCCTGGGCTCACCCACACGGTCGCTGCTGGCTCGACACCCATGACCGACTCGTCACGCACAGCTGTCCGGCTCGGCCAGTGCCAATTCTTGCCAACCGGCTCTGTGGCTCGCATCGCAACTTGCCAGCACCGCATCGAGCACCGTCTCGCCCTGCACCGTAAGCCTTGGTCTCACCGGCGCCGTCTACACGATCGTCACCGACCCGCTGCTCGCACCGCATCGAGGGATACCGCACCTTGCACCGCTTCCACCTTGCACCGTGACCACGACGAACGCCACAACCGGCCCTGTCACCTGCACCGCAACCTGCCAGCACAGCATCCAGCACTGACTCGCCCTGCACCGCAAGCCTTGGTCTCACTGATGCCGTCTGCACGATCGTCATCGAGCCACTGCTCGCACCGCATCGAGGGACACCGCACCTTGCACCGCTTCCATTTCGCATCGCAACCGCGACGGATGCCAAAACCGACTCGCACACCCGTGTGAGCCGCACTAAGAAAGGTACTGTGAACAAATCTGTCCCGCTGTTGCTGGCCCGTACCGACGCGGTCAGTGGGAACTGCGAGACTGTTGTTTTAAGCACGAACGTACGAACTGTGTTTTTCAACGTATTTTTCAACTTAAAGACATTTTGAGAAG
The DNA here is from genome assembly GCF_964204655.1 of Triturus cristatus. Taxonomy (NCBI): domain Eukaryota; kingdom Metazoa; phylum Chordata; class Amphibia; order Caudata; family Salamandridae; genus Triturus; species Triturus cristatus. The sequence goes on along the minus strand of NC_140579.1, from coordinate 829,097,209 downwards.
TAACTATTTTCTGAAGTACTGTATGGTGGATATTTATTGTATTTGGTCTTGTTTATATAAAAATATTGGATATTTTTCTAAAACTGGTGTGGTGTCCGTTTGTAGTGCTTACATTGTATTACTGTTGGTTTTGTGCAAATGCTTTACACACTGCCTCTAAGATAAGCCTGACTGCTCGTGCCAAGCTACCAAGGGGGTGAGCAGGAGTTACTTTAGGAGTGTAACTCCCTTGTCCTGACCAGAGTGGTGGTTTCTGCCTGGCTTGGGTGCAAACCTTAGCCAACCAGAAATTCCATTTCTAACATTGGTTGTCAGCGGTGAGGATAGGACTTGTGTTTGCACTTGACTTACAGTGATTGGTGTGCACTACAACCATATCGCAGACCATTACGTACCACGTACAGGTTCTTTTTCTTTTTGGCCTATTTTTGACCTTGCCAGTTTAAACTTGCTTCAACATGCCTGAATCAATTGGGTCATCACTTGCATCAATGGATATTGCCTTTGAGGAGGATCGATTGGAAGCCTACACTGTGAGGGAGATAAGATCGATTTGCAAGAACCTGAAAGTCCAGGTCAGAGGCCTCACCAGGAAGGAGGAGCTACAAAAGGCGCTGAGGGCCTGGGTAGCAGCCAGAGATGCCAGTGGGCAATCTGGTGATCTCACTGGAGAGGTGGAGGAGCCTGTTCCTAGGGTGGATGTGCTTTTTGGAGGGGGGAACCCTCCTGGCCAGGCAGCAGTAGCTTGTCCCCAGAGGAGCTGGAGGACAGGCGGGAAGCAAGGAAGTTTGAGTTGGAAATGCTCCGGATGGAGAGGGAAATAGAAGACAATAGAATGGCCATGGAGGAAAGGAAGATGAGCTTGGATCATGATCTTAAAATGAGAGAGCTGGAGCTGGATTGGGAAGCCGGTAGGGCTTGGTCCAGCCCGATGGTGGCAGCAAAAATGTAGTGTCTAGTACTGAGGGTGAGGTACACACACACACACAGATTGGGTGCCCTGCTTCAAGGAGGAGGTTGACATACACCAGGGGGTTCAGGATTGTGAGGTTATTCCAGTGGTACGCAGTGTCCCTGAGGTGGATTGGGGAAACGGCACATGGGGTCAACCATAAATCCCATTTCTATCAGTCAGTTGTAGATAAAACCATATGGTCAAAAGCTTTATTTGAGGACCACACTTTAGAGAACGGTTGCTGAATACATTGTGTGCGGTTGGCCTGATGCCAGAAATCTTGCTGGGGATTTGAGGACTTTTCGTCAAAATTGCTGATGAATTATCAGTTGAGAATAACATTTTTCTGAGGGGTAATAGATTTGTCCCACCACAGGGGTGTGCAAATCTATTATATCTCAGGCTCATGAAGGGCATCTTAGCTGTACCAAAACTAGTATGAAGAATAAACAGCACTACTGGTGGACGTCCCTTGACATGCAGGTCAAAACCATGAATGACAAATTTCCAGAATACTTACTTTCTGATAAATATTGGAAATGCTTGCATCTTCCTCTCTATCCCGCACCCTTTCCTGAGAAAGCTTGGGAGATGGTGGGATTGGATTTTTCTGGCCCACATGCTAGTCATGATGTATACCATCGTACTCATCGATTACTACTCAAAGTAGGTGTATCATGCTTTTGTGAGTTTGCCTCAGTTATTGCATTTTTAGAAAGGATTTTTGTGTTGGAAGGAGCTCCCAAACTTGTGATCACTGATAATGGTACGTATTTTTCCTTGGAACGAATGTAAATTTCTAACCAGCATGGATGTCAAGCAACTTAAGGTTGCCCTATACTTCCCTTCTTCTAAAGGCTTGGTTGAATGGGCCAACAAGATCATTAAAGAAGGTTTGTATTTCTTCAGGATTGAATTGTGAATCCTTAGCGAATCAAAAGATCTGGAATTATAACATAGCCCCACATTGTATCACTTGTGTAGGCCCGTTTTCGTTGCTCAGAGGTAGACTGGTACACACACCCTTGTGTCTATCTTGGTTGTCTGAAAAGACACATAAGCCTGCTGGTAATGTACCACCTAGGGATCAGGTTGCTGCTAGAGTTGCATTGCAACAGTCTAACATGAGGTTGAGGTGTGATGGAAAACATGTGGAGACCGCCTTGGAAGTGTGTCCTGGTGATTGGGTCATGATTAAAAGTCCTATAAGAACCAAGAAAGGAGTCTCCAAATTTTCAGTGCCAATGCAAGTGGATAGTGTCTCCGAAGTGGCTGTTCTGATCATTGGAAAAGGTTGCTGGAATAAAAGACAATTGGTCAAGGTGACCCCTGAACAAGTTGACATTATGTCTAAAAAAAGAGAGTGCGTGGCAAGTGCTGATTGGGCACAGTGGATACAGCTTCCGGCGCCAGCTTCAGGAGGGGATGGTAGGTTGGGAATTATATGGGAAATGGAATGCGAAGTTTTTCTGAGAATGTTAGCTCAGGTATGAGCTCTGTGGGTTCCTGCATTAGGAGGTTTCTCAAGAGGTTTGAGTTTTTTGTACTTTCCTAAATCTCACCCTTTACTTTGGTGCATGTGTTTGTTTCAGGGTAAAAAGGGGAAGATGGTGTGATATTCCTTTATTGTGATGTTGAGCATGGGTGTGCACGAGAAATGTCCTAAGTGAGTGCAAGTTATTGTTTGCGCTTGTATTTCCCCAAGCACCATATGTATTCATTTGAAAGTGTTGACTTTGAAACCTTCACGAGCGCTTCCACTGCAGTTAACTCGTTTCCCATTACTCCCCAGTAATCCAAGTTGGCTGCACACAGAGTGTCGTGGCTGAACATCTACAATAAAAGATACCTGAAATATTGCAACACCTCCTGAGGAATTTATTACATACACATTACTTGTCTGACAAGCTTAATTATCTGCTGGTGCTAGAATATCATTCTACATGTCAACATTTTAAAACTGTGCAATGGGAGATTTTTTAAAAAAATGAGAGGAATGTATTTTCCCCCTTGGCTTTTATTGAGGAAGAGGGGCAATTTTAGGCGGGAGTCACCATAAATAAAGCCATGATTCTAGGCTTAGAAAAACAGGAGACTCCCACGTGAATCGGGCCTATATGCATGTATGAATCACTGAAAGGTAAACCTCTGCTGCTAGAACCCCAGAACTTTAACAAGCATTGGCATAGCCAATAGGTCTCGCCTTTGGGACCTTATAAGTGTTTAGTTATCCAGCACAATATCCTTGGTGCAACAACATCAACTGTTGCATGGCTAAACACTTATAAGGTCACAAAGGCGAGACCTATTGGCTATGCCAATGCTTGTTTAAGTCTGGCCTAGAGACGGCTTTAGGTGCTTCTTATGCCTCATGTAAACATACACTGAAGGGCTCGGGTTCAGCCCCCTTCAATCATTGGTCTGCTGTATTGTCAGACCTATTTGGGTTGCGCCCACCTTTCTTAAAGAATAGGGCAGTGGGCCAGCCTACTTCAGTCGTTTCCTGCCTTGCACAGTGAGTGATGCCAAGATGCCTTATTTGCATATCTGCCTAAAATGTAGTGCATGCTAGTTCCATGGTTGGTGGGATAATATTTCCTTATGTTTCTTTATTGATTCTTAATTTATAATTTATATTGAGTACACTTGCATAAAATATAAACAGATTAGAAACATGCTTTCCAAGGTCGGGCCTATTGGCTTTATCAATCCTTTTAGGTCTCGCGAGCCAAAGGCTCGAAAGAGACATTTTATATGTGGGAATTTCAAAGTGCTACCCACACTTTTGGCTGGCCTAAACCTTGAGTGCACGAGATCACATGCACGTGCACAGCTGCTCCTCTGCTCATTGCATTTCCCCCCTCCATTCTCACCCAGCCCTTTGATGCTCTGCTGGAGTACTTTCACTTTCGCCGCGTTGACCCTTGCATTCCCCCCTCCCTTCTCACCCAGCCCTTTGATGCTCTGCTCGCATCTCCCTCCTCCCTGGGCGTGAAGGGAGACAGAGCCATCCTGCTTGATTAATGGCATTCTTATGTGTTCCCGTAAGTGCTCGCTTTAGGTCTTTCTCTATAACCTGTAACCCCACCCACTCTTTTCGCCCTCTCCATGTGTCCTGTCCTCCTCATGGGGTCGCGCTCTTTGCTCCCCATGTACCTCCCTTGCACCCTCCTTTTGCCCCCTCTTTGCCCCTTTCTCCCTCTCCTTGCTTCCTTTTCACCTTCCGTACTTTTTCTCCGTCCTCCCGCTCTCACTCGCACGTACTGCTCCGTCAGTGCCAGAAGCTTCCCAAAGGAGTGAGTCACGGCTGCCAGGTGGCCCCGGGCCATGCGTGGCACTTTCAATCCGAGCAGAACTCCCACCCCGCGTGCACACGCCTCGAGGCGCACTACAAACACTGTTCAGTTTTGCGTGTAGTCACAGTTCTACCACAGAAATGTACACATTCTATTGCTTACAGACTTCAAGCCCATTGCACTCTAGCCTGTGGGCCCCGTGAACTGTGGAGAATACAAAGTCGGACTCGCATGTTCAGCACAAACTCCCCCATCCTCCCCCACCTCCCAAAAAATGGAAAGGCACAAGTTTAAAACTTTAAAGGGCTCCGTTTCTTATCGGAATGGCACCAACATCGTATTTCTGGCTATGGCTCCTCACACTGTCTCATTAAGCAAGCCCCCCCCTCAGCCGCTGCCAAACCGAAACATTCATGTGAGTGTTTGAGTACAACGCGTACACAGCGCACTTTCAGTTCTGTGCCGGTGCTGATTACAGCGCGCCATGGGTATACACAGGCACTGCCCAAGGTGGCTATTGACAAACGCTGTATAGGTTTCACGCTGCCAAACCGATCCATTCATGTGAGTGTTTTAGTACAACGCGCACACAGCGCACTTTCAGTTCTGTGCCGGTGCTCATTACAGCGCGCCATGGGTATACACAGGCACTGCCCAAGGTGGCTATTAACAAACGCTGTATAGGTTTCACGCTGCCACACACATCCATTCATGTGAGTGTTTTAGTACAACGCGCACACAGCGCGCTTTCAGCTCTGTGCCGGTGCTCATTACAGCGCGCCATGGGTATACACAAGCACTGCCCAAGGTGGCTATTGACAAACGCTGTATAGGTTTCACGCTGCCAAACACATCCATTCATGTGAGTGTTTTAGTACAACGCGCACACAGCGCGCTTTCAGATCTGTGCCGGTGCTCATTACAGCGCGCCATGGGTATACACAGGCACTGCCCAAGGTGGCTATTAACAAACGCTGTATAGGTTTCACGCTGCCAAACACATCCATTCATGGGAGTGTTTTAGTACAACGCGCACACAGCGCGCTTTCAAATCTGTGCCTGTGCTCATTACAGCGCGCCATGGGTATACACAAGCACTGCCCAAGGTGGCTATTGACAAACGCTGTATAGGTTTCACGCTGCAAAACCGATCCATTCATGTGAGTGTTTCAGTACAACGCGCACACAGCGCACTTTCAGTTCTGTGCCGGTGCTCATTACAGCGCGCCATGGGTATACACAGGCACTGCCCAAGGTGGCTATTGACAAACGCTGTATAGGTTTCACGCTGCCAAACCGATCCATTCATGTGAGTGTTTTAGTACAACGACAACCACACACACTCAACCACACACACACTCAACCACACACACTAACAGAACAAAAAAACACACACAAACAGACACACACACAACCAAACACACACACAACCAAACACACACTCAACCACACACACTCAACCACACACACTCAACCACACACACTCAACCACACACACACACACACACACAACCGAACACAAAACCACACACACAACCACACATACAACCACACACCTACAAACACACACCTACAAACACACACACACACTCAACCACACACACACTCAACCACACGCACACACACTCAACCACACGCACACACACTCAACCACACACACACTCAACCACACACACACACACACTCAACCACACACACACACAACAACACACACACAACTACACACACACACAACCACAAACAATTTTTGGGCTGACAGCATAAATACGCTGTCAACAAACCCGATGAACACTCTGGAAAATTTAGAAAGTCACCCCCAACTTTCAAACCATCTTGCTGTTGCAAAGTGTGTGCTGTACACATGGCAACACCGTGCCACAGCGCACTGTTGCAAGGAATGCTTTGATCCTCGGAGGCTAACAGACCTCACTCTCTGCATTAGTTAACCCCGTCTTGGCACTGCATGAAAACAGGGTACACACTGTCCACCATGAAGTGAGACATTGTCCTCGGGGCTGGAGATCCTATTTAGCAATCTGCTTTAAACATTGTGATTCATTTAGGCCATTAAACATAAAGGAGCACTGGGAACGCTGATAATATGGATTCCATTTTGAGTATTGACTACAACTTTTAAAAAGCACGCAGTACTGAAACAAGCATTTACACTGCAATAGGTCTCGCATTTAAAAACAGGCATTTGCAATGCACTAGATCTCGCATTGACACGAGTTTGAGATATTGGCATTGCACATAACAATGCATTTTTTTGGGGATTACTTTTTGAATACTTAAATAGAAAGGATTTGTTATTTACAATACCAATAGCTCCAACTCCAATAAATGCGAGACCTATTGCATTGCAAATGCTTGTTAATGGTGTCACTGCTTCTAAAATCAATTTTACCTATACTACTCGTGACAGGATCTATGTTTTTAGACCAGCGAAGCTCTCCATGGGGAGAATGTTTAAAACTGATACGTTTATTTTTTGTCTTCCCAGTGGGAATAGTCCTGTTTCTAATGTTTTACTGGGTGGGAAAATGCTTTTCTGTTCACCTCCCTTAATCCTCGAAGAGCTGTATTTAAACGTTCTCTGAAGAAAGGGCCCGCGAAAGCTACAAATGTCAGGTACAGTATGACGTTACATCTTCAGTTACAACAATATTACGTGTAAGTGTTGGTCTTGGAATAGAAGATAACAGATGATCGAGGTGTGAGCCAGGCTTGATTGAAGTACAAACAAGGAGTATTTCACCTTCAGATTCCAGACAACTGACCTGGGGAGCTCCTGCTGTAGCTGTCAAGTGGAATTAACCAGGACATTACACTGTGCACTATCTGGCACATGCGCGAGACAACAGCTTTACTCTACAGGGAAGGAGACGGTCTGATGGTAGGAATCAGGTGCAGACTTAAGCTGTGAGTCTCCAAGCCAAAACGAGGCCTGGCCCAGGTGCTGCCATCTGTAGCCTCGTGGGAAGCCACAGACAGCCAACCGAGGCCGCAGAAAGTAGCATTCTCTTTTGTTGTTTTGCCTAAGAGAAGAATATTGCACACGTTGTTCAAGTGCCTGAAAAGAGGGTTCGAAGCGCTGTGACTCCTGGCTTTTAAAACTGGCTCCACACACCTCGGACGAACCAACTCTGCAAACTCAGAACACTTATCCTGTCAGTTGGGAATGATCATCTGCAGCAGGCCCGGTTCTAGCGGGTGGGCCAGGCCCACCCAAACATGAGCCTGGCCCACCCAAACATGAACCGTGGCCCTCGCAGTGACGTCGGAAGGCCAACAAAAAATGGCCAATGCAATTTAAAATGTTCCTCTGAACGCTATTTTTCTAGGAGCTGCGTGATTGGGCCTGGGCTCTTTCTCACAGGCACCCCCAATCACGCATCTCCTTTTAGAAAGGTGGGTTGTGTCCCGCCCACTAGTGCAGGTACAGGGACATGGCGAATAGGAGAAATCCTCTTTGGTACGCTGTAATCTGTGCGTACCATCCTGCTACCTGGATATATCCTTCTTTTCAGAGCTGGAGAAAAGGAGTTTGTTGATACTGATTTACCTTTCCAGACCCCTTCAGCTGTTTATCAGATCCGGCTGTGACAGAGTTTGAACGTAGCTGTGGCCATTGTTCTGTTTTTTTAAATTTGCACAGGCCTAGGTAGATACATACTTTGTTTATGCTTCGAGAATGTGTGTATATTAGTTAATATTTAAAAATTCTGTGAGGGCCCAGCAAGACACATACTTCGTGTATGCCGTGTATATTTAATTTATTTCATTGTATCGTTATCATGACGGATGCAAGACACAACTACTAAAATGTCCAGATAACGCTGGCGATTAATAATCCTGCTGGAGAGCAATATTTTGCTCAGTGGGTTACTTGCAGTACAGAAGTTACAATCCTAAATTAGGACAGTGACCTATGAACTGACATCAAAGAGCTGCATACAAACCTGAATGGTATAATTAGAACATATTTTTTTGTGTTGCAATATAGTTGGAATTTTCCCAGTCTTTCATTACTCTAATGTTGCTATAAAGAGTTTGTTTGGTCAGATATACATTTTAATCAGTAAATCCAACCCCGTAACCACTGAGGTATGCTTTAAATCCTGCGTTTGTGCGTCTCCAGACCAAACCCTCTTAAAACATACTGCCCACCAGTATGGATGACATGTGATTCCTACACCTTGTAATCCTCATCGGCTTATGTGACATTCCCTATAGGCTGATTTACATACTTGTAGGATTCATTGTCTCTGCATAATGTGTGCATGATGTAAGAACTGTGACACCCTACACTATGAGTAGCGCTATACAACAAATTAATTCGAATATGAGAGAGGGGCTACAGAGAGATGAAGAACACAGTTGGAGGATGGCAGTGGGGGAATCCAAGGAGGAGGTCATGGGGGGCTACGGAAAGATGAAGTGCACTGTTGGAGGGTGGATTGAGGGAGTCTGAGGAGGAAGTGATGAGGGGGAAAGGCTATGGAGAGATAAGGGGCACTGGTGGAGGGTGGTAGTGAGGGAGTCTGAGGAGGAGGTCATAAGGGGGCGGGGCTATGGATAGATTGTGAGGGGCACTGGTGGAGGGTGGTAATGAGGGAATCCGAGGAGGAGGTCATGGGGGCAGGGTGGGGGATACGGAGAGATGAGGTGCACTGGTGGAGGGTGTTAGTGAGGGAATCTGAGAAGGAGCTAATTGAGGGAAGGGCTACGGAGGGATGAGGGGCACTGGTGGAGGGTGGCAATGAGGGAATCCGAGGAGGAGGTCAATATGGGGAGAGGCTATGGAGCGATGAGGGGCACTGGTGGAGGGTGGTAGTGAGGGAATCCGAGGAGGGGGTCATGGGGGCAGGGTGGGAGATACGGAGAGAGGAGGGGCACTGTTGGAGGGTGGTAGTAAAGGTATCTACAGAGAAAGAGGTCAGTGGTGGGGCACCAATAAATAACTCTCCACATGCTCTGTATACACACAGAAGCAATCCTTGTATCATAGTGACTGTTTGCAAGTAGATATGATGTAATATATGGCTTGTAGACTACCTCCTGAAGCAACAAATTGGGGCGGCAGTGGACAACCAAATGCCCCCTTGGCCCACCCAAACAAACATTTCTGGAGCCGGGCCTGATCTGCAAGCGTCGGTCTGAATGGGTGCATCTGTCAGCCTGGCTCTGGGAGTCTTTGGAAGTGTGTTTTCCTGCTGTGTATAAGGTGACCAGACGTCCCGGTTTTCCCCGGACTGTCCCTGTTGTCGGAGCAGTGTCCCCGTGTCCCGACACTTTGCCCCCAATTAGAGAAATGTCCCGGTTTTTGTGCAGTGCCCGGGTTAAACTGAGAAATGTCCAGTTTTTAGGTCTCACCTGGCGTAGGCTGCGCAGACATGCGCAGTCTCGCTGGCGAGATTCAATGATTTAGGGTAGCTTTTACTAGCGGGATTTAAGCCCCGCCCCTCTTTTCCATTGGCTGGCATCACCGTTTATGGTAAACGGTAGCCAGCCATTGGAAAAGAGCTTCCAGTGACGTACACTTTTCTCTTTTAGAGCCGTCCCAGTTGGACTGGCTGCCCCGACTTCCTGCTGGCGTAAAAGGTTTGTTATCTTTATGGGGCCAAACACATGGCCCCATAAAGATAAGAAACCTTTTAGCACAAAAGAAAGTCAGGTGAGCCAGTCCAACTGGGACGGCTCTAAAAGAGAAAAGTGTCTCTGGCTTCTCTGGTGACTTTAACAAACCTCTCGGCATTTTTTCTTGGTTTGTTATTACGTGACATAGTAACTCCATAGCATCGAAGGACCCGATTACACGGTTCCCCGTTATGTATCCTGAATCTTTTTCAATTTAGCTAGGCCATTTGCACAGGCCATTTAGTCGCTGTACCTGCCTCATTGTTCAGCTGGTTTATAGTTCACTAACGAGTTGTAACCATTAACCAAGTGTCTACATTTGTGCCCTTCTGAGCGCACTAGTGACCTGTGCGGCGCCCACTCAAGGCTAAGTATTACTGACACTGTGCAGAGCCCCGCGCCTGAACCGGCCTAGTCGGCGCACGGCAACAAAAAATCATTAATAAATAAATGAACCCGTGGTGGGGTCAGACAGCCCTCCCCGTCCCCACACCCCCGAGGCTTGCACCGTTGTACGGGGAGGGGGGTGAGGCGCCTGGCTGGAAACCTGTGCGGGTTGTATAGGCTGTGGGTGTAACGCGCTGAGCAGAAAGAAAACCGAGCCCAGAGTGCGGGGAGGAGGGATGGTGAGGGGGGAGAGGAAGGGGTTGGGGAAGGGGAAGAGAGAAAGGAGAGAGAGGGGCTCTGGAAGGAAAATGAACAGTGAGGAAGTGAGAGAAGGAGGTTCACCCGCACACAAAGACAAGCCCCTCTCGGCTGCCGCCCCCCTAAACAGGTGCCCCCGTGGACATGCCCCTGAGAACAGAGCAGCACTGTGAGACCCTGCAGCCGGGACTGCAGGTACGGGCCCCCCTGCGGCCTAACACCGGGATGTATGTTGAGCCAGCTGGAGCATCTATGCGGCTTTTGTTTATGCTGTCTCTTTACGCAGGCGGGTTGATTGTTGTCGTTTCCGAGCGCTTCTGCCGGTTCGGGACTCCCTTTGCCGGCAGAAGTAACTTCCTCGCTTTCGCTCTCCATTGTTTTTTTTTTTTCTTTCTTTCTGCAGCCGTTTGTGGTTTTTGTGCGCTGCGTCCTGAGCATCTAGAATCTAGATCCTACCGGAGACAGGCTGGCAGCGCTCAGTGCATTCAGCTTCTGCAGCTGCGCTCGCTGTTCAGCCGGCAGGTCACGGGTTCGAAACCAGCCCTCCCTGTTCAATCTTCAGTGGTTACATTTGACAGGTCTTTCATTGACGTGCAGCAAGAAGGTGCCTGGCACACAGCATGTTCCATCCCGTTGCAGTCTGTGTGGGGGTGTCTGGTAGGAGAGTGGATCTTAACTCACATTATTTTGTACATTTCCATTTTGCAGTTCACTTCAGTGTGACTTTGGTATCTGGAGTGAGGCCAGCGCCTTTGTGGTACATAACAATGTGGTTCTAGTAGTAATTAGGATCTAAGCCAGGGTTATCTCATCTGGAGTGGGATACCACTGCAATTTTGTAGAGGTTTTGTGATGGGGTAGGGCAGGCGATCCTTTTTGGCTAACCTGTCATTGCACTATCCATTCCCTACATAGTGCCCAAACAATAACTTGTCACTAAGTAACCAGAAGCTTCAATAGTAAAGGTGAAACTAGTTTTCACTGAACTTAATAAGAGCTGACCTGGCCCTGTATCGTAAAGAACAAGCATTGGCATAGCCAATAGGTCTCACTTTTGGGACCTTATCAGTATTTAATTATGCAGCACAATATCCTTGGTGCAACAACAACTGTTGCATGGCAAAACAGTTATAAGGTCCCAAAGTCGAGACCTATTGGCTATGCCAATGCTTGTTTAAATAGTGTCTCGCACTGAAACACTATTTAAAAACCTGGACATTTCTCTGCTTACTTAGCACAGGTGCTGAGACGGATCTCTATTGGTGTGAGAAGTTGGCCTGGTATATGATGCTCACTAGTTAAAGTGATCACCTTGTACCATGCCAAGCAACCCTTATGGTGTGGTTGTAAGTCAACCTTTTCGGACTAGCTGCCCTAGTGGTAGCGTAGGCTAAGCAGTCGTTGAGGCTAAACTCGTGAAGCGTGTTAAGCCAGCTGTTTTACCAAATGCAACCCCCTTTTATACCAATGAAAGGACACCACACAGATATATATTCAAAATATATATGTATTTATTTCTCAAAGTAACCCCTAGTCTCTTTATGAGCACAGGAGCACAAATCGTCAAACAAGATTACAGTAGAATACACAGAAGATGCACTTTATATGGATAGGCCCGGGTGGCCGCTCAAACCATATACTAAAATAGTGGTATAAGTATCACGAACAGAAAAGGGAAAAGGCCTAGGGCCTCTAGAATCGCTGGGCCTACAAGGAGCTAACGTCAGTTAGTGACCAGGAGGTCCACGGGTGGCGTGTGCAGAGCAAATAGTCACACGCGTGCTCCCATAGGTTTCAATGGGTGCGTAAAAAGTACAAAGTTACTGCAAAGAAGATCTTCCGGATGGACTAGGAACTCAAGATTTGGAACACAGGCACTAGAGATGTAATACTACACTTGGGCACAGGTGTGCCAGCTTTACCTCACCCACAGGAAGCGGGTGCATAGGCCTCGAAGTGCGTCAGGTTTCTTCTATCTGTTCCGTGGAGCTTTAAGACAAAGTTGCTGCAGGCGGTCGGTCCGGGAGAGATGCAGTGGATCCAAGGGTGGATCGGAGATGTTGAAGACCTGTAAGCAGAGGGGACAGTGTTCACAGTCACTAGCCAGTGACCGGCGTGGCACCAGGTGGGTACCAGGCAATGTCGGGTGCAAACAGGAAGAAAGGTGTAGCTTGTCTCTGCAGCCACGTGGTCCCTGGAGGTCGACGACGTCCAGGAGTCGGTTCACGAGCTGTCCCACGCAGGCTCTCGCGGTCGGCGACTTGATCGAAGCAAACAAGCCTTGGCAAAAGCAATTGTTGTGGGAGATGAAATAAGCTGATGGTTCTGACCAGCAAGGTCAGAAGGACTGCTCCTTTGGAGGGGAGCAAGGGCCAGTCTGGAACAACCAGACCAGTGGTGTATTTCGCAAAGTTCGTCGCCAAGATGGCTAGTAGCCAGCGGGCCAGCAACCGGTTAGGCGCGTCGAGTGGCAAAATGCAGAAGGGCCCCACGCAGATCGTGGAGATGCTGGAGGGCTCACCTTTGGTGCAGATGCTGCTCGAGGGTTGGGCTTCTCAGATCCCAAAGCACAACTTGGAGGGAGCCTCGGTTGTTGCACTTGTCAGCTTGTCGTGGTCGTTTCAAGGTGGCTGGCTCCACGTGTCTCGGTGCCTCCACGGGTCTCTTCTTTTCAGAGACTGTGGATCGGGCGGTGAGAGGTCTGGAGGTCCAGGTCTTGTCAGTCTCTGGGCTCGGGCTCCGGCGGGAGGCGGCGGCAAAGCAGACGGTGATTCGCTGGATGGTGCTTGCGTTAGCAAGGTGGTCACTCCCTGACCACAGGGGAGATTGGCTTCAGTCCTCTGTGCAGCAGAGCGTCGAAGTTCCCGTCTTCTTCTTAGTTTCAAGTTGATTCCAGGATGTCTGAAGTCTTAGGACACAGCTCCTACCTTTAAGCGGATTCTAGGGGCCGGACTACCTGCTAGGTCCCTCCCTATGGGTGGGACCAGGAAGGGGGGTGGTTACACCCCCAATCCTTTGTCCAGCTCGCCCCAGGCCCGGGACTGGTGTGCCCCAGGACCGGTTTGAACTGGCATATGCACCGAGGCTCCTTGTGAGCCACAGGCATGTCTGGTTTCTTTCAAGCCCTACCTGACCAATACACAAAATCCTGTCTGGGGTGGTGCATGCACCTCCCCTGGCAGGAAACCCTTTGTCCACACCTCCCAAGCTGGAAGGACTCCCAGCAGCAGGAGGGCAGACTTGTGTCTGTGGTGGCAGCATCCATTTTGTGGAGCTGAGGCTATGTCTGATTTTACCCGGGTTTCAGGTACTGTACATGTCGTGTCCCTCTAGAAGGGTGGAATGCTAACCCCGTCGCCAGAATTGGCGAGGGGTTAGTATTCCAATTCGTATGACACCTTACTCGACATGTTTTGATAAAGCCAAACCAAAGATAGCATTTAACCGCGAGGTTCATAATGCACTTAAGAGTATATGGTATGACGATATCTGGAAACAGTAGAAGTAAGTTGTTCCGACCACTGCAGACAGGCTCAGCTCATGCCAGAGCACCATCTCACATGGAACCAAGCACTCTGCCTTCAGGATTGTTAAGGCCTGCCATAGGAGTGACTTATAGGTTACCAGGTGTCCCATTTAAGGTTAGGTATAGGTATACTACACCTTAGTAAGAGGTGATTACACCACCTTACCCCAGCTGAGTGATCAGCCAGTTGTGTCAAATTGTTAGGCCAAGCCTGGGGTGGCATAATACATGCTTCAGCCCCTGGCAGGCCTTGGGTACACCAATGCCCTGGGTACCTAGTGTACACTGGTACAGGGGCTGACAGGGTGATCCACTTCCAATTGGTTATGCACCTAGGGTGCATAGTTTTAATTTAGTAGAGAGAACAGCAGGCTGGGGGTCTGATTGGCAGGCCCACAGCCTCAATATGTCAAAAACCAGTGAAGCAAAAAGCAAAAATTTGGGGTGACCATAGGATAGCAGACCCTACTCTCCTACAATTGGGATGTCCATTTTTGCCCTCAGGATGAAAAAACAATCTTACTGCTGCAGCAATACCATCCTTCATTGCCTTCAAAGAGACCCGTTATAGTTCTTTCACAGTCTCATCATCCCAGAACTGAAGCATTTTCAATGTTATGTACCACGAAGCCCAAGATTGTTGCTTATTTATCTTATGCAGCTAAGAACAACTGACAAAGCGAGTAGTCCTGGCTTGTTGTAGGTGTAATGTTACATGCATGGCTGCCAAGGTTTCAGATTTCTATGTGTGACATTTTCATAATTTCAGAGTAATTATGAGTGACATTTTAACGACTATGAGTGGCACTTTCTTGCGAGCAAAATAAAGATTTTAAAACGAGGGAAACTTATAAATATCAGATAAGACACCCATTTGAGCAACTAGACACTCTACGTTATCTGCTGCAAAGTGTAAGAAATAATGGTTAAACAACTTTCATTTATACTCATATCTAAGTAAATATACTTAGAATCGTACAAATATCAGGAAACTGCCTTGCAACATATTAAATCAAGGCTCTCTCTGCACACTAAGTCAGGAGCTGTTTTTATTTTTTTGTGGTTGTTTGTTTTTTGAGGCTTGTAACTTCAGCCTTTGCTGACTTATACTGGACCCTCTGGTTCCTCCCTCGTAATTAATGATGCTGCGCAGAGAGCATCACTCAGTCCAGGATGTGTGAGGCCCTGCTAACAACACTCTGGTGGCTACTGTTGTCGGATAGGCCAGCAGAGAAACAACATAAAGATTGCCAGCCTTTGTGGTGGCCCCCCTCCTTCCATGCAAACTAAAGTCAGAAGAACATCAGTACTCTGGGCCACCCTCTGAAGTCACATGAGTGACCCTGTGCCTCTCACCAAGGTGGGACCCAGCCCCAAAAAGATGTGCGAGACCCTAACAACACTTTGGTGGCTACTGTTGTTGGATGGGCCAGCAGAAAAATCAACATAAAGATTGCCAGCCTTTGTGGTGCCCGCCTCCTTCCCAGCAAACTGAAGACAGGAGACCGTCAGGACTCGGACCACTCTCTGATGTCAAGTGAGTGACCCGGCCCAACAGCGAACATATGTCAGAGAGGCCCCAACAACATAAAACACACTTAACGCGGCGCCAGTCTTGCAATCCATTTCACCGTTTTGAGTAACACCGCAGGCGCTGCAGCTGCCTGATCGCGCGCTGCCATTGGCACCCAGGCTTAAAACTTAAACTTACTTGGCCTGTAACACTCTCTGCCAAGGCTGGTCAGGCTGCAGGCACTGGTAGGCTCAGGCCGCGAGCCACTGAGAGCCCCGGCAATTCGGGTTTGCTGCTCAATCCGCACCTCCAGGCCGTGTTGTCCAGGCTGTGCAGTGAGTCATACTTTGCAATCCACAGGGAGCCATGAGTGTCACCAAGTAAGGATATCACACCGTGCAATCAGCGGGTCACCTGGGTGACGGTCACTGAAACCTCGACCTCTCTCTCGGCTAAGTTTGTGTCACACATATGATTTGTCTGTAATTCTTCATCTGTGTCTGTGTAGGCGGCTGTCATTTTAGTTCCTTTTCCATGTCTGACAGCTGTCAAATAGTCCTACTTCTATGTCTATGAACTGTTCCCGTTTTTTAGGTCTTGCCTAATCCAGCGCATGAGCTGGTCTGGCCGAGACATTTAGTGTACGGGTTTTCAAAGTGCTGCCACACGGCCTAGCGCTTGCGTTCACGTGAGCGTGCACGCGCGCAGCGGGCAGCTTTCAGCGCCCGAGGCGCCTTCTGGAGCTTTCACTTTTTTGGCCCGCGTCGCACGGCCAATGCTTGTTTTCCAAGCTTTGGTGTGCGCGCACAAAACTCCCGCTTCTCCCCCTCCCCCACCACATATTGAGTCTCGCGCGCGCGGCCAATGCTTGTTTTTTTTGTCTCGGTTCACATCTCCCTTCTCCCCCTCTGTTGTCAGTTTTGCCTTTTAGCGCTTGCTTGTTCTCTTTGGTTGTATTTCACTTTCTCCATTTTACTCTTTCTTCGCTCTCTGTCTCATACTCTTTCCTTTTTCTTTGAGCTCTATATTTGTCTTACTTCCCTTGTACTTTTTCTCCCATTCTTTTTGCATGCCTCGCTCGTTTTTTTTCTCTCTCTTTTCACCTACCCTTTCTACCTCTCTTTGTTTCTCTCTCTGTTTAACCCATCTAGGCCCCCGTTGCCCTCCATCTAAGCCTCTCTCTTCCAACATTTTAAATTGTGCGACGTTGCAGTATCTGACTTCTAGCACGGATACATCGCAGTGGCGGCTGGTGAAATTTGAAAGCAGTGGGGCGTAAAATTTGTGTTTGCGTGCACCACAGCGAGCGAGTCTGAACGACCTGGTCACATGTTGAAAAATTAGTTTTTTTATTGGTTCCCCTCTCTGCCTCCCTGAGAGTGCCCACTTTCATTTTCTTTCAGTGACACACAGGGCTTTAAGTGGGATGAAAAAACAGTGGGTATGAGAGCATAGGGGCATTGCCGCTGTAATGAAGGGCATGGCTTAAGACAGTTAAGTTAAAACTCTGTGCTTAGCATAGTGTGTGCCCCACTGGTATTTTGCTGCTTCTGTCCATTCGTCCAGATCTATAACACAAGTAACATTACACCTACATACACCAAGACAGGACTATTGGCTTTGTCAATGGCTATCAATTGCATAAGATAAATAAACAACTACTATGACTTTTTTCATATGATATATTGCAAATGCTTCCATTCTTGTGGGCGAGGTTGTGTAGTAAGGCTAGAGCTACTGACTTTAGAGCTGAGAAAGCAGGTTCGAGCCTCAAGTCGGCTCAACATCCTGTGATTCAAATATGTCCAAAACCTTAAGTCTGCAATAGAACAACCGGTCACTGCCTTTGATGTAACTTCAGAGACTCGTTTTTCAGGTTTATATAGCGCAAACTTGGAGTGTTTTACATGAGCACCAGTTACCAGGACATATAATAGGTCCTGGTAACTGGCGCTCATGTAAAACACTCCAAGTTCACGCTATATTGGAACTGAAAAACGAGTCTCTTTTAAGTTAAATTAAATGCAGTGACACGTTGTACTGTATAACCTGTCATCACTGCCGTTGATGTAACTTTAAAGAGACTCGTTTTTTGGTTTTATTATGGCGCAAATTTGCAGCGCTTTACATGAGCACCAGTTACCAGAAAATGTAAAATGTCCTGGTAACTGGTACTCATGTAAAGCGCTCCAAGAAAAACGAGTCTCTGAAGTTACAGCAAAGGCAGTGATGACGGGTTGTACAGTACAACCCGTCACTGCTGGTGTGTCCTGGTAACTGGCGCGCCTGTAAAGCGCTCCACGAAAAGAGAGTCTCATTGAAGTTATGTTAAATGAAGTGACGGGTTGTACTGTACACAACCAGTCACTGCCTTTGATTTAATTTCAAAGAGATTGTGACTGGTACTATTGCGGATCTAAGGTTTGGTCTATTACACACGGAGGGTAAAAAAATGGAGAGCCACGTAGCGACCCAACATGATGCGACATCTACTCACGTGACGTCACGTTTCTCGATCCTGATCCGAATCTTCAACGCACATTGCCCAGCCAACGGCAACTTAATGAAGTTGTGTGTGAGGCCTGGTTGTGTGCTAGGCCTGGCATTGAATCAGGGAAGGGGTCATCACGACGGCGAGCTCAGGCCCCTCGGCTCTCTCTCTCTCCACACTCCCTGTTGTCATGTGTAATGGCGTATACCTACGCACGCACAGGGGAGGGGGAGAGAGAAAGGCTCAGATAACCAGTCACTGCACGGTTTCACAATAAAGCCGTGCAGTGATTGGTGAATATGCACAAGTCCCGTGGACATGCCCATTTCCTCTGGCTCTGCGTTCACTGACTATAGACGCTAAAGCAGCCAATGATTATCCCGAAAATGAAATCGGAGCTGCCTAGACGAACTCCTCCACAGCCCACTCCCCCAGCTTCCAACATCCAATCAGGATGTTAAACGGCAGTACAAACATGAAGGGATTCCTTCAGTTGTTGCCACCCACTTCGCTTCCTCGATGTAGGCTAGCCCTGCCCCTAACCATTTATTTCAATGGCACTCTGCTGAAAATGCCTGGACCACAGCATAAGCGCCCCATACAAAGGTTAACCATTCCGCTTCTACCGGCCACTCCTACCATGCTACATCACTCTCTCCTCGTGTGTGCCTCAAGGGCGAGCAAAAGCCGTCGCCCCAGCCAGCACATGTGGACGAGGACGTCATTCTCGGCTCGCTCCTCAGTACTTTCATTTTCATTATTAAAGCAAATAAGCAAGTAAGCAACAGAATCTGTGTTACAGAGTTAGTTAACACGAAGCAGAGAGCACTTTATTTAAAGCTGCTTCGTGTTGTACATTAATCTCTCTTTTCTCTCGGATGCTAGGGAGGGCAACGCCCCTTTCGCCCGTTATAACCAGCCGCCACTGATACATCGTCAGGCAGGAGGCAGCACGCGCCTCCCGGAACCTGAGGACGTCTCGTGACCATCTCTTTGTCTCATGATATAGTTGAAATCGATATGCCTACAACAGGCTTCCTGGAAATAGCATATATTTCCAAATCTTCCTGAAATAAGGTGGCATTCGCCTAGGCGCTGCATTGAACAGCATTAAAATTACATTTATGTAACGCTTGGCACCCCTGACGAGAGACGGTAGCGCTATATTTTGTGTTAAGTAAATGAAGCACGTGCCGTGCTGATCAGTGTTGATCAAGGTAGGATAATAGCATTTTAATGGCAGCTGGTATGTGACAAGTGTATGACAGGTTACAAACACCGATGTCGTGGTCCAGGGATATCCACACAGTGGGCACAGCCTGGGGGAGGCGTGAGGAGGGGGTGTGCTTAGCACGGCTCTGCAGCTGAGTTCTCCGTCTCATATTATCAGGTACAACATTAAACTAGAGGAAACAGTATATTATGGCACCGCTACCAGCTGTCCTTAATCACGTGTGCCCCCTGCATGCAACAATTCACCGTTCGCCACACTACCCTCTCGAAAAATATTTCGGAGTTAAAAACATAGCACAGTGGTCAGATTTCTATCCTTGTAATATAGATTTGCCCACGTTTAATGCACACTCGAGTGAAATTTTCTTACTGACATCTGTGGGTACGTGTAGTTTCTTCCTCAATATGTAATCACCTCACGTGCAATATTGTATATCTTTTGTTTCACATATGTTATTGGGGTATCTGCCTATCAGGAAACAACTGATTCATAAAATGATAATTTATTTTTCACTAAAACATTTTAAGTGTATTAATGAGAAGAACTAATTAACAGATATAAAAACACTTTATATAAGATCTAGGTAAACGCAGGTTCAGAACAAATCTCTCAGCAACACCCAGGCTTCAGACAAGTCCATACCTTTTTTTAAAGAAAACCGCTCCATCCCTAAAGGTTGCACTTTCTTCCTATGTCCCATATCAGTTCTTTTCCCTTGTCTCTGTTCCTCTGTTTCATTTCTCCTGTCCCCCCTGAAGGCTTTGAGTTAATCTTACAGAGTGCATAAAGTGGTGGGCAAACACTCAGCATAATTTAACTAAACACACACTCACTCAATCACTCTCTCTTCCTCGCTCGCTCCCTCTCTCCCTTTCCTCTCTCTCTCTCGCCCTAACTCTCTCTTCTTCTTCTTCTTCTTCCCTCTTTCTCTCTGTTTCACCCTCCCTCTTCCCTCTCTCTCTCCCACTCCCCCTCTCTCTCCTTACCTCCCTCTCTCCGCTCTCTTCCCACTCTTCACTCTCTCCCCCCTCTTCACCCTCCCTCTTTCTCTCCCTCTTCCCGCACTCTCTCTTCATCTTCTCTCTCTCTCCCACTTGCTTCTCTCTCCCACTTGCCTCTCTCTCCCACTTCCCTCTCTCTCTCCCTCTTCCCCTCTCTCTGGCACTCCCCTCTCTCCCTCTTCCCCCTCTCTCTTGCACTCCCCTCTCTCTTGCACTCCCCTCTCTCTTTCTTCTTCCCTCTCTCTCTCACGCTCCCTCTTTCCTCCCTCCTTCCCTCCCTGTTCCCCCCTCCTTCCCTCCATCTTCCCCCTTTGTCTCCCAATATACAAAGAAGCATATGGACTGCACCGAGGTTGTAGTAGAGGCGACCTGAAGCCTACAATGAGTGATAAAAGTGCTGCGAGAGGCTCAGATAGCTGCCCAAAAGCGAGACCTATTGGGTATGCCAATGCTTTTTTTTATTCTAGAAGAAGGTAGAACAGCGAATTTATGAATCATAATCAGTTCAAGTCTAAATAAAAGTAACCGTGCTAAGACCTCAGTGTATTCCCAAAGAGGACAGGCGAAGATTTGGCAGCAGTGAGCTCTGCAGTTTTTTTCATTAATCCTTTTTGTCAAATCTGACCATCCGCCCTCAACATAGTCAACAAGCGCCCCCCAAGCATTGGCATAGCCAATAGGTATTGCCTTTGGGCCCTTATACGTTTTTAGCCATGCAACAGTTGATGTTGTTGCACCAAGGATATTGTGCTGCATAACTAAATACTTATAAGGTCCCAAAAGCAAGACCTATTGGCTATGCCAATGCTTGTTGTTTTGAGAATCTGGCCACCCTAGCTGTGTAGGGTAGCTGTGAGCAATGCATCTTGGGAAGTGTAGTATCTGGTTTTATGGTATCCAGCATTGGGACGCTAAAGAAGTGCAGATTCCTGATCCATATCTTTCAGTAGTCCCGCGCAACGTTTTGTATATTGTGTGATATTTAGTGAATACGTCTTCTGTGTTCCAAGCAAAACAGCTTATTAATGAAGGATTCGGGGCATTGAATTTTCAGTCCTGAAATCCCAAACCAGACCCCCGCCCATGCTGCCCACACGCCACGGCACTGACACCTCCACTCTTAAAATGACAGCTGTTTGAACCAGCACCTTCCCCTTTCATCCCAGTTCCCTGCCTGGCATCCCCTGGGGGCTGGTCCTAATTCCTGCAGCATTACATGTCAGCAACGAGTGGTGCATGCGAGCTGTTCCGTTGCACACCTCTGCTCGACAGTGAGGGGGCGGGGGAGGGCCGAGTTGTGTTATCCGTCGACGTGAGCGCAAGTCGCGCAATGCCGATCGTGCTCTAGCCGGAGGCTAGAGCGCTAACTGTAACATCCCTCTATAACTCGGTCCTTGACAACAGTTCAAACATTATTTCGCGGCGTCACTTACTTGGCACGCAAAGTCTCTCAACCGGCTGCTGGGCCTGGGGTTCTCTCTCAGCACATACCTCGAGGTCCCCCGAAGGGCCGGGGTTTGGGTTGTTGGTGTTGCCCATTGCCCTGGTTCACCATCCGGACTCTCGGTCTCATTCGGGTCTGATCTGGGGGCGCCCTGGGGGACGGGGCTGGGTATGCTGGCTGGGAGGGCCCCGGGGTCGTGTTCTTCTTCGACCTCAGTGGTTCCATAGTCGTCCACGGGGCTCCTCACCACTTTGAACCACGATATGTTCCTGCCTCCTCGTCGTGCCGTCACCATGGTTCCTTGCCGGTCGACCACTCTCCAGTGGCCCTTTTCGTATCTTGTCTTGAATTTTCCCCCGGGCCGTCGTTCTCTTAGAATGACTGTATCTCCGGCATGGACCTCTCTGGGCGCGGCTCTCCGCGCCTTACTGACTTTGTCGTTTCGCTCTTGGCGCCTCTGGAACGCCCTCTCCTCGTCGAAGGGCGGGCCTATCCAGCCTGGAGCGACTGGTAGCCCATCTCTCTGAGTTCCATTGAACATCAAAGTCCATGGTGCTTGACGGGTTGAGCAGTGGGGGGTGCTGCGATACACTCCCAGAAACAGCTGCAATTCTCGCTCAGGGTCTAACTGTTTGGACACAGCGATGCGCAGTGTTTTATTGATGGTGCGCATGAGCCGCTCTACCTCTCCATTGGCTTGTGGCCACTGAGGGGTGATGCGCCGATGGCGGATGCTGTGTGATTTTAAGAATTCTTCGAATTCGTGTCCTTGGAACGGGGGCCCGTTGTCAATCCGCAGTTCTTCTGGGCACCCGAACATTCAAAACACCTTTTCCAGGACTGGGCCTACGTGCGTGAAGGCGGTGGACGGCAACGCTTCGGCTATCGGGTACTTCGAGTAGCTGTCGATGATCACTAGCGTGACTCGCCCGTTGGGCAGGCTCCCGAAGTCCACACTGATTTTCTCCCACGGGCATCGTCCATGTTCCTCGGTTATGATGGGGGCTGGCGGCTGGGCTCCGCTGGTTATCTGGCATGGCTGGCAGCTGCGAACTGCGTCGTCTACGCACTCATCCATGCTCAGGAACCAGACTTTCTCCCTCATTCGAGTTTTCATCTTTTCCGTCCCTTGATGTCCTTTGTGTGCCAGCTGCGTTGCCCTTGTCCTGAGGGCGGCCGGAATAACAATTCTGGAGCCTCGAGGATGAGTCCCCCTCTGGTCACACTCAGCTCATGCCGTATCCTCCACATGTGCTGGAGGTCATTCCTCTCTTCGCTGGTCCATGAGTTAGCTGTTTGTAGGAACTGCTGCCAGGTTCCTTCTAGGATTGTGTTTTTGACCTTGACCATTACTGGGTCTCGTCTGGCTGTTTCCAAGATCTCCTCCAGCGTCAGCGCCCGGGGACACGTCAGGGCAGCCACCATGTCCAAATTACCTTCGACCTCCTCTTCTTCATCCATAGGCGTAGGCTTGCCACTGGTCTCTGGGTGCCGGGACAGGAAGTCTGCCGGATTTCTGGATCCTGGCCTGTATACCACGCTCAGGTGGTACTGTTGAAGGTTGATGGCCCATCGCTCTAGCCGTGGAGGCGGGTGGGGCGCTGTCCCTCGGAAGAGTGGTACTAGCGGTTGATGGTCTGTCACCACTGTGAACGGGTGCCCGCACACATACAGGTGGAAGTGGCGGCAGCTCCATCGGATTGCCAGAGCTTCACGCTCGATTTGTGAGTAGCGTTTCTCCGTGTCCGTTAGGGCCTTGCTGGCATACGCTAGAGCTGCCCACTGCCTTGGTCCTTGCTCTTGCGTCAGGACCGCTCCTAGCCCTACGGGGCTGGCGTCCACTAGGATCTCGGTTCTCTTGCCCGGGTCAAAGTAGACCAGTGTGGTCTGGTCTAGGAGAGCTTCCTTGATCGCTTGGAATGTTGTCTCTTCTGTGACTGTCCATTGCCACATCACATCTGTCTTGGTGAGGTGTCTGAGAGGTTCGGCAAGGGTGGCCAGGTTCGGGATAAACCGTCCGCAGTAAGTGGCCATACCCAGAAAGCTGCGGACCTCCGCCACTGATCCTGGGGCTGCGGCCGCTTTGATGGCGTGTGACTTCCGGGGGTCCACTTGGATGCCTTCCTTGGTGAAGACATAGCCGAAGAATTCGATTGTTTGCTGAAACAGCTGGCACTTATCTCGGTGTAGGGTGACGCCATGTTCCTGCAGACGTGACAGTGTGGCCCAGAGGTGCTTGTAATGTTCATCCACCGTCTTGGAGTATATGAGGATATCATCGCTCACGTTTAAGACACCAGGCAGGCCGAGCAGAATGTCTTTGATGGTGTTTTGGAAAATTTCTGCTGCCGATGAGATTCCAAAATGTAGCTGCTTGTATCGTCTCAATCCCAGATGCGTGCTAAATGTGGTGATGTATCGGCTCTCTGTCGCTAAGGTGAGCTGGTGGTATCCGGCGTTTAAGTCTAATTTTGAAAACCAATAGCGCTCCGTTTAGATCGGACACGATATCATCCATGGTAGGTGTTAGAAATGGGATTTCTGGCTGGCTAGGGCTTGCGCCAAAGCCAGGCAGAAACTACCACTCTAGTCAGGGCTGGGGAGTTACACGCCAAAGATAACCCCTGCTCACCCCCTTGGTAGCTTGGCACGAGCAGTCAGGCTTATCCCGGAGGCGATGTGTAAAGCGTTTGCGCGCGCACCCAGCGGCAACACCCAAGGCCCACCACAAAAGAAACTCCACACAAGGTATTATATAAAAATAGCCTTTGTATTACCAAAACACATTAGATAAGAGCACACACTTTACAATGTGTTTTGGTAATACAAAGGCTATTTTTATATAATACCTTGTGTGGAGTTTCTTTTGTGGTGGGCCTTGGGTGTTGTCGCTGGGTGCGTGCGCAAACGCTTTACACATCGCCTCCGGGATAAGCCTGACTGCTCGTGCCAAGCTACCAAGGAGGTGAGCAGGGGTTATCTTTGGCGTGTAACTCCCCAGCCCTGACAAGAGTGGTGGTTTCTGCCTGGCTTTGGCGCAAGCCCTAGCCAGCCAGAAATCCCGTTTCTAACATTGATGATCAGCGGTGGGATTTGGACTTGCGTTTGCGCTGTACTGCAGCAGCAACTGGCTGCACCACAAAACTCTGCATTTAGATAATCACATGGTATAGGGATTATTGTGCTAAGTTTGTTTTTGTCATTTCTTTGGAAATGTGTTTCTTGTGCACTGTGAGTTAGGTGTCCCTAGCTCGGGAGGGTAGATCATCCCCCTAAGTGCATTGTGTTTTCTGGATTCACGAGAGGGTAGGATCCAGTGGTGGCAGCATAATAGTGTCCAGTACATTTGTTCCCCGCCCTGCGCCCAGAGTTGGTACCTGTGTCACTTGTGGTCAGGTTGAGGAATCAGGGGTGGTAGAAACTGCCATACCAGTCCGAGGGGAGGGTTGTGTGTGGATGAATGGTGTGTGGTACTAGGCAAGTGAGTGTGAGTTCTCTGGGTTAGAGAGCTTGCTGAATCTTTTTGTGAATTGTGTACTCCTGTTAAGCTCAGACCCCTAGGTTCCCTGTGTAATCTTTTCACCATAACGTCCGCCAGAATGGAGCCTGCTTTTGATTCCTGTGATCTAGCTTGGCACCAGAGGCAGGAGTTGGAAAGGTCCTGTAGAGAGAGAGGTATAAGGGTGAGAGAGTCAGACACTCTGTACGAACTTAGGGACCACCTGTTCCTATGGCAAAAGGGTCATGGGGATCCTGAGTGCAGTACGTAACGGGCCCGGGCCTCACACCTGGAGGGTGGTGGGTCTGTGGGGAGCACTGAGGATTCAGAAGAGGAGGAAGAAGATGACAGTACCTGGATGCCAGTAGAGAGTGAGGACCCCATAGGTAGGGAGTCCCTTGCTGGGTCCTGCGTAGGAGGCAGCGCCTCATCCCTTTCCCTGTCCCCAGAGGAGTGGGAAGATAGGAGGAAAGAAAGGGAGCACCAGCTGATGCTAGAGAAGCTCAGGTTAGAGCATGCCCAGGCTATGGCGCAGCTGGAGGTCAAGAAGCAACAGCTAGAGACTGAGAGGGTCTTGGCGCAGGAGAGGATAGAGGAGGCTGAGAGGGCCTCCACCAGAGGCAAAGTAGCTCTGGAGGGTAGGCTATCCCCTGCGCGCAGTTTTAATTTTCTGGGCTCCCCAGGGAGGGTTGAGTCCAGTGGGGGCAGTTATATAGAGTCCCGTGCGAGAAGTCCCACTCCCAGTTCCCCGGGTATGGTACCTGTTTCCCAAGAGGAGGAGTATAGGTTGAAATTCAGGGGCAGTAGGAAACTGTCTCACCAGTCTAGGGAGGAGTTTGTGGATGACTGTCAGGATGCACTGGTGGAGTGGCTGATGGTTAACCCGGAAGAGGATTTGAAGGCAGTGATCAAAATGATTATCAAAGAGCAGATGCTCAGTAGTTGTTCTCCAGGGTTGCGCCAACACCTGCTGAGGTACGACTCTTTTTGTCCTTGGGAGCTTGCAGAGGAAGCAGAGCGCTGGGAAAGTGCTAGAGGTTCTCTAGAGTCATTAGGGAGTGACTCCAAAAGTAGTGGTTCAGGTATCTTCCAGCCCAGCGTGGTGGAAGAGGCTCAGTGTAGCCCAGCTAGGTCCCAGGATAGCGAGGAGGGTGTAGGGGCTCACTGCCTGGCTCAGTGGAGCAGGAGTGAGAGGGTGACCGAGGGTCCCCAGACGCACGAAACCCTGCCTCAGGACTTGGATGGTTTCATGAGGGAACACCAAGTTGGGGACCTAGGCTGTCCTGTTACTCCACTTGAGGAAACTCTCTTAGTGAGTAGAGGACCTGGAGCGCCTGTAAACAGGGCTCCTGTGGTTCTAGAGTCTGGCAGTACCGCTCCGGTAGGGAGGGTACAGGAGTCCAGTGTGAGGAGTGATTGGGGGATGAGTTCCCCAGTGGAAGAGCCAGTGGGTCAGGGACTACCCAGTTGGGCTAGGATCCCGTGTAGTGACCATGGTGACACCACTTCTGTTCTGGGGGATCTCTGCGCACTGTCAGGTGGACAGGGGACGGGAGATCCGCGCCAGACAGACAGTCACCCGACTTATGTGTCGTTTGTTAACCTCAGGGGGATGGAGTGTAAATCCCCAGAAGTCCTGGAGTGCCAGGCGATTATTCCACCAAAGGTTCTAGGCCGGAGGTTGGGAGGCCAGGTTCAGGATCAGCCTGACCTGAAGGGTGGGACGTCTGTAACCAGCGTCCCGACCAGTTATTCTTCCAGAGGTACCGCCCCAGTTGGTAGGGAGCAGGGCTCTGGAAGGGGGTGCAGAGGGTGGAAGATCCCACCTCTGACCCCGGTGCAACCTGAGGGGTTAAACCCTGGGTTGGAATGGCGTTCTAGGTGTACCGCTCGCCAGAGGAGGAGGAACCCTAGGAGAAGAGGTAGGGGGAGGAGAGCCTTCCCTGAGACTCCTGGTCCGCCTGAGGGTGTAGACCCTAGGCTGGAGAACCAGTGGCAGTCTAGTCCTGTCTTGCAGAGAGGAAGAGTGGAGAATGGCCGCTATGTGCCAGGGGTTACTACCCCCCACTCTGTGATTAGGCAAGGACCAGTGGCACCTGGGTGGCCTAGGGCCTGGTCTTGGCCGCGGACAGCTTGGGAGTACCAGTGGGGTAGCCCAGTTGGTCCAGACAGTGGTTTTAGAAGGAATTCCATGGGTTCACCGTGGCGTAGAACCGGAGGGTGTCCCTGCAGTTGCGGGCCCACGTCCGTGTTCTATCGCCCCAAGCAGGGAAGTCCATCACGGTGGTGATTGGTCTGCCCTGCATTTTGGCTGGAAGGGGGTTGTGTTGGACTTGGCCCTTCTGGCAGGTTCACCCCTGAACTTTTTGCTTTTATTGGTGACCTGGTGGTAGTGATTTTTGGTTTCTGCGCACTTTCCCTGTGTCCCAGAGTAAAGTGCGTGCGCCCTCTGAGTGCATGTGGTGAGATAGGCCTGCCCTCCCATAGGAATGCATAGGGAATGTATGTGTCCCTGGTAGTTCCTGATGCGTGGGGTGTGCAGGCTCGAGTTTGGTATGTGCGGACTCGTGTGATCGAATGCTTCGCAATGATATATAATGCGTGATTATGTCATGTGCGGAAGTGCCACTTCTAGGAGTTGGCATATTAGTGTAAAGTGTGTCTGGCGTGTGATTGGCTGGAGCTGGCTGGTGAGCCTGGCTCCAGGAGTCTGGTTGGGTCTGCCCCAGTGGTGAGTGTGAGATTAGCATGCTGATGGCTGGGGAGGAGTGCACCTTGGACCTGAATAGGGCAGGGCTTTCCCCACACAATGCTGGCTCCGCCCCCTGTGGTGACGACCCTAGCCCTGCCAGTGAATAGAGTGAGGGGCTGAGCACATCAAGGGTGCTCCCCAACCAGCTGCGACTGGTTTTCCCCCTCACCCTGAACCAAGAACAAAGGGTTTTACTGTATAAAAATGGGGCTGTGTCCCCACAGAAACTGTTCTCTTCCAGGATCCTATCTGAGGGGGGCTGCTGCTGCTGGGCGCCAGGAGAGACCGTCACTGGGGACTGCCTCCCTGTTGGAGGGCCCTGTGAGCTGGCCCCTGGGCCCAGTCCTTGCCCCCTGCATCTGAAGGCTTTGTTTCTGGGCCTTGTTTTTATCCCTAAGCGCCTGGGAGCACTTTTATTTGCTTTATAGCACTAAGAGCGCTTTATCTTGGACCCCAGCGCTGAGAGAGCGCTTCGGTGACGCCTCTGCCGCACCGGACTGTTTGCCTAACCGAGGGAATCCCCGGCGTAGGGATCCCCCCTCGGGGTGCCGAGAATTGAAAGGCGGGAGCCCACCCCGCACACTTGTGACGTCGCGGGTGCCTACCCCGCTTTGTTAGGGAAGTGAAATCCCTAGCGGGTGCCCACCCCGCCAGGGACCTGGCCACTGTCTTTATTTTGTCCTGAAGCGGGTGCCCACCCCGCCAGGGACTGTGTGATTAATCCACGGGAGCCTACCCCGTATTCTTGCCACCGGGAACACCGGGCCGCCGCGCTGCCTGCGGCGACCCGGAAGGTGTCAGGGAAACCCTGATTGTGGGTGGGGCTTTTGGTGACGCGCCCCCCCGGAAGTAGACGGGCCTCCCGTGAGCTGGGGGAGACCCGGGATACTGCCAAAGAGAGGCGGGAGCCCACCCCGCTCTCCCGACCAGAGAAGCCTCCAGGCGGGGCTCCTGTGCGGAAGGTGGAGCCCCGCGTGTCCCTGCCTGATTCGGAGGAGTACGGGAGCCCACCCCCTTCTCCCACAGCAGACAGGAGAAAGTCCCGGGTCCCAGGAGGGGGCCGGGCGAAGGCAAGTGAGCGTGGTGACTGCCCCACCGCCGTAAAGGAGGCGCCGCATGCCGAGAAGAGGGCCCGCGCGCAGCTGCCAGAGTCCGGTGAGTGGGGCTCCAAGCTGACCTTGTTGGGGCCGCATTGCTTGTTTAAGAGCCGGTTGAGGCTCCAACGCGGGCGCATTATTGTTTAGAGCCTGCGAGGCTCAGGGGGCATTTCTTCAGTGATAGAGCGGCCCCAGATGGCAGCGGGCCGCTCCCACCTTGCCCCACAGAGTTGTTCAGAGCCGCGGAGGCTCTAGGGGGGCATTTCTTGTTGTAGAGCCCAGAGGGGCTCAGGGGGCCACGGGGATTGGGTATTCAGAGCCCTGGAAGGCTCCAACGTTGGCCCCAGCGTCTTCCCAGCTGCCCAGCACTTAGTGGGCAGCTGCCACGTTTAGACACCCCCCCTGACATTGGGACACAGGGCGTCCTTGCCCCTTCAAGGCCAGTTGGCCTAGGGACTGCCACAGGTGGTGGCTTATGTGAGTCTTGCGCTATTGTTCCTTTCCTGCACCTCTGAATGTGTTTTTATGCGTCATGTGCCTTGTTTTACACCGCTGAATGTATTTTATGCATCATGTGTTTTCCTTTCCTACACCTCTGAATGTGTTGCGATGCATCATGTGTAACGTGCTATTACCCCTACAGGTATTGTGATACTTAGGTGGTTGTTTGTTTACTCCTAGTACAGGTGGTGCTAGTGAGGTCCTAGTTCCCTGCGTGACATTTTCCTAAGGTGGTTAGGGTTGCGTAGGTGGTACTTACCTGTTACCAGTAGTTACTGGTTGTGTGCTACATTTGCTATTTTTGTACTACAGTATTATTCCTACGTTCTAAGTGCTATTTCTACAAAGTGCTAATTCCTGACAGTGGTCCATGTGGCCCTGTCCCCTGTACATATAATCCCTTGTAAACTCTCCCCGTGCCTGTTGGCACATTGTAAAGTGTGTGTTTTTATCTAATGTGTTTTGGTAATACAAAGGCTATTTTTATTTAATACCTTGTGTGGAGTTTCTTTTGTGGTGGGCCTTGGGTGTTGTTGCTGGGTGCGCGCGCAAACGCTTTACACATCGCCTCAGAGATAAGCCTGACTGCTCGTGCCAAGCTACCAAGGGGGTGAGCAGGGGTTATCTTTGGCGTGTAACTTCCTTGCCCTGACTAGAGTGGTGGTTTCTGCCTGGCTTTGGCGCAAGCCCTAGCCAACCAGAAATCCCATTTCTAACAGTAGGCGTGATATGCCTTTCCCGTTTGATGGCCTTATATGGGAGGCACATATCAATGCACAGCCGGATCTTCCCGGGCTGGCGAGGTTTCTCGGCGATCACCATTGGCGATACCCATGGTGTGGGTCCTGTAACCTTCTCGATTACTCCCTGTTCCTCTAGCCTCTGGAGCTCTTCCTCTACTAATGGGCGTAGGTGAAACGGTATCCGCCTGTGTCAGAGGGCTGTTGGTGTTACTGAGGGGTCAATGTGGAGGCGTATTGGCGGCCTTTTGATCTTCCCCAGCCCTGAGAATAGGCTTTTGAATGTCTCCAGCAGGTCTTCGACTTGTTTGTCCTGGACATTCCTGAGGAACGCAATTAGTCCTAGATCCTCCGCCGCGTGTCCGCTGAGTAGTGTGTCTACTTCTTGGTCTATGACGTGGATGTCAATGACAATTTCCGACTTTTCTGAGCGCACTGCTACTGTCATCTTGCCTTTCAGAGGTAGCGGCGTGTCGCTCCCGTAGGCGTAGATTTTGGCCTTGGAGTGTCGGAGTTCCGGGCTTGGACTGAGACGGTTGTATTGCTGTACGCCCATCACCGTTACGGACGCGCCCGTGTCAATCACTGCGTTTACTTCTGACCCAGCTACGAGTATGTCACATCGTGGCTGCGGTCGCCTAGTGCTCTTTAGGGCTTTGGTGAACGATATTAGGTATGTTTCCCCATCATCGTCAGAGTCTGTGTCAGAGTCTTGGTAGTCTCTGGTCTTCTCACTTCTTGACTTTGGCTGTGACGACAGCGACGTGTGCGACAGTTGCCTCACCATCTTCCTCAGTGGTCTGTCCCGTCTATTCCCGCTTTTCTGCGTCTTCCTCCGGCAGACAGACGCAAAATGGTTGTCAATGCCACAGTTCGTGCATGTCTTTCTTCTCGCTGGGCATGCTTTGATTGGGTGATCTTCATACCCGCAGTAGCCACACTGCCTGGCTTGTGCTGGGGGTCGCCGGTCACGGGGTCTCTGTGGCCTTTCCTTCGCTCGCACCGCATCCGTCTTCTCGGTTTTCACCTCAACGCTCTTGTCTGTCCCTTTTACCAAGGCCTGGTCCATTTCTTCAGCTCTCGCCGCTGATAGGTCATGTGTCCTGGCTAGGACGAGGATATCATTCATCGGGATGTTAGGTTGACGGAGTATTAATCCTCGTAGCGTCTTGCTCTGAATTCCCAGTATCAGCTGTGCCCTGATTTCTTCCTTGGCCCTGTCTCCTACGAGGTGGGTGTCTGCGAGGGCTCTTAGCCTTGTGTGGAAAGCATCCACAGACTCACCTTCGCGCTGCTTTGCTTGGCGGAGTTTAAAATGCTCGTAGTCTGGATTGACCTGGGGGTCAAAGTGCACGTTCAGGGCCGCCACCGCCGCCGTGTAGTCGTCGGGGTGCCCCGTGTTCGGCAGGTATTTGAATAGGAGATATACTCCTTCCCCTGCGTAGTGTAGGAGGAGGTACCTTTTCACCGCCCCATCCGTCTCCCTGGATCCGAAAAAGTAGTTTACCAGTCTGCCTAGCCAGGTCTGCCATCGCGGCGCAGCTGTCGTGGGGTCAGCGGCTTCGCTGAATGGGGGTAGCACCCCTGAAGGGGGGTGATGAGGCAGCACCCTCGCTGGGTCGGGCTGTTCAGTGTCGCCCATGGTGACCCGGGACCACGTGCCTGCTGCGTCAGCAACAGTGTGCTGTGTGCCACTGGTCCTTAGTGCCTCTTGTCAGGCTTTGCGGTGACTGTGTTTAGGAAAATATAAGTATGCCTTGGATATCATTTTTGCACAGAAAAAACACATTTGTCTCGCCTGTAAAGAACTTTTAGCTCTTGGGCCGCCGTAGCACCTTGATGCATATATTCACCTGCGTGGTTACTCGTGCATGGCTATCCATCATTGCTCTGTGGGATATTTTTGCTGATGCTGTTTATCATTATAAATAACCATTTTCTAGGTCCCGCATACCAGGCGTCGCAAGTTGTCTGTTTGGAAATAAAATATGTGGGCTTTCCAAGAACTTACAGTGGAGTTGCAGCCTGCACATTGATTACCATTAGTAGACTTTATTGTCATCTCATTTGCTTGCTTCTTATGCGATGACTTTCTTTTATATTGTTCCATCTTGTTTGTCCCTCCCCTGGACAGACTTCCCACTCCCTTGTGATTTTGCTGTCCTGTCCTTTTCAAGCAGTCACGATGGACTGCCACCGGTCACCCGATATAAGGCCAAATTATATCACCGTGGTGTCCTACCCGCAGTAGTGTTCCTCTTCCAGACGGTTTCCTCACATTCTGCCACTGGGTGCCACTGCCTGCGAGTGGGGAGTATGCAGATTAGTGGTGGTTTAGTCCCTCATTGGCTGGTGCTTGCACTCCACGTGCCAGCCTACCATGGGATTCAGGCCACGCTGCCGTCCTCACACTTCTCTGCCATTGCCATCCTCTTTGATTGCATTAAATTTAGGATGCAATGTAAGAATTTAAATACTGAATCTTTTTGCACATTTTGTGCCAGCCTATCTTATCCACATGCAGCCTGTCTTACACTGTGTGCAATACATAAAAAAAAAAATGGTGGCAGTCCGTGCTTAATTTGCAAAATAATAAATGCTGGGGTCCATTTTTAGGTCTCGCCTAGCGACGCAGCGCATGCATTGCTCATCTTGGCGAGATCTATTGTTGATTTAGGGACAGGAGATGTGAACGCATAGGGACAGGAGATGTGAACGCGTGCACATCGCCAGTCCCTCCCTGGACCCTGTCTCCTGCTCGCTGTGCCAGCGCTGAATGCTCTGGGACTGGAAGTTTCTCCCCGCCAAGCTTGCGTGTTTGTGGGTGTTCTCGCAATCCGTTCCCTCCTGTGATACGGTCCAAAATGTAATATTGTCCGGGCAGGAGTACGTCTTTAAGGAGGGTGGAAACGGAGAACAGACTCACCCAAAATTGTTTGCAATGCAGGGGAATAGGTTTCTCTAATTGTGAGGGATTTGCGCATGCGTAAATGTACGTTACCTATATTTGTTTCCAAAAATACCCATATACGCATGTGGGATCGTTGAGATTTACAAAGAATTCCACAACTGGCCTCACGAAAGTGTGATTGTCATCATGGTTACCGGCAGTACTCCTACAATCCTCTGCCAATTCTAAAATGTCGGAAATTTACTCCTGGGTGACTTTTCTTCAGACTCGACCCTATATCTGTGGCAACCAGGTCAGCAGAGCTGCTCTAGAGCCAGAGAACCACCAGGTCAGCAGAGCTGCTCTAGAGCCAGAGAACCAGGTCAGCAGAGCTGCTTCAAAGCCAGAGAACCAGGTCAGTAGAGCTGCTCTAGAGCCAGAGAACCAGGCCAGCAGAGCTGCTTTAGCGCCTAGGAACGAAGTCGGCAGAGCTGCTTTAGCGCCTAGGAACGAGGTCAGCAGAGCTGCTCTAGAGCCAGAGAACGAGGTCAGCAGAGCTGCTCTAGAGCCAGAGAATGAGGTCAGCAGAGCTGCTCTAGAGCCAGAGAACCAGGTCAGCAGAGCTGCTTCAAAGCCAGAGAACCAGGTCTGCAGAGCTGCTTCAAAGCCAGAGAACCAGGTCTGCAGAGCTGCTTCAAAGCCAGAGAACCAGGTCAGCAGAGCTGCTTCAAAGCCAGAGAACCAGGTCAGCAGAGCTGCTTCAAAGCCAGAGAACCAGGTCAGCAGAGCTGCTTCAAAGCCAGAGAGCCAGGTCAGCAGAGCTGCTTCAAAGCCAGCGAACCAGGTGAGCAGAGCTGCTCTAGAGCCAGAGAACCAGGTCAGCAGAGCTGCTCTAGAGCCAGAGAACCAGGTCAGCAGAGCTGCTTCAAAGCCAGAGAACCAGGCCAGCAGAGCTGCTTCAAAGCCAGAAAACCAGGCCAGCAGAGCTGCTTCAAAGCCAGAGAACCAGGTCAGCAGAGCTGCTCTAGAGCCAGAGAACCAGGTCAGCAGAGCTGCTCTAGAGCCAGAGAACCAGGTCAGCAGAGCTGCTCTAGAGCCAGAGAACCAGGTCAGCAGAGCTGCTCTAGAGCCAGAGAACCAGGTCAGCAGAGCTGCTCTAGAGCCAGAGAACCAGGTCAGCAGAGCTGCTTCAAAGCCAGAGAACCAGGTCAGCAGAGCTGCTTCAAAGCCAGAGAACCTGGTCAGCAGAGCTGCTTCAAAGCCAGAGAACCAGGTCTGCAGAGCTGCTTCAAAGCCAGAGAACCAGGTCTGCAGAGCTGCTTCAAAGCCAGAGAACCCGGCCAACAGAGCCGCCGTAGAGCCAGAGAACCCGGCCAGCAGAGCCGCCGTAGAGCCAGAGAACCCGGCCAGCAGAGCCGCCGTAGAGCCAGAGAACCCGGCCAGCAGAGCCGCCGTAGAGCCAGAGAACCCGGCCAGCAGAGCCGCCGTAGAGCCAGAGAACCCGGCCAGCAGGGCCGCCGTAGAGCCAGAGAACCCGGCCAGCAGGGCCGCCGTAGAGCCAGAGAACCCGGCCAGCAGGGCCGCCGTAGAGCCAGAGAACCCGGCCAGCAGGGCCGCCGTAGAGCCAGAGAACCCGGCCAGCAGGGCCGCCGTAGAGCCAGAGAACCCGGCCAGCAGGGCCGCCGTAGAGCCAGAGAACCCGGCCAGCAGGGCCGCCATAGAGACAGAGAACCCGGCCAGCAGGGCCGCCGTAGAGACAGAGAACCCGGCCAGCAGGGCTGCCGTAGAGCCAGAGAACCGGGTCAGCAGGGCCGCCGTAGAGCCACAGAACTGGGTCAGCAGAGCCGCCGTAGAGCGACAGAACCGGGTCACAGAACCGGGTCAGCAGAGCCACCGTAGAGCCACAGAACCGGGTCAGCAGAGCTGCCGTAGAGCCACAGAACCGGGTCAGCAGAGCCGCCGTAGAGCCATAGAACCGGGTCAGCAGAGCCGCCGTAGAGCCACAGAACCGGGTCAGCAGAGCCGCCGTAGAGCCACAGAACCGGGTCAGCAGAGCCGCTGTAGAGCCACAGAACCGGGTCAGCAGAGCTGCTGTAGAGCCAGAGAACCCTGGCTGTAATTAAGTACTAGATGTCGTGTATACATTCACACTAGGATGTTTTTCTTTTCTTTACTTCTCTTTCTTTTTCTTTTCTTTTTTTTCAACCTTTCATAAACTTAGATGCCGTATCACTGGCAGTTAGCATGAATTTAGTTGAATAAATGTGGCATTGTGGTGCGGTCTGGATGTTTAAGATCACTTTTTCCAACTGTTTTTATGTCTTGATTGTGCTACTTATCGGCTACATTCTGATGAGGCTCTGAGGGTTATTTATACACCTTGGCTTTAAACTGTTTGCCAACAACGTATGTGCCCTGTCTGAGGGATTTCCACTGCCACAGGACATTAAGGCCCGGGGAGATTTTTTTAATGATGTATTATATTCCTTGCCAATACCAGATGTTTCTGGCTGTAGGTCCAGGTGTCTCGCGGATTCAGCTGCTCCTGGTTTCACAACCGTTTTTCAGTTGGAAGTATTTAAGCTTCACTGGACACCAAAAGGTGGCAACACTGCTTAAGAGCAGGATTTTCTCTGGGATATATGTGTGCGCATAGAGTGAGCGGCAATCGACTGGCATCTTTAAAGCATTCTGCCAACGACATTGGGGCTTATTTACAAGCCCCTTGCGCCACCGCTGCGTCACTTTTTCCCACACAAAAAGTGAAGCACCGGCGATGCAAAGGACTTGTAAATAAGCCCCATTGTGCCCATTCGTACGCAGTAAAACAGTTACGTAACCTTCACACCACGGAAAAGATGAAATAAAGCACCAGTTTCTAAAGTTATTGCTCTTTCCACAGTTACTGGTAACTCAAGTCTCCTGCCTGAGGTCTACTACATTTATTGTAATTTAAAACTTCAGGTATCAAAGTGCAAAGTTGTGTGAGCTCTTAGCCTTGCACTGGCTGAACAACTGCCTCCTACCATAGGACTGTTGCGAGTGTCTACAAATCTAAGATTGTATTTTGGGAAGTAGATGATGCACCTCATGCCTGCAACATAAAACAAGCATTTGCAATGCAATAGGGCTGGCATTACTAAAAGTTTGATCTATTGGCATTGTAAATGATGATGTTTGTTAGTTTTTGTTAACCCCTTCGCTGCCAGGCCTTTTCCCCTCCTGTGCCACACCCTTTTTTGGCTATTTGGGGTAGTGCATGCTGAGGCCCCTGTACATTTTTGACCACATAAGGTATCCACGCCAAATTTGCGTCCTTTTCTTCCAACATCATGGGGATTCTGAAGGTACTCAGGGTTTGTGGATTCCCCTGGAGTGGTCACAGAAATGAGCCAAAATACAGCAAAATGTAGATTTTTTAGGGGAAAATGGGAAAAACGGGCTGCAAATGAAAGCTTCTGAGTTTTTCCCTGCAAGTGTTATCAAAAAAGGGTTTGTGGGGCTGAAATCACCATTTTCCCAGCTTTTAGGGGATACCAGACTTTTGTCAGAAACCCAAAAGTTTTTACACAGTTTTGGCATTTTTCTGGGACATGGCCTAACTTTGCTATTTTTTGTGCTTTCGACCTCCTTCCAGTTAATGGCTGAAATGGGTACAAAAGCAATAATGCATCCTGGAAAGCTATACATTTTAGAGAAGTAGACAAAATTCTGAATTCCGCAAGGGGCCATTTGTGTAGATCCATCAAGGTTTTTTTTATAGAAACTAACAGTTAAATATAGGATAAATTGAAAATTTGTTGAATAAAAAAGACTTTTGTGTCAACGTTTTCACCTGTAACTTCTTCTAATTATGACAGCTCTTTGAAAGCAATATACCGTTACATCCGCTGGACATTACTGGTTGTGGGGATATATAGGACTTGTAGGTTCACTGTGAGAAGTTGGCCTGGTATATGATGCTCACTAGTTAAAGTGATCACCTTGTACCATGCCAAGCAACCCTTATGGTGTGGTTGTAAGTCAACCTTTTCGGACTAGCTGCCCTAGTGGTAGCGTAGGCTAAGCAGTCTTTGAGGCTAAACTCGTGAAGCGTGTTAAGCCAGCTGCTTTACCAAATGCAACCCCCTTTTATACCAATGAAAGGACACCACACAGATATATATTCAAAATATATACGTATTTATTTCTCAAAGTGACCCCTAGTCTCTTTATGAGCACAGGAGCACAAATCGTCAAACAAGATTACAGTAGAATACACAGAAGTTGCACTTTATATGGATAGGCCCTGGTGGCCGCTCGAACCATCTACTAAAATAGTGGTATAAGTACCACGAACAGAAAAGGGAAAAGGCCTAGGGCCTCTAGAATCGCTGGGCCTACAAGGAGCTAACTTCAGTTAGTGACCAGGAGGTCCACGGGTGGCGAGTGCAGAGCAAATAGTCACACGCGTGCTCCCATAGGTTTCAATGGGTGCGTAAAAAGTACAAAGTTACTGCAAAAAGGATCTTCCGGATGGACTAGGAACTCAAGATTTGGAACACAGGCACTAGAGATGTAATACTACACTTGGGCACAGGAGTGCCAGCTTTACCTCACCCACAGGAAGCGGGTGCATAGGCCTCGAAGTGCGTCGGGTTTCTTCTATCTGTTCCGTGGAGCCTGTGGACAAAGATGCTGCAGGCGGTCGGTCCGGGAGAGATGCGGTGGATCCAAGAGTGGATCGGAGATGTTGAAGACCTGTAAGCAGAGGGGACAGTGTTCACAGTCACTAGCCAGTGACCAGCGTGGCACCAGGTGGGTACCAGGCAATGTCGGGTGCAAACAGGAAGAAAGGTGTAGCTTGTCTCTGCAGCCACGTGGTCCCTGGAGGTCGACGATGTCCAGGAGTCGGTTCACGAGCTGTCCCACGCAGGCTCTCGCTGTCGGCGGTGTCGGCGACTTGATCGAAGCAAACAAGCCTTGGCAAAAGCAATTGTTGTGGAGAACAAGATAAGCTGATTGTTCTGACCAGCAAGGTCAGAGGGACTGCTCCTTTGGAGGGGAGCAAGGGCCAGTCTGGAGCAACCAGACCAGCGGTGTATTTCTTGAAGTTCGTCGCCAAGATGGCCACTAGCCAGCGGGCCAGCAACCGGTTAGGCGCGTCGAGTGGCAAAATGCAGAAGGGCCCCACGCAGATCGTGGAGATGCTGGAGGGCTCACCTTTGGTGCAGATGCTGCTCGAGGGTTGGGCTTCTCAGATCCCAAAGCACAACTTGGAGGGAGCCTCGGTTGTTGCACTTGCAGCTTGTCGTGGTCGTTCCAAGATGGCTGGCTCCACGTGTCTCGGTGCCTCCACGGGTCTCCTCTTTTCAGGGACTGTGGATCGGGCGGTGAGAGGTCTGGAGGTCCAGGTCTTGTCTGTCTCTGGGCTCGGGCTCCGGCGGGAGGCGGCGGCAAAGCAGACGTTGATTCGCTGGATGGTGCTTGCGTGAGCAAGGTGGTCACTCCCTGACCACAGGGGAGATTTCCTTCAGTCTTCTGTGCAGCAGAATGTCGAAGTTCCCGTCTTCTTCTTAGTTTCGAGTTGATTCCAGGATGTCTGAAGTCTTAGGACACAGCTCCTACCTTTAAGCGGATTCTAGGGGCCGGACTACCTGCTAGGTCCCTCCCTATGGGTGGGACCAGGAAGGGGGGTGGTTACACCCCCAATCCTTTGTCCAGCTCGCCCCAGGCCCGGGACTGGTGTGCCCCAGGACCAGTTTGAACTGGCATATGCACCGAGGCTCCTTGTGAGCCACAGGCATGTCTGGTTTCTTTCAAGCCCTACCTGACCAATACACAAAATCCTGTCTGGGGTGGTGCACGCACCTCCCCTGGCAGGAAACCCTTTGTCCACACCTCCCAAGCTGGAAGGACTCCCAGCAGCAGGAGGGCAGACTTGTGTCTGTGGTGGCAGCATCCATTTTGTGGAGCTGAGGCTATGTCTGATTTTACCCGGGTTTCAGGTACTGTACATGTCGTGTCCCTCTAGAAGGGTGGAATACTAACCCCGTCGCCAGAATTGGCGAGGGGTTAGTATTCCAATTCGTATGACACCTTACTCGACATGTTTTGATAAAGCCAAACCAAAGATAGCATTTAACCGCGAGGTTCATAATGCACTTAAGAGTATATGGTATGACGATATCTGTAAACAGTAGAAGGAAGATGTTCCGACCACTGCAGACAGGCTCAGCTCATGCCAGAGCACCATCTCACATGGAACCAAGCTTTCTGCCTTCAGGATTGTTAAGGCCTGCCATAGGAGTGACTTATAGGTAGGCTTTCCTGTTTTCAGTTTCTATTTTTGGGAAATTCTGGTGGTGTTTTTTCAGTGTTTTCCAGTGATTTCAATACCTCAAAAAAACAGTGCTTTTCAGTGGTTACTCATTTTCGCGCCATTTAAAACAACTGAAACAGTGTTTTACCGGTGTTTATGGAACGCTTTGCTTTTAATATTGCTTTTTCCATTTTTCTTCAGAAATTGTATACTGCTCTACATTTCATAAGCTTAATACAGTCATGAAATTCTTTCCATTGTCCTTTGATTCTGCAGCTCAGATTTAACAAGCATTTGCAATGCAATAGGTCTCGCATTTTTGCGAGTTTAAGCTATTGGCATTGTAAATGACAAAGCCTTTTATTTATGTTTTAAAAACGAAAACAAAAATAAAAGGCATTGTTATTTGCAATGTCAATACCTCAAACTTGCGTAAATGCGAGACCTATTGCATTGCAAATGCTTGTTTTAAATTAAAGCGTGAATTGATCAATCTGCAAGTTGGAAATTACAGTCTGTGTTCCGGAGTCACTACCGCTCTCCTTCTCAGAGAGTGTTGCATTGCATTGTATCATCGATATAGCGCCCTCACACGTGTTGTGTGCGAGAAGCGCTGTTTGGCACTTCATTTGGTGTCTTTCAAAGGAATGGCTGACTGCGCATATATTGCATTTTCTGCGTTGTTTACGTGTGGGTGCCATTGGCCTCCTGTGCCATAGGTGCCAATATCTAAAAATGGTGTCCCTCCCACAGCTCACATATAGCTCCAATACCTTCGGGTCGAGTTCCCGCTATATAATACTTCCGTGGCTGCTGAAGTGAATGGAGCGTGAGGTCTATTGCGACTGCGAGGTGTCTGAAATAAAAAGTGTACTTCAATTAAAGCCCTGTTCTGTACAGCACTTAGCAACGGCAGAAGTGTGGTATGACGTGCCACATAAAACAAGCTACAATTTGTATTGGTATTAAAGTGAATTGACACTTGGAAGAGAGGTTCACTTTACTCACACCCTCTGAAGAAGAGACAGTTCCAGTGTGCGTAGGCGCTAGTCCCCCAGAAAGATCCCACCCCGGGAATGGATGTGCTGTTTGTATGAGACTTGACTGTGTTGTGCGTATAAGATCGGACTTTCTATACTTTGAAAACAGAGGAAGTAAACATGAAAGTCAGACCTGCATGGAAGTAGAACCTTCCTTGAACACAACAGAACTCCCCCATTCTCCATTAAGGGCGAATAGTGCAAATGATAAATGCAGGCCCAAACCAGGCAGGGCAAAGAGTGCTAATTTTTTGAATTAATATCTTTGCTATTTTATGAATATATTTGACGAGTATGGCTAAGAGGATCCTTGGATAATAATCACATCTCTGAACACGCTAACAGAGTCTAGAGACAGTTTTATACCGTGGGCAAGGCTGAGTCAGGAACTCTCACTGATCTCACAGGAACTAAGTGTTTTTTTTTTAAAGATGTGAGTTGGTTCACACCTCTGTGCCATAAAGAACCGCAACAGCAATAACCCTCCTCGTAGAGACAGCGGGACAACATTTATCAGCTAGACTGATGTACCGCAGTAATGCTGAACATTACAGGCGAGTAAGGAGGGGGCAGGAGGGACTGGAAAAATCAGTAGGGGCCTTAAAGTAGTTCAGGTGAAATGCTTAGACCGCAGTCAGAGACAAAGCAGTCCAATCCTCCATCACAATACAAGTTATTTTTAATGTGATTAATTTTGACAGATTGATGTTGATTATTATAAATGAAAATGTCCCGAACCCAAAATTCCTTTCTGCCTTTACAGGGAAGGCCTTCCACAGGAGCAGGCTAGAGCGCCTTTGGGGCTTCTCTGCGCACATTTTCTGAAGGGATGCAGCGAGTACAAGGAACACACTCGCCAGAGAGCCCTTTTCTCCTGCTCTGCTTTTCGTACTCAAGATTTATCAAGTTGAAAGTCCGACGGCGGAAGCCCGGAGCCGCTTTAGTTCTGTGTTTGGTGCGTGCTGAATGTTTCCCGAATCCGCCTACATTTAACTCACTCTGACAGGGTGAAATTGGATAACACAGCGAGTTAAACACTAACGTGCCGGATGTCCTGGCTGCCTAAGCATCTGGGCTCCACCCCCGGGGACAGAAGTGGCAGTGACCCCGATGACTGAGTCTTTCAGGCGCCTGTTTCCTCTCCGCTATACATTCGGGATCTCTTGATATCTCAGAAACACAACCCTACAAAGCAGAGGCGCAACTAGAGCCAAATTTCGGGGGCGGGGGCTAAGCAAACATTTCGGGGGGGGGCTGAATCTTTAAACAGTAGGCAGAGTGGCGCTGATTTCGGGGGTGGGGGGGCTGAATCTAGGCAGAGTCGAGCTGCAGGGGCTCTTAGAAGGGGTGAAACAACAGCGAGGCCTCATTAACATGCAAATGGTCTTTTTAAAGACCTGTGAAGTGCTCGGGCGCGGCTTTGGAAGCGGTCTCATCCCGGGCTGCCACACACGAGGGGGGGGGGGAGGGCTGAAGCCCTTTGAAATCAATGGGTGTTGCGCGCCTGCTACAAAGTGAATTCGCCAAGAACTCTGTATTGTTCAATAAAATACAAATGCATTTAAAACACCAGCCTTGCATCTTAAAAGGCGGACCGAGTCTGAAAGGCTGAGGAAGGTGACGCTCCTTTTTTCCTGCCTGATAAAACTTGAGCATGCAGCCTCTTTCCCCGCCGCCCACTCCTTCATTAACAACAAAGCCTCGTTAAGTAAATGGTAGTTTGAAAAACCTGTGAAGTACTCGGGTGGGGCCGCAGTAAGACAGACTGCTGGTGAATTCACGGGCAGCCGCTGGGGCATAGTAACAGGCTGGATGTTCGTAGTTGGGGCGGCAGGGGGGCAGAGGACTCACCAGCTCCGGTGCGGTCAAGGCAGATGCTCAGTGCGGCCCCTCCATTACGAACGCAGGCCCAGGATTCTCACTGCAGCCGTGGTGTAGCTTTGGCTCCATCAAGTGGCCAAGTGGTGCAACAGCAATGAAAATCAGTGACACTCGGTTTAAACCGAGTGCGCTGATTTTCATCCGGTAGGGTACTGTCGTTTAGAATCGGTTTAAACCGAATTCCGGACAGCCTACTTATAGGTTACCAGGTGTCCCATTTAAGGTTAGGTATAGGTATACTACACCTAAGTAAGAGGTGATTACACCAACTTACCCCAGCTGAGTGATCAGCCAGTTGTGTCAAATTGTTAGGCCAAGCCTGGGGTGGCATAATACATGCTTCAGCCCCTGGCAGGCCTTGGGTACACCAATGCCCTGGGTACCTAGTGTACACTGGTACAGGGGCTGACAGGGTGATCCACTTCCAATTGGTTATGCACCTAGGGTGCATAGTTTTAATTTAGTAGAGAGAACAGCAGGCTGGGGGTCTGATTGGCAGGCCCACAGCCTCAATATGTCAAAAACCAGTGAAGCAAAAAGCAAAAATTTGGGGTGACCATAGGATAGCAGACCCTACTCTCCTACACAACCCCCCCCCCCAAACGCTGGGACATTAAACTAGCCTTGACCAGTCTCGTCTTCATGTCCTAAGTGGAAGTACCTGGAGAGACCATCTGCATTCCCATGGTCAGTACCTGGCCGGTGCTCCACTGTAAAGTCCATACCCTGTAGGGAAATGGACCACCTAAGCAGTTTGGGGTTTTCACCCTTCATCTGATTTAGCCACAAGAGGGGCTTATGGTCGGTCTGAATCTTGAAGTGAGTGCCAAACAAGTATGGCCTCAGCTTCTTCAGGGCCCACACCACAGCAAAGGCCTCCCTCTCAATAGCTGACCAATTCTTCTCTCTGGGGGTCAACCTTCTGCTAATAAAAGCAATGGGTTGGTCTTGACCATCTACATTAAGTTGTGACAGCACAGCTCCCACACCCAACTCAGAAGCATCTGTTTGGACAATAAACTCTTTGGAGTAGTCAGGACTTTTCAGGATAGGTGCAGAGCACATGGCCTCCTTCAGGTCATCAAATGCCTTTTGACAGCTTACTGTCCACTGAACCTTTTTGGGCATCTTCTTGGATGTCAGATCATTAAGAGGAGTCACAATGGACCCATAGTTCTTAACAAACTTCCTGTAGTACCCAGTCAAGCCCAAGAAAGCTCGAACTTGAGTCTGGGTGGTTGGAGGGGACCAGTCCTTGATGGATTGTATCTTACTCTCCAGTGGTTGAACTTGGCCTCCACCTACAAGGTGGCCCAAATATACAACCTTACTCTGCCCTATCTGGCACTTAGTGGCCTTGATAGTGAGGCCTGCCCTTTGCAGAGCCTCAAGAGCCTTCTTCAGGTGGATCAGGTGATCCTCCCAGGTGGAGCTAAAGACAGCAATGTCATCAAGATATGCTGCGCAAAAGTCATCCAACCCAGTAAGGACTTGATTCACCAACCTTTGGAAGGTGGCAGGTGCATTCTTCAGACCAAAGGGCATCACCACAAATTGGTAGTGCCCACCTGGGGTTGAGAATGCTGTTTTGGCCTTAGACTCCTCAGCTAATCTGATTTGCCAATAGCCAGCTGTCAAGTCAAATGTGCTCAAAAACTTTGCAGAAGCTAGTTTGTCTATGAGCTCATC
The DNA here is from genome assembly GCF_964204655.1 of Triturus cristatus. Taxonomy (NCBI): domain Eukaryota; kingdom Metazoa; phylum Chordata; class Amphibia; order Caudata; family Salamandridae; genus Triturus; species Triturus cristatus. The sequence goes on along the minus strand of NC_140579.1, from coordinate 829,053,074 downwards.
TGCCCTTGGAATAGGGTGTGCATCTGTCCTGGTGACAGCATTGAGTCCTCTGTAATCCACACAGAACCTCATCTCTCTCTTGCCATCTTTGGTGTGAGGTTTGGGGACCAGAACCACTGGGCTAGCCCAGGGGCTCTCTGAGGGTTCAATGACACCTAATTCCAGCATTTTATGTACCTCAGCCTTTATACAGTCCCTGACGTGGTCAGGTTGTCTGTAAAGCTTGTTCTTTACAGGCAGACTGTCACCAGTGTCCACCACATGGGTACACCAGTCAGTTTGGCTAGGTATTAGGGAAAACAGATGTTGAAATGATTGTAGAACTTGTCTACATTCAGTCTGTTGATGATCAGTGAGGTTGCCTCCAAGGGTCACTCCTTCAACTGAGCCATCTTCAGGGTTCTGAGACAACAGGTCTGGGAGAGGGTCACTCTCTTCCTCCTGTCCCTCATCTGTAGCCATGAGCAAGCCCATGTCTGCCCTGTCAACATATGCTTTTAACCTGTTAACATGGAGTACCCTGTGGGGACTCCTGGGAGTTCCTAGGTCCACCAAGTAGGTAACCTCTCCCTTCTTTTCCAGGATTGTATGGGGTCCAGATCATTTGTCTTGGAGTGCTGCTGGGGCCACTGGCTCCAACACCCATACCTTCTGTCGTGGCTGAAACTCAACCACGACAGCCTTTTGGTCATGCCAAGCTTTCTGTAAGGCCTGGCTTGCCTCAAGGTTTTTGGATGCCTTCTCCATATACTCAGCCATCCTGGAGCGGAGACCAAGTACATAGTCCACTATGTCTTGCTTAGGCTTTTTGAGAGGTAACTCCCATCCTTCCTTCACCAAACACAGTGGGCCTCTTACAGGTTGCCCAAACAACAATTCAAAGGGGCTGTAACCAACTCCTTTTTGTGGGACCTCTCTGTAAGCAAACAGAAGGCAGGGTAGAAGGATGTCCCATCTTCGCCTGAGCTTTTCAGGTAATCCTTTGATCATACCCTTTAGGGTCTTGTTGAATCTCTCAACAAGCCCATTGCATTGTGGGTGATAAGGGGTGGTGAACTTGTAGTTGACACCACATTCCTTCCACATAGCTGTCAAGTATCCTGACATGAAGTTGGTACCTCTGTCAGAAACTACCTCCTTAGGAAACCCCACTCTGGAGAATACTCCCAGCAGGGCCCTGGCCACAACAGGTGCTGTAGTGGTCCTAAGGGGAATTGCCTCTGGATACCTGGTGGCATGATCCACTACCACCAGTATAAATCTGTGCCCAGATGCAGTGGGAGGATCCATGGGACCCACTATATCTATTCCCACTCTTTCAAAGGGGACCCCCACCACAGGTAGTGGTATTAGGGGGGCCTTTGTTGTGCCACCTGATTTGCCACTGGCTTGGCAGGTCACACAGGAGCGACAAAACTCCTTTGTATCTTCATTCATGTGAGGCCAGTGAAAGTGAGGGACAAGCCTGTCCCAAGTCTTGTTCTGGCCTAAGTGTCCTGCCAAAGGAATATCATGGGCCAAGGTAAGAAGGAAGCCCCTAAATTGCAGAGGTATAACCAACCTCCTGGTAGCACCAGGCTTGGGGTCTCTAGCCTCTGAATAAAGGAGCCCTTCATCCCAATACACTTTATGGGTACCTTGAGCATTCCCAGCAGCCTCAGCAGCAGCCAGCTGTCTGAGGGGTTCAAGAGAGGGACAGGATAACTGAGCCTGCCTCAAGTCAGCCCTTGAAGGTCCCCCTGTCCCCAGAAACTCAACCTGGTCAGGTTCAAGCTCTTCAGGGACAGTTCCTTCAGGGTCCTCTAGATCAGCTTCCTGGGAAGGCTGATCATCACTCTGAGGCAGGGGGGAAGGCACAGCCTTGACCCTCCTGTTCTTCTTCTTGGTAGGTGCTTGGTCCATTGTTCCAGGATCCAAGACCTGAGGTTCAGTGAGGCACTTTTTGGCCTGTGACCTGGTCACAGCAAGGACATGTGATGATATACCTAACATCTCTGCATGAGTCCTGTAATCCACTTCTGACCATAGAGAACTCTCTAGGTCATTGCCCAACAAACATTCTACTGGGAGGTCTGCACTAACCACAACCCTTTTGAGGCCAGTTACCCCTCCCCATGAGAAGTTAACAACTGCCACACTATGTGAAGTAGTAGCATTGCTGGCATTGGTCACCAGGTAATTCTCACCTGATATGTACTGTCCAGGGTCCACAAAGCCTGGTGTCACCATAGTGACACTGGCACATGTGTCCCTGTAGGCTTGAGCCACTTTTTCGTTAATTAAAGGAGTCTGTCTGTACTTGCCCAGGTTACTGGGGCTCACAGTCAGGGACAAATCAATGTCCCCATCACAGATCAAGACTGCCTGTGTCAGGGTTCTGTCTAAGTCAGAATCTCCTTCAGTTCCCATAGTGATTCCCACTACACCCTTTGTCTGGGGACCAACACTGCTAACAGTAGTACTGGGAGCAGGTGCCTTAGGGGCAACAGTGTTGGGGGCTCCACCCTTCTTACAATCACTAGTCCAGTGAGTTGTATTCTTGCAATGATTGCACCAGGGTTTCTTTTGACCTTCTTTCTTCTTTCCCTTGGATTGTTGTTGGGACCCACCCTCCTTAGCAGTAGTTTGGGGCCCTGTTGAAGACTTCTGGTCTTTAGATTTCTGATCTCCACCCTTTTGGTCTGTTTTCTTCTGATCACCCCCTTGGTCCTGGTTCTGGTTCTTTTGCTTAACCCTGGTTCTGACCCATTTGTCTGCCTTCTTTCCCAATTCTTGGGGAGAGGTCAGATCAGAGTCAACCAAGTGTTGATGCAGTTGCTGGTTTTGACAGTTATTTAAAATCTGCTCTCTCATCATCAAATTATACAATCCTGTAAAATCAGATACCTTACTTCCCAGCAACCAACCCTCCAAAGCCTTAGTGGCACATTCAACATATTCAGACCAGTCCTGAGTCTGTGTCTTTTGGGTGTCTCTGAACATTAACCTGTACTGTTCAGTGGTTAAGCCTAACCCATCAACCAGAACACTCTTCAGGACTCTGTAATTTCTGACATCCTCTTCTCTAACAGTGAGGAGTCTGTCTCTGCCTCTTCCTTCAAAGGAGAGCCAGAGGATTGCTGCCCACTGGTCTTCAGGAACCTGCTGTACTTTGCAGGCTCTCTCAAGAGCAGTTATCCATTTGTGGATATCATCCCCACTTTTGTAGGGGGGCACAACCTTAGACAGGTTCCTATTATCAAAGACCCTATCTTTGTCCTTAGGGACAATGCTGCCACCAGTGGGTATAGACCCACTCTCTCTAGGTTGCCTAGCCTTGTTCAGTTTTTCTTCCATCAGGGCTACTTCTAGCTCCTGCTTCCTGATCCTCAGCTGAGCTTCCTGCATTCTGGCCTCATGTTCCCTCCTCTGAGGGGTGGTCATCCTTTTCCTGGAGTGACCTTGAGAGCCTCTAGAGGCATGAGAAGCATTAGTCACCTGAGCGATTCCTTTGCCTCCCAAGCCCCTGGTTACGTCCACTGGGGAGATCCAATGGGATGGTCCCATTGTCAGTCCCCAATAGCCTTAGTTTAGCTGGGCCAAGTATAACACTTGGCACTGGGCTAGTTCTCCCTTCATCATCACTACTCTCTGTATCCTCCCCACTTTCCTCCTCTGTAGTATGGTTCTCATCTAAGGGATGGCTATTGGAAAGGGGTACTGTGGGAAGTTGGCCTGGTATATGATGCTCACTAGTTAAAGTGATCACCTTGTACCATGCCAAGCAACCCTTATGGTGTGGTTGTAAGTCAACCTTTTCGGACTAGCTGCCCTAGTGGTAGCGTAGGCTAAGCAGTCTTTGAGGCTAAACTCGTGAAGCGTGTTAAGCCAGCTGTTTTACCAAATGCAACCCCCTTTTATACCAATGAAAGGACACCACACAGATATATATTCAAAATATATATGTATTTATTTCTCAAAGTAACCCCTAGTCTCTTTATGAGCACAGGAGCACAAATCGTCAAACAAGATTACGGTAGAATACACAGAAGTTGCACTTTATATGGATAGGCCCTGGTGGCCGCTCGAACCATATACTAAAATAGTGGTATAAGTACCACGAACAGAAAAGGGAAAAGGCTTAGGGCCTCTAGAATCGCGGGGCCTACAAGGAGCTAACTTCAGTTAGTGACCAGGAGGTCCACGGGTGGCGTGTGCTGAGCAAATAGTCACACGCGTGCTCCCATAGGTTTCAATGGGTGCGTAAAAAGTACAAAGTTACTGCAAAGAGGATCTTCCGGATGGACTAGGAACTCAAGATTTGGAACACAGGCACTAGAGATGTAATACTACACTTGGGCACAGGAGTGCCAGCTTTACCTCACCCACAGGAAGCGGGTGCATAGGCCTCGAAGTGCGTCGGGTTTCTTCTATCTGTTCCGTGGAGCCTGTGGACAAAGATGCTGCAGGCGGTCGGTCCGGGAGAGATGCGGTGGATCCAAGCGTGGATCGGATTTGTAGAAGACCTGTAAGCAGAGGGGACAGTGTTCACAGTCACTAGCCAGTGACCAGCGTGGCACCAGGTGGGTACCAGGCAATGTCGGGTGCAAACAGGAAGAAAGGTGTAGCTTGTCTCTGCAGCCACGTGGTCCCTGGAGGTCGACGACGCCCAGGAGTCGGTTCACGAGCTGACCCACGCAGGCTCTCGCTGTCGGCGGTGTCGGCGACTTGATCGAAGCAAACAAGCCTTGGCAAAAGCAATTGTTGTAGGAGATTAAACAAGCTGATGGTTCTGACCAGCAAGGTCAGAGGGACTGCTCCTTTGGAGGGGAGCAAGGGCCAGTCTGGAGCAACCAGACCAGCGGTGTATTTCGTGAAGTTCGTCGCCAAGATGGCTACTAGCCAGCGGGCCAGCAACCGGTTAGGCGCGTCGAGTGGCAAAATGCAGAAGGGCCCCACGCAGATCGTGGAGATGCTGGAGGGCTCACCTTTGGTGCAGATGCTGCTCGAGGGTTGGGCTTCTCAGATCCCAAAGCACAACTTGGAGGGAGCCTCGGTTGTTGCACTTGCAGCTTGTCGTCGTCGTTCCAAAATGGCTGGCTCCACGTGTCTCGTTGCCTCCACGGGTCTCCTCTTTTCAGGGACTGTGGATCGGGCGGTGAGAGGTCTGGAGGTCCAGGTCTTGTCAGTCTCTGGGCTCGGGCTCCGGCGGGAGGCGGCGGCAAAGCAGACGTTGATTCGCTGGATGGTGCTTGCGTTTGCAAGGTGGTCACTCCCTGACCACAGGGGAGATTTCCTTCAGTCTTCTGTGCAGCAGAATGTCAAAGTTCCCGTCTTCTTCTTAGTTTCAAGTTGATTCCAGGATGTCTGAAGTCTTAGGACACAGCTCCTACCTTTAAGCGGATTCTAGGGGCCGGACTACCTGCTAGGTCCCTCCCTATGGGTGGGACCAGGAAGGGGGGTGGTTACACCCCCAATCCTTTGTCCAGCTCGCCCCAGGCCCGGGACTGGTATGCCCCAGGACCGGTTTGAACTGGCATATGCACCGAGGCTCCTTGTGAGCCACAGGCATGTCTGGTTTCTTTCAAGCCCTACCTGACCAATACACAAAATCCTGTCTGGGGTGGTGCATGCACCTCCCCTGGCAGGAAACCCTTTGTCCACACCTCCCAAGCTGGAAGGACTCCCAGCAGCAGGAGGGCAGACTTGTGTCTGTGGTGGCAGCATCCATTTTGTGGAGCTGAGGCTATGTCTGATTTTACCCGGGTTTCAGGTACTGTACATGTCGTGTCCCTCTAGAAGGTTGGAATGCTAACCCCGTCGCCAGAATTGGCGAGGGGTTAGTATTCCAATTCGTATGACACCTTACTCGACATGTTTTGATAAAGCCAAACCAAAGTTAGCATTTAACCGCGAGGTTCATAATGCACTTAAGAGTATATGGTATGACGATATCTGGAAACAGTAGAAGGAAGTTGTTCCCACCACTGCAGACAGGCTCAGCTCATGCCAGAGCACCATCTCACATGGAACCAAGCACTCTGCCTTCAGGATTGTTAAGGCCTGCCATAGGAGTGACTTATAGGTTAACATGTGTCCCATTTAAGGTTAGGTATAGGTATACTACACCTAAGTAAGAGGTGATTACACCAACTTACCCCAGCTGAGGGATCAGCCAGTTGTGTCAGATTGTTAGGCCAAGCCTGGGGTGGCATAATACATGCTTCAGCCCCTGGCAGGCCTTGGGTACACCAATGCCCTGGGTACCTAGTGTACACTGGTACAGGGGCTGACAGGGTGATCCACTTCCAATTGGTTATGCACCTAGGGTGCATAGTGTAAATTTAGTAGAGAGAACAGCAGGCTGGGGGTCTGATTGGCAGGCCCACAGCCTCAATATGTCAAAAACCAGTGAAGCAAAAAGCAAAAATTTGGGGTGACCATAGGATAGCAGACCCTACTCTCCTACACTCACCAAGAACCAGACGAACCCAGATCCAAAAGCTGAGCAGCAACTTGCAATGGTTTTTTATTATGTACCGGGTATATAGTAATTATTCTGTAAAAATGTGTACATGGAAAAATCGGTAAGAAAGACACCTATGTATTTCTGAAATGGGAACAAAATATAGAGTTTAGAAACAGTAGATATTTGCACATTTCCGAAATTGGGAATACTCATACTAGCATGAGAATTATCAGTCATTTTTTAGAATGACTTCTTTTTTACACAATGTCTTTCATTTGGAAGGCAGAAATGCATCGAAAGTCAATAGGTAATAACAGTTCCTTTACAAATCTGAATTACCCTAAGTCTCCCGATAAAAATGGTACCTCACGACAGGAAATGGCTCAAAACCCAACGTGAACACACCACATTTTCACAATGCAAAATTACCCTTTTTTAGCAAAGTGCCTAGCTGTAGTTTTTTAACCCTAGCTCTGCCGGCACCTAGGGAAACCTAGCAAACCTATACATTTTTGAAAACTAGACACCCAGGGGAATCTAAGATGGGGTGACTTGACTGCCTCCCACCAGGTTCTGTTACCCAGAATCCCTTGCAAACCTAACAAATTGCCAAAAAAACACTTTTTCCCCACATTTATCTGATGGAAAGTTCTGGAATCTGCGTGGATCCACAAATTTCCACCCACCCCGCGTTCCCCAAAGTCTTCCGAGAAAAATGGTACCTCCCTTGTGTGGGTCGGCCTAGTGCCCGCGACAGGAAACGGCGCAAAACGTAACTTGGACACACCTCAATTTCGCAGCGAAAAATGACCCTTTTTTGGCAAAGTGCCTAGCTGTAGTTTTTGAACCATAGCTCTGCCGGCACCTAAGGAAACCTAGCAAACCTATACATTTTGGAAAACTAGACACCCAGGGGAATCCAGGGAGGTATGGCTTGCGTCGATCCCCCAACGTTTCCTTACCCAGAATGCCCTGCAAACCTCAAATTTAGCTGAAAAAATCACTTTTTTCACACATTTTTGTGTGGGAAAGTTGTGGCATCACCGGGCTGACACAAATTTCCTACCACCCAGCGTTCCCCCGGGTCTCCCGATTAAAAACGGTGCCTCACTCGTGTGGGAGGCCCAAGTACCCGCGACAGGCAAGGACCCACAACATAGTGAGGCGACATGAAAATTGCCTATCTCAAAACGACCTGGTTTTGCAAGGGGGGTCACTTGGGTTTTTGGCCCGGTGCTCGGCGGCCACCTAGGGAAACCTACCAAACCCACACATTTCTGAAAACGAGACACCTGGGGGATTCCAGGGAGGTATGGCTTGCGTGGATCCCCCAACGTTTCCTTACCCAGAATGCCCTGCAAACCTCAAATTTAGCTGAAAAAATCACCTTTTTGACACATTTTTGTGTGGGAAAGTTGTGGCATCACCGGGCGGACACAATTTTCCTACCACCCAGCGTTCCCCCGGGTCTCCCGATAAAAACGGTGCCTCACTCGTGTGGGAGGCCCAAGTACCCGCGACAGGCAAGGGCCCACAACGTAGTGCACCTCACTACGTTTTGGACCCTTGCCCGTGGCTTGTGGGCTTTCTACCCCCCCAGGGGACAGATCAGGGGCCGCTGCTGCCAACTACCCTCACAGGGGGGCGGAAAGACTGGGGTTTCTCTGGGGGTGGGGTGGGGGTATTGTTATGACCATTTTGGGGAGCCCCTACCCCTACACTAATAAACCGAAAAAATCCATGGTTTCTAGTGGGCTTTCTGTGCCCCCCGGGGGGCCAGATTGGGGGCTACAGCTCCCATCTGCCTCCTGGGGTGCAGAAAGACTGTCATTTTTTTGGGGGGGGGAGGGTGGGGGCATTGGCGTGCCCGTTTCGGGCAGCCCACACCCTAAAAACAATTGCACAAAAAAAATACCAGGTGGATAGTGGGCTTTCTGCCCCTCTGGGGGAGGGCAGATTGGGGGCTACCCTCATCTGCCCCCCGGGGGGGGCAAAAAGGCTGTAATGGTGGCGGGGGGTGGGGGCAGTGGCGTGCACGTTTTGGGCAGCCTCCACCCTAAATACAATCCATCACCCTAAAGAAAATTGTGCTAAAAAAATCCCTGGCGTCAAGTGGGCTTTCCGCCCACCCGAAGGGGCAGATTAGTGGCCAATGCCCCATCTGCCCCCCAGGGGGGGGGTAGAAAGGCTGTAATGATGGCGGGTGGATGGGGGCATTGGCGTGCCAGTTTCGGGCAGCCCCCACCCTCAAAAAAAATCTATAAACAAATCCCTGGTATTTAGTGGGCTTTCTGCCCCCCCAAAGGGGCAGATTAGGGGCCAATGCCCCATCTGCCCCCCCCGAGGGGGCAGAAAGGCTGTAGAAATTAGGGGGTGAGATGGGGGTGAGATGGGGGCATGGGCCTGCCCGTTTTGGGCAGGCCCCACCTCTATTTAATTTTATTTTTTTTATTCCCTGGTGTCTAGTGGGCTTTTTGCCCCCCCTGGGGGGGGCAGATTGGGGGCCGATGCCCCATCTGCCCCCCGGGGGGGCAGAAAGGCTGTAGTAATTGGGGGGGGGCATGGGCCTACCCGTTTTGGTCAGCCCCCACCCCTATTTTTATTTTGTTTTAAAATTCCCTGGTGTCTAGTGGGCTTTTTCCCCCATCTGCCCCCCAGGGGCGGTAAAAAGACTAAATGGTGCCAACGTCAGTTGGGGGGAGCAAAGGCCCTTGCCCAAGGGGCCGCTCCCCCCTCCCTGGTGTCTAGTGGGTGGATCCCTGCTTGGGGATCGCCCTCCTGTGGCGATCCCCAAGCAGGGATCCAATGGGGTACCATTGGAAAGGGGAGATTCTCCCCTTTCCAACGATACCTCTCCCGTCTTTCTACGTGCTCAGGGGGCTGAGATAGCCCCCTGAGCACGTAGAAAGTGAAACTGAAATGAGCCTCTTGGCTCATTTCAGTTTCACTTTCACTGTAATGACGTCGGCGCGACGTGCGCGCCGATCGTCATTACAGTGAAAGGGGGGGGGGGCCTCGGGAGCTGGGGAAGCTCTTCCCCAGCTCCCAAGGCTATTTTCACTAAAAGGGAATCCCTCTGGTGCCCGCACCAGAGGGAATCCCCAGGGAATTCCTCATGATGAGCTGGACTCGTTATGGGCACAGCGCGACTGTGCTCCATGACGAGTCCAGCTCATCATGGGCACACAAGGGGTTAAAATATATTCCAGCAGTAGCATAAGTAATTAAATGAAATCCACGTAGACCACCAGTACCACCACCAGTACCAATACCACCACCACTACCTCCACCACCACCACCACCACCACCACAAGTACCATAACCATCACTACAATTATTACTATTACTTAATCTGTGGTGATAGCAAAAATAATAGTGGTAGTTATGGTACTGGTGGAAAATTACTATTATAAATTACAATACCTGTTAATTTTTCATAAGGCATTGCCATTTACAATACCAATAGCTCTAAAACTCGCAGTTGCGAGACCTATTGCATTGTAGATGCTTGTTTGTACACTAGATGGTGCTATTGAAAGTCGGGGTGCTGAATACCAAGGTTGCGAAGTCTTGATTCCCCTCATGCATCTTTAATCCACCATCAGACACTACGCTGCCCCTTTATCTTCCTGCATACTCCCTTTGTCATGATTTTTCTGCCTTTCTTTTTCTTTTTATGTCCCCTTTGTGTGTATTTCTCTTGCTTGTTCTGGGTCAGTCTGAAGAAGAAAAATAAGTGCCGGTCCCAAAAATGAGTGCTGGTGCTCCACCTCAAATTGAACATGCAAGGTATCTTATACTGAGTGTAGTACTCATGACTACATACAGGTAGTTCTTTCTGACAGGCTGAATTCTCATAGCCTAAATAAAAATCACAATTCCCCAGTGTAGTTCAAATCACTGACTCTCATGCTACTCACTCACAAGTCTGAAGTGATTGCATTAACCATTTCCTAGCCGAGCAAAGCTTTCACCACAGACCTTGTATTGGTTTGTCATTACATGTTGTATGCAATTACTTGAATGTGAAAGGCCAACAAATTAGTTATGGAATATTCCGTTTTTTTTCTACAATTGACCCAGTTCCCATATTCACTGACCCCTCTCCCATTGTTCTCACAATGAGTTGCCATACTTTTACTACTCCAAGTCTCAAAGATGAAGAAAAAAATAGACCTGTTTATTTTACCTTTACATCACATCCCAACAAGTCACTAAGATATGCAGACCAGATAAGAAGAGACAGGTCTTGAGTATTCCTAACGGAGGAGGAAGTTCACATCTCACTCGACAGGCAGCACACATACCTTCAGGAAGAACCAAGCTGTCCTATGCAGGCAACCAGTTATAGACAAGCATTTACAATGCAATAGGTCTCGCAGTGACATTGTTTAAAGCTTTTAGCATTGTAAATGATATTGTTTTTTATATTGTTTTTTTCTAAAAAGTATACAGTATATATTATCAATTATGCACCATTAGACTGGAGATGACACCCGACAGCCTGCCGGAATACCCCTGTCCTCCCTGTGATGCAGGCTGCATTGTGGCGCTTTAGGTAAAACACACTTCTAAAAACATGATATCACGCACAGCTTTAAGTGGGCCGGGTCCTGCCAGTGCTCACCACCGGCAGTTGTTAAAAGCAGGAGTCGAGACAGGTCCGTATCGGGCTCTCCATTTTCGTCCTCAGTCTGAGAATAGAAAAAAAATCTTAACTCTGCAGCAGTTCACCATTTTTGATGTAAGTTATATTTTTTTTGCAGTTTTGTATTGCTAAACTGGAACTGCTTTACATAAGCCCCAACAACGACATCTTCATTTAATTTTTTGTAGACACGGAGGATTAAGTAATTTGCCCAGAAACTTCATTTAATTTTTGGTAGGCACGGAGGATTAAGTGATTTGCCAGGAAATACAGGATATGAAGCCCACGCAAAAACTGAAACCTGCTTCTTGAGTTCCAAATTTGGCAGCTGTAGCCATTCCGCCACAAGCTCGGGGTGGGGGATCCTTTTATTGACAACCGAAATATGAGCCACACAACACGTTTTTAGACAGCCCCTGTGCACAAGCACGCCTGGGTTTCTTCCCCCTGCCATACAGGACACGAGCTGGCTGTTTTTATTTTTCCAACGGTTTTTGTGTGTTAACTGCTCCGGGCTGAGACGATTCTGTGTTATAGTTGCTGTTTGTTTTGCTCTGCAGCCCACAAAGCTTCTGGGCCTCGAAGCTGATACGGTTATACTCTTATTGGAGCATTTTTAAACGTGTTGGGCATATTCCTGAAGTACAGCCAGTCATTAAGCTGGGCCGCTAAAGTTGAAATTATCATTTATGGCAAAAATCCCCCGATGCACAGCCCCACAGTCTGCCGAAATACCCCTGTCCTCCCCGTGATGCAGGCTGCATTGTGGCGCTTTAGGTAAAACACACCTTTAAAAACAGCATATCACGCAGGGCTTTAAATGGGCTGGGTCCTGCCGGTGCTCACACTGGCAGTTGTTAAAAGCAGGAGCCGAGACAGGTCCGTATCGGGCTCTCTATTTTCGTCCTCAGTCTGAGAATAGAAAAAAAATCTTAACTCTGCAGCAGTTCACCATTTTTGATGTAAGTTATATTTTTTTTGCAGTTCTGTATTGCTAAACTGAACAATGACATCTTCATTTAATTTTTGGTAGACACGGAGGATTAAGTGATTTGCCCAGAAACGTAATTTTATTTTTGGTAGGCACAGACGAGTTATACTCTTATTTGAGCATTTTTAGACGTGTTGGGCATATGCCTGAAGTACAGCTAGTCATTAAGCAGGGCCGCTAAAGTTGAAATTATCATTCATGGTAACGTTATTACCTGAGCTGATGCACATCTTGCTCCTCGTGCAGCCCACAGAACTATGCTATTGTGCGCTCTCGTTGAGTGTGTGTGACATCACGTTCTTAATGCCCCATATGTAGCCAGGTCTGGTAGTTCATTTGCTGAATGCAGCCACTTCCGGAAAATGTGTCTCAGGTTTGAATCCCGGCAGATTCAATCAGCCGTCCATCCTTCTCAGGGTGGTAAGATGCGTACTACTGCGTTGGGTAACAATAAATACCTTCTAGCCGATCAATAGCTCCAAGAGGCCTGCTTCCACAAATATGCACGTTATTACCCAAGCTTATGCACATCTAGCGCCTCGTGCAGCCCATAGAGCTATTATCACCTTATTAGGCCAGTGATTTACAACAGCCTTATCAGCAGCTAAACAGAAAACTCAAGGAGCTATTAACAAGTAGTAATTCGTATGTTGGAATCACTGCTGTATAGAGAAGTAAAATGGCACCTCAGCAGGCGTGCAACCCAATGAGCTATCTTATCAGCAATATATGCATTCCAGTGTTTGCGGACTGCCTATATTCGTGACGGAACAGTATAGTATATTCAGCAGGCAGGCGCCCTACACCTTAAACCATCACCCAGTATGCATCTTTATTCTCAAAGGGTACCGCTGTGTAGAAAGGAGTAACATTACCCCATTCATGCTTTTAGTACATTGCTAGATTGTGTGCCGTGGAGGGGTCCTGCGAGCATTGTGGGAGCGAAGAGAGCTGCGTTACTCCCCGCCTACCTCATCCCATATAAAGGAGCCAACGCTGTCCCTGCTCCTTGTCCCGGGATTTTAAACAATCTGTTGCCGGTGCGCCCCACACAGCACTTGAGGAAGGGGGAGGAAGAGCAGAGAGAGTGGGGAGGGGTGGAGGAAGGAGGGGAGGGAAAGAGAAGACACGCGTGACGGCCTGGAAAGCAGATGCCTTGATGAACTCTGCCTGAACCTTAGTTTAGCACGCCTCCTCAAATAACAGAACAACCATAAAACTGAAAGACGCCGTAGACTCGGTGTCCCAAGGGCGTGTACAAAAAGCCACAGGGCAGTAACCAAAAACCCTGCAGAGCAATAAGAACACAGGGTTTTAAATAAATATTGACAATTTCCCAATAGAAAGCATGGGCGGTATTACAAGTCCCTCTCCTAAAATACTATTACCCCAATATGTCTCGCTACGCGAGCAGCCCATGCGCGCTGCAATGCTAGGCGAGACCTAAGAAGGTAGTCTTCTGCAGAAGCTTGGACAATGCTCGTGACACTTTGCTTCTTGAAGGAAAACGTGCAGTGCAACAGGTCTTACATTTACGAGAGTTTGAGATAGCATTGTAAGTGACTATGCCTTTTATTTCTGTGTTGTTTATAAAACAGATACATAAAAGGCATTTTTATTTACAATGCCAATAGCTTAAACTCTCGCAAATGAGACGTGTTACATAGCAAATGCGTTTTCGCCCAAGCTATAATAAGCGTTAGGAGAGAGCGTTGCAGGCAGGATTAAGCTGTTTGAGAAACTAGTTCCTCGGAGGCTGTAATTAAAGCTTACCGAGTAACCACAAATGTAACGGGGTGTTGTCATGGGAGGTTACAAAATGAGACAAGGCAGAACAAAGGAGGGACTACTAAGCCTATTGACCGATGAACAGCCACAGTTTACAGTAGACAATGACACAATCCAATGAAAAATATGGGCGGAGAGTGGGCGGAGCTTTAAGTCCCTACCTGAATACAGTATGCCTCTTAGAGCAGCGCATGCGCTGCCCAGGCTTGACCTAAAAAACCAAACTCTTCAGCTGTCTGCACTCCACCAAGGCATTCACGGGCAAATTGTTATGGCATGCATTGTGCAAACATCCAATACCCATTCATTAATAATGAAAAAAAGTACAACAGTAAAAAAAGAAGGGAAAGCGGTTCCAGACAATGTCTTTGTCATTGTCTAGACACTGTAATGGAATTCATGGGCATCGTACGACATAACTGACTTTGTGGGAAAATCGCAGTTTGCAAAATCGATAAAAGCAGGGGGGGTGTACTTGGAGCATAGCCTGTTTGCCTTCCTTAGTCTTGTTGACCTGTGTCCTTCAATTGCTCACCTTTAAGAAAAAACATTTTTTGTTTGCTGAAGCACTCCATGAGGGTACTTGTGTTTTATAGCTCTTTCCTTCGTGTGCCTCTCCCCCCCCTACCAAATATTCTCCTCTGTGCTCCGTGTTGCATGCACCTTCTTTTGTGCTTCTTCCTCACCAAATTCCCACGTCCCCTAGGATTTTGTTGCTTTTTCGCTTTTCCCTATCCTGCTCTTTCTCTCCCTCATTCTCGTGTACTGGTTTCAACCCCCCCCCCCCCCCCACTCCTCTGCTGCCCCTGGTCTTTTTTTAGGTCTCGCCTGGCGTCAGCAGTGCACAGCGCTGCCCTCGCCATGTGAGGGCTTTTTGTAATCAATTCAACATGTGCACGCGTACGGAGGGACAAAGATGGCGTCGGGCTGTCCACATGCGCGTGCATTTTTTGTCCCTCCGTACGCGTGCACATGTTGAATCGATTACAAATGCACGCGCATGTGGACAGCCCGACGCCATCTTTGTTTATTTTTTTTACTCGCCAGCTTTTATTATCATTTTACCGAGTCTTTGTTATACGGAGCGATCAGCCCTTAGTTGTCCCTCGGCCAAGCTAGCGAAACAATTACCGCTTGACTTCTCGCAGCACAATTTACCCCCTCTTCACCTTGCTTAAGTGGGTGGTATTAACCTGTTATCTTCCCAAAAGAATTTTGACACCATTTATCCGCATTTTAGCAACCTGCCTTCTCGGAAGATGAGGCGCCGCTGAAAACTACATTTCCCTGATCATTCTGTGTACACACACAACATGCACACGCTGGGTATGATCTTGTGCAAACCGCGGTGAAACATCTTGCTACATTTAAATGAGTGACACTTCTGAAAGTTTGGTAACTTGACTAATGGGAAAGCTGACTCGCGTACCACTGAACGTATGCTGTTCAGGAGGTCCCGTTTGCTGAAATCCGTCTTGAGTTACAGCTTTACATCGGATATTAAGATGCTAAACAGCGCTTACAAGATATAACTCGCTCATGCGGCACTACACGTACTCTCTGCGCCGCCATGCCGCTGCCCTGCGTGAATTAACTTGGAACCACAGAACTGAGCACCAAACGCGGCATTTACTCTCTTCTGTTCAGACTCCACGTGTTCGGCCATTGGCTTCTTGGTACTAATGCTCCTGAACGTCTTCCCTGCTTTGTCTCCACGACATCTGCTTCCGCTCTAGGCGGTCACTGTTCTTTCCATATACAGATGACGTCACTCTACTGGTGTCCAGTGGTTATCGAGACACTGCCCCCTGCGAGCGGCCAGGCGCGCGTTACCACTCGGAGTGTTTCTATTGTTCCTTCCTTCCACGCTGTAGGAGAGTAGGGTCTGCTATCCTATGGTCACCCCAAATTTTTGCTTTTTGCTTCACTGGTTTTTGACATATTGAGGCTGTGGGCCTGCTAATCAGACCCCCAGCCTGCTGTTCTCTCTAACTAAATTGACACTATGCACCCTAGGTGTATAACCAATTGGAAGTGGATCACCCTGTGAGCCCCTGTACCAGTGTACACTAGGTACCCAGGGCATTGGTGTATCTAAGGCCTACCAGGGGCTGAAGCATGTATTATGCCACCCCTGGCCTGGCCTAAGAAATTTGACGCAACTGGCTGATCACTCAGCTGGGGTAAGTTGGTGTAACCACCTCTTACTTAGGTGTAGTATACCTATACCTAACCTTAAATGGGACACCTGGTAACCTATAAGTCACTCCTATGGCAGGCCTTGACAATCCTGAAGGCAGAGTGCTTGGTTCCATGTGAGATAGTGCTCTGGCATGAGCTGAGCCTGTCTGCAGTGGACGGAACCCCTTCCTTCTACTGTTTCCAGATATCGTCATACCATATACTCTTAAGTGCATTATGAACCTCGCGGTTAAATGCTATCTTTGGTTTGGCTTTATCAAAACATGTCGAGTAAGGTGTCATACGAATTGGAATACTAACCCCTCGCCAATTCTGGCGACGGGGTTAGCATTCCACCCTTCTAGAGGGACACGACATGTACAGTACCTGAAACCCGGGTAAAATCAGACATAGCCTCAGCTCCACAAAATGGATGCTGCCACCACCGACACAAGTCTGCCCTCCTGCTGCTGGGAGTCCTTCCAGCTTGGGAGACGTGGACAAAGGGTTTCCTGCCAGGGGAGGTGCGAGCACCACCCCAGACAGGATTTTGTGTATTGGTCAGGTAGGGCTTGAAAGAAACCAGACATGCCTGAGGCTCACAAGGAGCCTCAGTGCATATGCCAGTTCAATCCGGTCCTGGGGCACACCAGCCCTGGACCTGGGGCGAGCTGGACAAAGGATTGGGGGTGTAACCACCCCCCTTCCTGGTCCCACCCTTAGGGAGGGACCTAGCAGGTAGTCCGGCCCCTAGAATCCGCTTAAAGGTAGGAGCTGTGTCCTAAGACTTCAGACATCCTGGAATCAACTT
Source organism: Triturus cristatus (assembly GCF_964204655.1). NCBI lineage: Eukaryota > Metazoa > Chordata > Amphibia > Caudata > Salamandridae > Triturus > Triturus cristatus. Next base: position 829,036,207 of record NC_140579.1, on the reverse strand, counting down.
AACCACAAGAAGAAGACGGGAACTTCGACGCTCTGCTGCACAGAGGACTGAAGGAAATCTCCCCTATGGTCAGGGAGTGACCATCTTGCTAACGCAAGCACCAACCAGCTATTGAACGTCTGCTTTGCCGCCGCCTCCAGCCGGAGCCCGAGCCCAGAGCCCAACAAGACCTGGACCTCCAGACCTCTCACCGCCCGATCCACAGTCCCTGCAAAGAAGGAACCCGTGGAGGCACCGAGACACGTGGAGCCAGCCATCTTGGAAGACCGACGACAAGCTGCAAGCGCAACAACAGAGGCTCCCTCCAAGTTGTGCTTTGGGTCCTGAGAAGCCCAACCATCGAGCAGCATCTGCACCAAAGGTGAGCCCTCCAGCATCTCCACGATCCGCGTGGGGCCCCTCTGCACTTTGCACCTCGACGCGCCTGCCCGGTCCCTGGCCCGTTGGCTAGTGGCCATTTTGGCGACGAAACTTGAAACCAACAATGCTGGTCTGGTTGCTCCAGACTGGCCCTAGCTGCTCTCCAAAAGAGCAGCCCCTCTGACCTTGCTGGTCAGAACAATCAGCTTTCCTCTCTTTCCACGACTCCTGCCTTTGCCAAGGCTTGTTTGCTTCTTTCGAGTCGCCGACACCGCCGACAGCGAGAGCCTGCGTGGGACAGCTCGTGACTCGACTCCTGGACGTCGTCGACCTTCAGGGACCACGTGGCTGCGGAGACAAGCTACACCTAACCACCTGTTTGCACCCGACATCGCCTGGTACCTACCTGGTGCCACGCCGGTCACTGGCTAGTGACTGTGAACACTGTCCCCTCTGCTTTCAGGTCTTCTACAACTCCGATCCACCCTTGGATCCAACGCAGTTCTTCTGGACCGACCGCCTGCAGCATCTTTGTCATCAGGCTCCATTGAATCGATAGAAGAAACCCGACGCACTTCGAGACCTATGCACCCGCTTCCTGTGGGTGAGGTAAAGCTGGCACTCCGGTGCCCAAGCGTAGAGAATCATCTCTAGTGTCTGTATTTCGAATCTTAAGATCGTAGTCCAACCAGAAGACCCTTTCTGCAGTAACTTTTAAACTTTTACGCACCCATTGAAAACCTATGGGAGCCCGCGTGTAACTTTACTCACTGCACACGCGACCCGTGGACCTCCTGGTCACTAACTAAAGTTAGCTCCTTGTAGGCCCAGCGATTCTAGAGGCCCTAGGCCTTTTCCCTTTCCTGTTCGTGGTACTTATACCACTATTTTAGTATATGGTTTGAGTGGCCACCAGGGCCCATCCATATTAAGTGCAACTTCTGTGTATTATAACATTGTCTTGTTTAACGATTTGTGCTCCCGTGCTCATAAAGAGTCTAGGGGTTACTTTGAGAAATAAATACATATATATTTTGAATATATATCTGTTTGGTGTCCTTTCATTGGTATAAAAGGGGGTTACATTTGGTAAAACAGCCTGCTTAACACGCTTTAACGAGTTTAGCCTCAAAGACTGCTTAGCCTACGCTACCACTAGGGCAGCTAGTCCGAAAAGGTTGACTTACAACCACACCATAAGGGTTGCTTGGCATGGTACAAGGTGGTCACTTTAACTAGTGAACATCATATACCAGGCCAAATTCTCACATTGGTGAGCAGCGGTTGGATTTGAGCTTGCTGTGTTTTACCATTGTAATCTCTTGGTTACCAATTGAAAGATCACATAGGTACCTGTAGGTACATATAAAACAAGATAGATATACTTAAGTTCTACTGAACTTAGTTGTTGTAGAGCAAAGGGAGTAGCACACCCTCACTACAACTACTAGATAGGTTTAGTAGGTAAACCCAAGTGTAGGTAGATTGCAACACATCCACCCACACTTAAGAGCAATGGAGGGGGCAGAGGGGTCCAAGGTACCCATCTCTGTCGAGAGTGACCCCCAGAGGGCACCAACTCTCTTTGCTACCCTAAATCAAAATGAGCTCAGGCAGTTGGCAAATATCAGGGGCCTTAAACAGCCCAAGAATCCTACTTCTGCTGAACTCAGAGAGCTTTTACAAACTGATGAAGATCAGAAAGCTCTCAAGAAAGCCTCCCGTTAGGACCCTTAGGGACTAGAACAGGAGGCCCCCCTTCTGAAGATGCTACTGAGGTACCCCTTTCCAATAGTCACCCCTTAGATGAGATTCATACTACAGAGGATGAAAGTGAGAAGGGTACTGATACAGAAGGTAGTGAGGATGAAGGGAGAACTAGCCCAGTGCCAAGTGTTATACGTGGCCCAGCTAACCTAAGGCTATTGGGGACTGACAATGGGATCATCTCATTGGATCTCCCCAGTGGACTTAACCAGGGGCTTGGGAGGCAAAGGAATCACTCAGGTGAATCTAATGCTTCTCATACCTCTAGAGGCTCGCAAGGTCACTCCAGGAGAAGGATGACCACCCCTCAGAGGAGGGAACATGAGGCCAGAATGCAGGAAGCCCAGCTGAGGATCAGGAAGCAGGAGCTAGAGGTAGCCCTGATGGAAGAAAAACTGAACAAGGCTAGGCAACCTAGAGAGAGTGGGTCTATACCCACTGGTGGCAGCATTGTCCCTAAGGACAAAGATAGGGTCTTTGATAATAGGAACCTGTCTAAGGTTGTGCCCCCCTACAAAAGTGGGGATGACACCCACAAATGGATAACTGCTCTTGAGAGAGCCTGCAAAGTACAGCAGGTTCCTGAAGACCAGTGGGCAGCAATCCTCTGGCTCTCCTTTGAAGGAAGAGGCAGAGACAGACTCCTCACTGTTAGGGAGGAGGATGTCAGAAATTACAGAGCCCTGAAGAGTGTCCTAGTTGATGGGTTAGGCTTAACCACTGAACAGTACAGGTTAATGTTCAGAGACACCCAGAAGACACAGACTCAGGACTGGTCTGAATATGTTGAATGTGCCACTAAGGCTTTGGAGGGTTGGTTGCTGGGAAGTAAGGTATCTGATTATACAGGATTGTACAATTTGATGATGAGAGAACAGATTTTAAGTAACTGTCAAAACCAGCTCCTCCATCAACACCTGGTAGACTCAGATTTGACCTCTCCCCAAGAATTGGGAAAGAGGGCAGATAAATGGGTCAGGACCAGGATCAGGCCTAAGAATCAGGGTGGTGACCAAAAGAAAGATACCACCAAACCTCAAGAGAAGGGTGGGGATAAAGCAAAAGAGAAATCTTCCTCAGGGCCCCAAAACTCCACACAGGGTGGTGGGTCCCAAGCTCCCTCCTCTACCACAGGTAAAAAGCCTTACTGCCATGAGTGTAAAACTCCTGGGCATTGGAAAACTGACAGCAGTTGCCCAAGGGCTACTGTAGGAAGGTGGATATCTGACTATGGTTACCCCCAAATTTTTGCCTAGTGTCTAGCTGGTTTTTCGACTTAGTTGGCCTGAGATCCTGCTATTCAGGATCTCAGCCTGGTTGTTCTCTCTTTAAAATGGACTCCATGTACCCTAGGTACATACCCAATTGGTTGGATCACCCTGTCAGCCCCTGTACCAGTGTACACTAGGTACCCAGGGCATTGGTGTACCCAAGGCCTGCCAAGGGCTGAAGCATGTATTATGCCACCCCAGGCTTGGCCTAACAATCTGACACAACTGGCTGATCACTCAGCTGGGGTAAGTTGGTGTAATCACCTCTTACTTAGGTGTAGTATACCTATACCTAACCTTAAATGGGACACATGGTAACCTATAAGTCACTCCTATGGCAGGCCTTAACAATCCTGAAGGCAGAGTGCTTGGTTCCATGTGAGATGGTGCTCTGGCATGAGCTGAGCCTGTCTGCAGTGGTCGGAACAACTTCCTTCTACTGTTTCCAGATATCGTCATACCATATACTCCTAAGTGCATTATGAACCTCGCGGTTAAATGCTATCTTTGGTTTGGCTTTATCAAAACATGTCGAGTAAGGTGTCATACGAATTGGAATACTAACCCCTCGCCAATTCTGGCGACGGGGTTAGCATTCCACCCTTCTAGAGGGACACGACATGTACAGTACCTGAAACCCGGGTAAAATCAGACATAGCCTCAGCTCCACAAAATGGATGCTGCCACCACAGACACAAGTCTGCCCTCCTGCTGCTGGGAGTCCTTCCAGCTTGGGAGGTGTGGACAAAGGGTTTCCTGCCAGGGGAGGTGCATGCACCACCCCAGACAGGATTTTGTGTATTGGTCAGGTAGGGCTTGAAAGAAACCAGACATGCCTGTGGCTCACAAGGAGCCTCGGTGCACATGCCAGTTCAAACCGGTCCTGGGGCACACCAGTCCCGGGCCTGGGGCGAGCTGGACAAAGGATTGGGGGTGTAACCACCCCCCTTCCTGGTCCCACCCATAGGGAGGGACCTAGCAGGTAGTCCGGCCCCTAGAATCCGCTTAAAGGTAGGAGCTGTGTCCTAAGACTTCAGACATCCTGGAATCAACTTAACACTAAGAAGAAGACGGGAACTTCGACGCTCTGCTGCACAGAAGACTGAAGCCAATCTCCCCTATGGTCAGGGAGTGACCACCTTGCTAACGCAAGCACCATCCAGCGAATCAACGTCTGCTTTGCTGCCGCCTCCCGCCGGAGCCCGAGCCCAGAGACTGACAAGACCTGGACCTCCAGACCTCTCACCGCCCGATCCACAGTCCCTGAAAAGAGGAGACCCGTGGAGGCACCAAGACACGTGGAGCCAGCCATCTTGGAACGACTACGACAAGCTGACAAGTGCAACAACCGAGGCTCCCTCCAAGTTGTGCTTTGGGATCTGAGAAGCCCAACACCCGAGCAGCATCTGCACCAAAGGTGAGCCCTCCAGCATCTCCACGATCTGCGTGGGGCCCTTCTGCATTTTGCCACTCGACGCGCCTAACCGGTTGCTGGCCCGCTGGCTAGTAGCCATCTTGGCGACGAACTCTACAAAATACACCGCTGGTCTGGTTGCTCCAGACTGGCCCTTGCTCCCCTCCAAAGGAGCAGTCCTTCTGACCTTGCTGGTCAGAACCATCAGCTTATTTCACCTCCTACAACAATTGCTTTTGCCAAGGCTTGTTTGCATCGATCAAGTCGCCGACACCGCCGACAGCGAGAGCCTGCGTGGGACAGCTCGTGAACCGACTCCTGGACGTCGTCGACCTCCAGGGACCACGTGGCTGCAGAGACAAGCTACACCTTTCTTCCTGTTTGCACCCGACATTGCCTGGTACCCACCTGGTGCCACGCTGGTCACTGGCTAGTGACTGTGAACACTGTCCCCTCTGCTTACAGGTCTTCAACATCTCCGATCCACTCTTGGATCCACTGCATCTCTCCCGGACCGACCGCCTGCAGCATCTTTGTCTTCAGGCTCCACGGAACAGATAGAAGAAACCCGACGCACTTCGAGGCCTATGCACCCGCTTCCTGTGGGTGAGGTAAAGCTGGCACACCTGTGCCCAAGTGTAGTAATACATCTCTAGTGCCTGTGTTCCAAATCTTGAGTTCCTAGTCCATCCGGAAGATCCTCTTTGCAGTAACTTTGTACTTTTTACGCACCCATTGAAACCTATGGGAGCACGCGTGTGACTATTTGCTCTGCACACGCCACCCGTGGACCTCCTGGTCACTAACTGAGGTTAGCTCCTTGTAGGCCCAGCGAATCTAGAGGCCCTAGGCCTTTTCCCTTTTCTGTTCGTGGTACTTATACCACTATTTTAGTATATGGTTTGAGCGGCCACCAGGGCCTATCCATATAAAGTGCAACTTCTGTGTATTCTACTGTAATCTTGTTTGACGATTTGTGCTCCTGTGCTCATAAAGAGACTAGGGGTTACTTTGAGAAATAAATACATATATATTTTGAATATATATCTGTGTGGTGTCCTTTCATTGGTATAAAAGGGGGTTGCATTTGGTAAAACAGCTGGCTTAACACGCTTCACGAGTTTAGCCTCAAAGACTGCTTAGCCTACGCTACCACTAGGGCAGCTAGTCCGAAAAGGTTGACTTACAACCACACCATAAGGGTTGCTTGGCATGGTACAAGGTGATCACTTTAACTAGTGAGCATCATACCAGGCCAACTTCTCACAGCTACAAACAAAACTGTTCCTCCAATTACTCCTGTCACACCACCTATTACTGTCAGCAGTAATCCCCCAGGTGGTGGGAGTGCCCCCAAAAATTTGGGTGGGTTTACTTGGGGAACACAGGGGGACCCTGGCTTAGCCAATTCCCCTGCAGCAGATACTCTTGTCTGTGATGGTGGCATGGGGTTTGCCAACTTCACTGCCTGTCCCAACACTTTGGGTAGGTACAGACAGGAGCCCTACATCAATGGTACAAAAGCTGAGGCCTACAGAGACACTGGAGCTAGCATTACAATGGTGGCCCATTGGCTAGTTCCCTCTGAGCAGCTTTTGCCTGGTTTCTCCTACCAGGTGACCAACATTGATGGCAAACAGAACAGTCATCCCATGGCAGAGGTATGTCTCAGCTGGGGAGGTGTCACTGGCCCTAAAAGGGTGGCAGTGTCCCCAACCTTGCCTGTAGACTGCTTACTGGGGAATGACTTAGAACTCTCAGCTTGGGCTGGAGTTGAACAAGACACCCATTCTAAAATGGTAGGCCTTTCACAAAAGGGTATTGGGGTTGTGCCATTCACAACCCCTGTCCAAATAGATTTCCTCCCTGGAAAGGTTGGAAGGGCAGTGGTAGCCACAGCCCAGGCACAGACAGACTTCCCTGTAGAGATTGGCAAAGCTGTGACAGTCACAGCTCAAACACAAACTGAGTGCCCCCCTGAAAAGGTTGGCAAGGCTGTAATGGTCTCAGCCTATACTCAGACTGACATAGGTGTAGTGAAGCCTGAAACTATGGATCACTCCACACAAACAGAGAGTAGTGGGGAGGAAGAAAAGTCTCCCTCTCCCCAGACATTAGGAAAAGGTCAGCCTCCTCAGGGATCTAACCTCACCCCTTGTGAAGGAACTGCCCCAGAGGCAGCCAGGCCTGGCCTGGCAGAGCCTCTGATGTCAGTGGCCCCTTCCAAGGTGGGACCCAGTCTGGTGCAGGTAGCCTGCCTCTCTCTACCCTGCCTCAGTCAGCCCAGGGCTGCAGAGGTCAGGGAGGCCAGTGGACCCCCAGAGGGCACCTGTCCACAAGAACCCCCCCCATCAAAAGAATGAGGATTGCCTGGCTAGTAGCCCTAGTCAGGTGATGGGTAAAAACATTCCTGAGGGATCTCCTTTACAGGTAGTTAGGGACCTCCCCCAGAGGGATTCTGTTGGGCACAGGCAAACATGGGACCTTAGGGCCCCAAACCTGACCTGTCCCTCCAGTAAGCCCACAAAAGGGACCCAGCCTCCAGCTTTAGGTAGCCAGAGGCTGACCCTGAGAGCACAGTGCAACTCAGTTACGGAAAGAAAGGCATCCATGGTGGAGAATGATTGGAGGAAGCTGAGACCTCACTTTGAGGACACTCACTTCAGTACTCCATCTCAACACCAGCCTTTTACTTTGCCAAGACACACCAAAGGTAGAGATTCCCCCGTGGTGGAGACCCTCTGATACCCTTAGGGTGAGGGATTGCTTAGTGGACCATGAGACAGGGGGTAACCGTGCCAGTGCTGGTTCCTCCTTATATGGCCACTTGGGCAATATAGGCTTACCTGGTCAAGGTCAGCCTTATCTCCCTTCGTTTGGGGGGGGGGGTTGTGTAGGAAGGTGGATATCTGACTATGGTTACCCCCAAATTTTTGCCTAGCGTCTAGCTGGTTTTTCGACTTAGTTGGCCTGAGATCCTGCCATTCAGGATCTCAGCCTGGCTGTTCTCTCTTTAAAATGGACTCCATGTACCCTAGGTACATACCCAATTGGTTGGATCACCCTGTCAGCCCCTGTACCAGTGTACACTAGGTACCCAGGGCATTGGTGTACCCAAGGCCTGCCAGGGGCTGAAGCATGTATTATGCCACCCCAGGCTTGGCCTAACAATCTGACACAACTGGCTGATCACTCAGCTGGGGTAAGTTGGTGTAATCACCTCTTACTTAGGTGTAGTATACCTATACCTAACCTTAAATGGGACACCTGGTAACCTATAAGTCACTCCTATGGCAGGCCTTAACAATCCTGAAGGCAGAGTGCTGGGTTCCATGTGAGATGGTGCTCTGGCATGAGCTGAGCCTGTCTGCAGTGGTCGGAACAACTTCCTTCTACTGTTTCCAGATATCGTCATACCATATACTCTTAAGTGCATTATGAACCTCGCGGTTAAATGCTATCTTTGGTTTGGCTTTATCAAAACATGTCGAGTAAGGTGTCATACGAATTGGAATACTAACCCCTCGCCAATTCTGGCGACGGGGTTAGCATTCCACCCTTCTAGAGGGACACGACATGTACAGTACCTGAAATCCGGGTAAAATCAGACATAGCCTCAGCTCCACAAAATGGATGCTGCCACCACAGACACAAGTCTGCCCTCCTGCTGCTGGGAGTCCTTCCAGCTTGGGAGGTGTGGACAAAGGGTTTCCTGCCAGGGGAGGTGCATGCACCACCCCAGACAGGATTTTGTGTATTGGTCAGGTAGGGCTTGAAAGAAACCAGACATGCCTGTGGCTCACAAGGAGCCTCGGTGCATATGCCAGTTCAAACCGGTCCTGGGGCACCCCAGTCCCGGGCCTGGGGCGAGCTGGACAAAGGATTGGGGGTGTAACCACCCCCCTTCCTGGTCCCACCCATAGGGAGGGACCTAGCAGGTAGTCCGGCCCCTAGAATCCGCTTAAAGGTAGGAGCTGTGTCCTAAGACTTCAGACATCCTGGAATCAACTTGAAACTAAGAAGAAGACGGGAACTTCGACATTCTGCTGCACAGAAGACTGAAGGAAATCTCCCCTGTGGTCAGGGAGTGACCACCTTGCTAACGCAAGCACCATCCAGCGAATCAACGTCTGCTTTGCCGCCGCCTCCCGCCGGAGCCCGAGCCCAGAGACTGACAAGACCTGGACCTCCAGACCTCTCACCGCCCGATCTACAGTCCCTGAAAAGAGGAGACCCGTGGAGGTACCGAGACACGTGGAGCCAGCCATCTTGAAACGACCACGACAAGCTGACAAGTGCAACAACCGAGGCTCCCTCCAAGTTGTGCTTTGGGATCTGAGAAGCCCAACCCTCGAGCAGCATCTGCACCAAAGGTGAGCCCTCCAGCATCTCCACGATCTGCGTGGGGCCCTTCTGCATTTTGCCCCTCGACGTGCCTAACCGGTTGCTGGCCCGCTGGCTAGTAGCCATCTTGGCGACGAACTTCACGAAATACACCGCTGGTCTGGTTGCTCCAGACTGGCCCTTGCTCCCCTCCAAAGGAGCAGTCCCTCTGACCTTGCTGGTCAGAGCCATCAGCTTATTTCATCTCCTACAACAATTGCTTTTGCCAAGGCTTGTTTGCTTCGATCAAGACGCCGACACTGCCGACAGCGAGAGCCTGCGTGGGACAGCTCGTGAACCGACTCCTGGACGTCGTCGACCTCCAGGGACCACGTGGCTGCAGAGACAAGCTACACCTTTCTCCCTGTTTGCACCCGACATTGCCTGGTACCCACCTGGTGCCACGCTGGTCACTGGCTAGTGACTGTGAACACTGTCCCCTCTGCTTACAGGTCTTCAACATCTCCGATCCACTCTTGGATCCACTGCATCTCTCCCGGACCGACCGCCTGCAGCATCTTTGTCTTCAAGCTCCACGGAACAGATAGAAGAAACCCGACGCACTTTGAGGCCTATGCACCCGCTTCCTGTGGGTGAGGTAAAGCTGGCACTCCTGTGCCCAAGTGTAGTATTACATCTCTAGTGCCTGTGTTCCAAATCTTGAGTTCCTAGTCCATCCGGAAGATCCTCTTTGCAGTAACTTTGTACTTTTTACGCACCCATTGAAACCTATGGGAGCACGCGTGTGACTATTTGCTCTGCACACGCCACCCGTGGACCTCCTGGTCACTAACTGAAGTTAGCTCCTTGTAGGCCCAACGATTCTAGAGGCCCTAGGCCTTTTCCCTTTTCTGTTCGTGGTACTTATACCACTATTTTAGTATATGGTTCGAGCACTGGTTTGTGCCACCCACAGAAGCAGCTTGTAAAGTGTGTCTCAGACCTGCCACTGCAGTGTCTGCGTGCAGTCCAGAACTGCCATCTTGGCTGTGAAGTGCACCCGCTTCCCAGCCCCTAAACCTTCCCTTGGCATCATGTAAGCCCCCCTTATGATAGGGTGCATTGTATGTGTAAGGTAGGACATGCCCTGTTGTATGTAGCATGTCCTAGTAGTGAATTACACCCAATTTCGTTTTTCACTACTGTAAGGCTACCTGTTCTCCATAGGCCAGAATGGGAGGTCTGGGCTATTACATCCTATAGTCCTAACTGACCCACAGAACATGGTAGAAAAACGAATCTAGTATGCCTGAGCTCAGAATATTAAAATACATCTTTTAGTGAAGGTTATTTTTATATTCTGTGTTTGAAACTACCACTTCTAGAGTATAGGTACTTTCTTGCCTAATCCTTCCAGTTGCTCTGCTATTATGTGTATTGGCTGTCTGGTTTTGGAGGGACAGGGCAGGCTGAGTCAGACCTGGGTTGAATAGAGCGACCTGCCTAGGTGTGAGGGGAGGGGTAGCTCCTGCACTTGAATAGGGCTGTGCCTGGCACGGTGAAAGCTGGCTCCACCTCCCACTGTGCGTCTGAGGCAGACCCCCTCTTTCTGAAAGGAAGGATGCAGCCTGATCAACAAAGTGCTCCAGGGCTGGGCAAAACTGGTTCTGGCTGGGTTCAGAGGCTTGGGACCCCTAAGAGCAAAGACTTTGGGGGTATAAATATTTGTGCACAAACCCCTACAATTTGTATTGCTCCTGGATAACAAGAAGAACCTCTGTCCGTGTGGCTACAAGAATCTGCAGGAGAAGGACTGTCCTTGTGCTTGTGTGCTGTTCCTGGGACTGGCCTGCAGCTGTTACTACTGGACTTCAAGAAGAGGAAAGGAACTTTGATTGGACTTTTATTTCTTTTGCTACAGCAACTACCCAAGGGCTAGGAGAGAGCTAGCCTCCTGCTGGAGTCTCAGGCACATCAGACTCCACCATCAGCCTCCTGTTTCCTCCCAGCGAGGATTACTATCTGCAGGTGAGGCTCCTGTGTGTTACAGGACCTCTATTTCTACTGTTGAGAAGAGAGCGCTGAAAATCGTCGCTAACCTCCGTTAGCGAGCCGCTGCAGCTGGTGAGCGTGAGAAAAATCGCCGCTCCGCTATCGCTGAGCGCTCGCTAACCCCGAAGATCGTCGCAGCACCTGTCTGCGGGCCTGAAAACGCCCGCTATCCGAAGATCGTCGCAGCACCTGTCTGCGGGCCTGAAAACGCCCGCTATCTGAAATCATCGCAACAGGATCATCGCAGCGCGGACGCCGAGCGTTCGCCATTTTCCCCGCATCGAATCCGGATCGTCGCTCCCTCGCGGAGCGCCATCTTTGTCAACGCAGCAAGATCGCACACGCAACAGGCTCGGTGCATCATCCTCCCTTCGCGGCAAGGATTTCATCGCATCACCGGCTTAGCGTGAGGAAGTTTGTCGCTTTGTCCTGCCCGCAACCCAGCGCATCATCCTCCCTCGCAGGAAGGATTCAACGCATCGCTGGTTAGCGTGAGGAAATTTCTCGCTACAACTCCTTAGCGACATTTTTGTTGCTTTGCTCCAGGAACCAGATACTTTGTGAGTAAAAGGGTCGCAGAGACCCCTGCCTTGAACTAAACATCATTTTGTGCATCCTGAACTATTTTTCCTTGCAGCATTTCTAAAGTAATTATATTTGTATAGTATTGTGGATTTTTACTGTTATTGGTCTTGTGATTAAGTCTATATAAAAATACCTATTTTTCATAACTACTTGAGTGGTGTCCATTTGTAGTGTTCCTCATTATATTACTGTGTATGTGTAATGCTTCACACACTGCCTCTGAGATAAGCCTAGCTGCTCGTGCTACGTTACCACAGGGTTGGGCAGGGGTTGTCAAAGGGTGTAGGCTGCTTACTCTGACTTAGGAAGAAGGGTCCCTACTTGGACAGTGGCCAGCCATTGCCAACTAGAGACCCCCATTTCTAACACTGGCTTTTATTTACATGACATCGTTTGCGTGATTTACATGCCAAATATTTTCAATATTCATTTGGTGCACGGACTCTCTGAGGCAAGCCCGGCTTTTCAGCGCTCTGCTCTGGCTCCCTCTATTAACTTGTCGACCCGGCCACCTCTGATGTTATACCGTTTACACCCCACACCCCGACCCACTCCCATCCCCCACTTGTTATGTTATGTTAGTTAGGTATTTGTAGAGCGCGCGGCTACTCCCTGGAGTGTCCCGGCGCTAAAACGAACAAGAAACCGCATAACCACGAAAAGGTGACAGACACCGAGCGGCAGAGGCCAATAGAGCGAATTAGAGTTGGAAAAGCCATGTCTTGAGCATTTTCCTAAAAGTAAGTAGATCCTGAGCCTGGGAGGCAACCACCTGGAAAGAGTGACCTCCGACCCGAACAAGTGCAACTTTCGGAACAGGAGCCAGGAGTTGAGTAGAGGACCTCAAAGTATGTTGAGGGATATAACCGATATAACTTCACCTCAGAATCCAGTGTGGTATGCTCTCAAAGGTAGAATCCTGCCTGCAGCCCTCTGCCCCTCCACCCCCCCCCCTGCTCCCCCAGCAGTGTGCGCGTTCAGTGCCAGTCCCCAATGCTCTGCCCCCAGCGGCGTGCACGTTCAGTGCCAGCCTGCAGCCCTCCTTCCCCAGTGGTGTGCACCTTCAATTCCAGCTTGCAGCCCTCTGTCCCACCGCAGCGTGGAATCTCATTGGCAGCTCGCAGCCCTCTCCGCCCCCACCCCCAGCAGTGTGCACGTTCAGTGCCAGCCATCAGCCCTCTGCCCCAAGCGGTGTGCACTTTCAGTGCTACCCGCAACCCTCTGCCCCCAGCAACCTGCACCTTCAGTGCCAGCCTGCAGCCCTCCTTCCCCAGTGGTGTGCACGTGCAATGCCGTGACAGCCCGCAACCCTCTGCCCCCCCACCCCAGTGGTGTGCACGCTCAGTGCAGCCCGCAGTCCTCTGCCCCCCCCTTCCCCCAGTGGTGTGTTTGTTGCAAAGTCATCCTGTGCCCTGGGCACCCCCCAACTTTCTACTGACTGGAACTGGTGGTAACTGACTCTGACTGACCCTGGGCTCTGCCTAACCAGGCTCAGGGCCAGTGCCAAGCTGAAAGAAACACATTAGAATACAGTTAAATTACCCAACATACATTAGGGTACACTATGGTATGGTACCCCTGTAATTGGCATGACCTACCCCATAAGACCTAGTATATAATAGGGCAGGGGATTGAAACTACCTAGAAGTCCCCAGTACCCTGGGGTATGGCAGTTTAGAGGCCAGCAGCTTTTTCTGCACTAGCATCTGTGCAGTACTGAAGCCTGAGGTCAGTTTAACCCCTTCAGTGCCCGCCCCTTTCCCCGCCCAGTGCCGGCCGTTGCATTAGCGGGCGGGGTCTATGACGAGCTGGACTCGTCATGGGCACAGCGCCACCGCGGCCCATGACGAGTCCAGCTCGTCATGGGCACTGAAGGGGTTAAAAGCAGCACTTGGTGCCAGGACTGCTTTGAAACAGTAAATTGCTGGTCAAATTCGACTTTGATTCTAGGAACACAGTAAAAGGAGAATCTGCAATATTTCTACAGATTCAGAACCCCTAAAGTCTCCCCTAGTTGCACAGGGGGTGGGAGGTCCTGTAGAAATGAGGGAAACACTTATAAAATATGTTTTTATAAGCCCTGGTGCTAGAAGACTGGCCCAAGTCATTTTCCCCATTGCAAACCCCATGGCCCATAGGTTAACATGGTAGGAAGTTAATGATTAATAAATATTGATAGGAGAGGACTAGCCGGACCATTCAAAGACTTCCCAGAATGGTAGTAGTAAATCCAACAATATTATATTGTTGAATTTCTCCTTAAGTGTACATACAAGAAGTTATAAGACTTTCTTGTTTGTAAGTCCAAATTCAGCCTTCCAGTGGTCTGCCCTGATTGATAAGTGGATTAGCCAGGCTGCTTTGAAGAGGTGATAAAGAACCACTCTGCTGGGAGGGCAGTGTGCTGGTCTATAGGTATGCCAGGCCAGGAGGTGGAGTCGTAAACTATGCTCTTCAAAGGCAGAGGGGAGGCCTGGGTTTCAGTTTCACTCTGACACTCTTGACCCAGAGTCAGGGCTAGGCTTAAGGAAGGTATGTGCAGATGGTAGGGGGAGAGTCCATGGAAATAAGCCATCCCAGGGAGTGTGTTTAGCCTGCTCTTACCTCCTTGCTGGAAAATCGACCATTATGGATTTGGAAGAATGATGCACTCTGGGACAACAAAATGCCACACTCTGCAGGATGTGGTCATAACTATGAGGAGTTACCCTGCTTTCATTGGTCAGAAGTGACCTGTGGCTTGACCCAGAGAATTTTGAATAAGTATCTGAGAGGGGCTTAGCCCTCCAGATCCGCTGCTTGAAACTTACTGAAGCAAGACGTGCCCTGCTGCGAAGTTCTGCTGTGCAAAGACTTCTAAGGCCTGACCTCTGAAAACTGCACCATCTGAAAACTGCAGCCCTGTGGATTACCTTGCTATAAAAGGACTAAGAAGTAGACTCCCTGCAAGCTACAGGTTAACGGAGCTCCCCGGGACATCCCCACAAAGAATCCCCAGCCTGGAGTACCAGTGGATTTGAAAGGGTTTTGTTCAAGTGGATTGCGGAATTGAATTTTCACACTTTCAAGGACCCTCTTGGAGATTCCAGAACCTTGGACTGTGTGTTGGATACTTTGGGACCCGCAAGCAGAACTTCAGGAAGGAGTTCTAACTGGACCCAACCTGCTGGAGAAGGTTGCACAGTGGTGAGATATTGTCCAGAACAGCTTCTAAAGGTGTGTCCCTGTCAGAGAAAACGAAATGACTAAAAGGGGCACTGTTGGTTTCTAAGCACTAGTGGGTGACTAATCTTTAAAAATTCATATCGCTGGTTCCCTACTGTGGATTTTTTTCGTTTTGGTGTCATTTAAAAGATCAAAATATTACCTATTCTTTTTATAAATTGCTGTTGGATTTTTATTTTGTGTTGTGTCTTAATTATTTACTGAAATGGTGTTTTTAAATGCTTTACATACCTGTATTTGAAGTTAAGCCTGTCTGCTCGAAGCCACGTTACCAAGGATTGAGCATAGGAATAATTTTCTAAGACCTATGCTGGGTCCTATCATGTGTTAGTGGCCTTATTGCCAGTGGCAGACCTACATTTGCCCCTACCAATAACCCACTTTCCAACATTTGGTGGTCAGCGGTGTGGATGAGGACTTGCATTTAAAGCGTACACCTTTCAGTAAAGTGAATTGAGATTGTAAAAATCCTCTAAATTGCTTTAGAACAAAACTTTTGAGTTTGATTTTTTGAATTTGTACTAAACTGTTTTTAATCCATTATTTTGATTTTTCCAAATTGTTCTAAGTTTGTTGTGCCTAGTTATTGTGACCGAAAACTAGGGAACCATGGAGCTGGACCTGGCTAAACTGTCCCAGTTCGCAGTGGGTGAACTTAGGGTGCAGTGTAGGCATAGGGGGCTGCCTGCTTCCAACAAGATTAAGAAGACAGCGTTGCTTAAGTCCCTAACGGCTTGGGCTGGGGTAGCTGAGTAGACGCAAGGGGGGGTGAGCCCCCCAACCTCAAACAGAGGGAGGTGAGGATGATGCCTCTTCCATTTTTTCTATTGTTAGCCATATGATTCCAGGTGGTGGGAGGGGGGAAGGGTCCCTTTCTCAGGTACCACTACTGTCAGGCTCAATTAGAGCTGATTGCCTTGGAGAAGAAGAAATTCGAACTGGCTAAGAGAAGATGGGAGAGGGAGGAGGAGAAGAGGAATGGTGGCAGCGAAAGTGAAGAGGATGTTGAGATGTCCAGGGGTGGTAGATTCGAACCTAAACTTCCCAAGGGCATAGTACCCAAGTACACTGAGGGGATGACATTGACAAGTGGCTAGCAGCTTTTGAGAGGACCCTTAAAATGAGTAGGGTCCACTCTAGGTATTGGGGTGCACTCCTGTGGGAGTTGATTCCAGTAGCTGGGAGGGATAGGCTCCTGACCCTGAAGGGAGAGGATGCAGAATCATACCAGCAGATGAAGGCATGCTTAGTCAAGAGATTTGGTCTGACTCAAGAGCAGTACAGGGTGAAGTTTAGAGGCACCCAGAAATTGAGTTCAAAGTCTTGGGTAGACTTTGTGGACATTTCAGTGAAGGCACTGGAAGGCTGGATTGTTGGTAACACAGTTGACTCATGTGAGGGATTGTATAATTTGTATTTGAAAGAACATATTTTGACTCATTGTGCAGAAGAGAAGTTACGCCAGTATCTAGTGGACTCTAAGCTGACAGACCCCAGAAAGCTGGGAGAAGCAGCTGATGAGTGGGTGAGAACCCGGGTTTCCATTCAGCACTAGGGAGGAGACCATAAGAAAGGAGCACAGGTCCCTCCCCAGGGAAAGGAAGGTCAAAACCAAGAGTTCTCCAAAGACCCACAAAAACCTGCACAAGGAGGGGGGGGCCCGAGCCAACCCAAATTCAAAGGGAGGGGATATCGGGGAAAGAATGGTAGGTTCTTTGATCCCTCAAAGGTGGGTAAGTGCTTTGACTGTAACCAGCCAGGGCACAAACAGGGAGCTGCTGTCTGCGCCAAGAAGCTCCCCCCTAAGGGGCCAACCACAGGGATTGCCAGTGTCCGTGTAGGGGTGGAGAATGGTGTCCCAGAGAGGGGTGGTCAGGTGGTGGAAACAACCTTAGTGTCCCTGGGTGGGGTGAATATTGCAACCCTTGCTGCCTTACCTCCAAACATGGACAAGTACAGGCAGAGGCCTAACGTAAATGGGACTGAGGTTGAGGCTATCAGAGACACTGGGGCTAGTGTAACTATGGTCCTGGATGAACTGGTGCCTCCAGAGAGGTTGTTACCTGGTGAGTTTCACCAGGTGACATATGCAGACAGCACTACCAAACTCCATCCTATGGCTGTGGTGGATGTGGAATGGGGAGGTGTGACAGGCCCTATGAAGGTAGCTGTGTCAAAGGTGCTCCCAGTCCAGTGTTTACTGGGCAATGATCTTGAAGCCTCTCTGTGGTCAGAGGTGGAGAGAGGACTCCATATGAAAATATTGGAGCTCCCTGAGTGGGTATGTGCTGTGACTAGGTCACAGACTAGCCAGAAGGGAGGGGCTGGACACTTGGACCCTGGAACAAAGGGCCAAGCATCCAAGGACCAGGGCACTGGGCATGGTGAGCCAGCACAGGGAACTCCAGAGGTGCAGGAAGAATCTAACCCTGATGGGGAGGATCTGGCCTCTGAGGGAGGGACTCCATCCCTGCCAGAGCTGTCAGATTTGGCAGAACTGACAGGAGCAGGTGGACCCTCCAGAGAGGAGTTCAGTCAGGGACAGCGTGACTGTCCCACCCTTGAGAGCTTGAGGCGGATTGCTTCTAAGCAAGAGGAGGGGGATGACAGTGGGTTTCACAAACTCTACTGGGAAGATGGACTGCTTTATACTGAGGCCAGAAACCTCAAGGAGGGGGCCACCAGGAGGTTGGTGGTGCCCCAGAAGTACAGAGAGTTCATCCTGAGTTTGGGTCATGATATCCCCTTGGCAGGACATTTGGGACAGACAAAGACATGGAACCGGTTGGTGAAACGTTTCTACTTGCCCAATATGTCTGAAAAGGTAAAGGAGTTTTGCAGCTCCTGTGTCACCTGTCAGGCCAGTGGCAAGGCAGGGGGCAAGACAAAGGCTCCCCTAATACCACTATCAGTGGTTGGGGTTCCTTTTGAAAGGGTGGGGATGGACATTGTTGGTCCCCTGGACCCACCTACTGCATCAGGGAATAGGTATATCTTAGTGGTAGTTGACCACGCCACTAGATACCCTGAAGCCATACCTCTTAGAACCATTGATGCTCCTGCTGTGGCTAGAGCACTGCTTGGTGTGTTCACCAGAGTGGGTTTTCCAAAAGAGGTGGTGTCAGATAGGGGCACGAGCTTCCTGTCCAGCTATCTGACTGCTATGTGGGATGAGTGGGATGTCAACTACAAGTTCACCCCCCCCTATCACCCACAAGGAAATGGTCTTGTTGAGTGATTCAACAAAACCCTGAAGGGCATGATCAATGGGTTGTCAGAGAAACTCAGGAGGAGATGGGATGTTCTCCTCCCATGCTTACTGTTTGCCTACAGGGACGTGCCACAGAAAGGGGTTGGTTCCAGTCCCTTTGTGTTGGTGTTTGGATACCCTGTGAGGGGGCCATTGAGCCTGCTAAGAGAGTCTTTAGAGAAGCCTCTTAAGGAAGCAAAGGACAATGTGCTTGATTATGTGCTAGGCCTGAGATCTAGAATGGCAGAGTACATGTACAAGGCAAACAGGAAACTGGAGGCCAGCCAGGAGCTCATGAAGCACTGGTATGATCAAAAGGCTACTATGCCTGAGTATACTCCAGGACAATTGGTGTGGGTGTTGGAGCCTGAGGCTCCCAGGGCCCTCCATGACAAGTGGAGTGGGCCCTATCCAATCTTAGAAAAGAAGGGTGAGGTTAATTATTTGGTTGACCTTGGCACCCCCAGGAACCCTCACAGGGTCCTGCATGTGAATAGATTGAAACCCCACCATGACAGGGCAGACATGACCATGTTACTGGTCACTGATGAGGGTGTGGAGGAGGAAACTGAGCCTGTGCCCGACCTCCTCTCCACTAATGTGCACGATGGGTCAGTGGAGGGAGTTGTACTCTCTCCCAAATTGACTGACCAGCAGCACAGAGACTGTAAGCGGGGGCTGGAGCAGTTTGCTGGCCTGTTCTCTTTGACCCCAGGCATCACTGAGTGGTGTGTGCACCACATTGACACTGGTGACAGCCTACCTGTCAAAAATAAACTGTACAGGTTGTCTGACCATGTCAGAGCCAGCATTAAAGCTGAGGTTGCTAAGATGCTGAAACTGGGGGTAACTGAACCGTCTTGAGTCCATGGGCCAGTCCAGTGGTGCTGGTACCTAAACCTAATCCTCAGGGGGGACCCAAGGAGATAAGCTTCTGTGTGGACTACAGAGGTTTGAATGCAGTCACAAAGACTGACGCTCACCCTATACCTAGAGCTGATGAGCTCATTGATAGGTTAGGGGCTGCTAAGTACCTGAGTACTTTTGATTTGACTTCAGGTTACTGGCAGATTGCCCTCACTGATGGAGCAAAGGAGAGGTCAGCATTCTCCACACCAGAGGGACATTATCAGTTCAAGGTAATGCCCTTTGGATTAAAGAATGCACCTGCCACCTTCCAAAGGTTGGTGAACAGGGTCTTGTCTGGGTTGGAACAGTTCAGTGCAGCTTACCTGGATGATATAGCTGTATACAGTTCTACCTGGGGGGATCACTTAAACCACCTAAGGGAAGTGCTTCAGGCCATGCAGCAAGCAGGCTTGACTATTAAGGCAAGCAAGTGCCAAATAGGGCAGAGTTTTGTGGTGTACCTGGGCCACCTGGTAGGTGGGGGCCATGTACAGCCTCTCCAAGCCAAAATCCAAACTATTTTGGACTGGACAGCTCCTGTTACCCAGACTCAGGTCAGGGCATTCCTTGGACTGACAGGGTACTATAGAAGGTTGGTTCAAAATTATGGGACCATTGTGGGACCCCTAACAGAACTGACTTCTAAAAAGAGGCCCAAAAGGTGATTTGGACCACAGAGTGTCAGAAGGCTTTTGACACTCTGAAAGCTGCTATGTGTTCAGCACCAGTGTTACTGGCCCCTGATTACACAAAAGAATTTGTAGTTCAGACAGATGCTTCAGAGCAAGGGATTGGGGCAGTGTTGTCACAGCTAAATGAAGGGGGCCTTGATCAGCCAGTTGCCTTTATTAGTAGGAGGCTTCTTCCCAGAGAGCAGAGGTGGAGTGCCATTGAGAGCGAGGCTTTTGCTGTGGTGTGGTCACTGAAAAAGTTGAGACCATATTTGTTTGGGACTCACTTTCGTGTTCAAACTGACCAGACCTCTCAGGTGGCTCATGCAGATGAGGGGAGTATCCCAAGCTGTTAAGGTGGTCCATTTCCCTACAGGGAATGGACTTTACAGTGGAACACAGACCTGGGGTTGCCCATGCGAATGCAGATGGACTTTCCAGGATTTTCCACTTAGCTGATGAGGACTACCAGGGTGTAGGTTAGTAACCCATCACCTTTCGTTTGGGGGGGGGGGCTATGTTGCAAAGTCATCCTGTGCCCTGGGCACCCCCCAACTTTTTGCTGACTGGAACTGGTGGTAACTGACTCTAACTGACCCAGGGCTCTGCCTAACCAGGCCCAGGGCCAGTGCCAAACTGAAAGGAACACATTAGAATACAGTTAAAACACCCAACATACACTAGGGTACACTATGGTATGGTGGGGTAGCCCTGTAATTGGCATGACCTACCCCATAAGCCCCTAGTATATAATAGGGCAGGGGATTGAAACTACCTAGAAGTCCCCAGTGCCCTGGGGTGTGGCAGTTTAGAGGCCAGCAGCATTTTCTGCACTAGCATGTGTGCAGTGCTGAAGCCTGAGGTCAGTTTAAAAGCAGCACTGGGTGCCAGGACTGCTTTGAAACAGTAAATTGCTGGTCAAATTCGACTTTGATGCTAGGAACACAGTAAAAGAAGAATCTGCAATATTTCTACAGATTCAGAACCCCTAAAGTCTCCCCTAGTTGCACAGGGGGTGGGAGGTCCTGTAGAAATTAGGGAAATACTTATAAAATATGTTTTTATAAGCCCTGGTGCTAGAAGACTGGCCCAAGTCATTTTCCCCATTGCAAACCCCATGGCCCATAGGTTAACATGGTAGGTAGTTAATGGTTAATAAATATTGATAGGAGAGGACTAGCCGGACCATTCAAAGACTTCCCAGAATGGTAGTAGTAAATCCAACAATATTATATTGTTGAATTTCTCCTAAAGTGTACATACAAGAAGTTATAAGACTTTCTTGTTTGTAAGTCCAAATTCAGCCTTCCAGTGGTCTGCCCTGATTGGTCAGAGTTAAGTGGATTAGCCAGGCTGCTTTGAAGAGGTGATTAAGAACCACTCTGCTGGGAGGGCAGTGTGCTGGTCTATAGGTATGCCAGGCCAGGAGGTGGAGTCGTAAACTATGCTCTTCAAAGGCAGAGGGGAGCCCTGGGTTTCAGTTTCACTCTGACACTCTTGACCCAGAGTCAGGGCTAGGCTTTAGGAAGGTATGTGCAGATGGTAGGGGGAGAGTCCATGGAAATAAGCCATCCCAGGGGGTGTGTTTAGCCAGCTCCTACCTCCTTGCTGGAAAATCGACCATTATGGATTTGGAAGAATGATGCACTCTGGGACAACAAAATGCCACACTCTGCAGGATGTGGTCATAACTATGAGGAGTTACCCTGCTTTAATTGGTCAGAAGTGACCTGTGGCTTGACCCAGAGAATTTTGAATATCTGAGAGGGGCAGAGCCCTCCAGATCTGCTGCTTGAAACTTACTGAAGCAAGACGTGCCCTGCTGCGAAGTTCTGCTGTGCAAAGACTTCTAAGGCCTGACCTCTGAAAACTGCACCATCTGAAAACTGCAGCCCTGTGGATTACCTTGCTATAAAAGGACTAACAAGTAGACTTCTTGCAAGCTATAGGTTAACAGAGCTCACCTGGACATCCCCACAAAGAATCCCCAGCCTGGAGTACCCGTGGATTTGAAAGAGTTTTGTTCAAGTGGATTGCGGATTTGAAGTTTCACACTTTCAAGGACCCTCTTGGAGATTCCAGAACCTTGGACTGTGTGTTGGATACTTTTGGACCCGCAAGCAGAACTTCAGGAAGGAGTTCTAACTGGACCCAACCTGCTGGAGAAGGTTGCACATTGGTGAGATAGTGTCCAGAACAGCTTCTAAAGGTGTGTCCCTGTCAGAGAAAACGAAATGACTAAAAGGGGCACTGTTGGTTTCTAAGCACTAGAAAGTGACTAATCTTTAAAAAATCATATCTCTGGTTGCCTACAGTGGATTTTTTTTCGTTTTGGTGTCATTTAAAAGATACAAATATTACCTATTCTTTTTATAAATTGGTGTTGGATTTTTATTTTGTGTTTCTTAATTATTTACTGAAATGGTGTTTTTAAATGCTTTACATACCTGTCTTTGAAGTTAAGCCTGTCTGCTCGCAGCCACGTTACCAAGGGTTGAGCATAGGAATAATTTTCTAAGACCTATGCTGGGTCCTATCATGTGTTAGTGGCCTTATTGCTAGTGGCAGACCTACATTTGCCCCTACCAGTCACCCACTTTCCACCAGTGTGCACGCTCAGTGGTAGCTCGCAGCCTCTGCCAACCCTCCCAGGGGTGTGCACGTTCAGTGGTAACCCACAGTCCCGCCCCCCTGGCTTGCACGCTCAGTGGCAGCCTGCAGCCTCTGCCCCCCTCAGTGGTGTGCACGATTAGTCGCAGCCCTCTGCCGCCCTACCCCGCCCCAGTGGTGTGCATGCTCAGTCAAGCCCGCAGCCCTCTGTTCCCCCTCCCCCCAGTGGTGTGCACGTTCAGTGCAACTCGGAGCATCTGCCCTCCCCCCCCCCCAGTGGTGTGCACGTTCAGTGGTAGCCTGTAGCCTCTACCCCCTCCTCTACCCAGCGGTGTGCACGCACCCGTGTGAACCCGCCTCACCTCCCACCCCCCCCTCGCCCCGGCGGTGTGCACACAGTCCTGTGCCCCCCTCCTCATCCTAGTGGTGTGCAGGCTCATTGGCAGAGTACCAGCCCGCAGCCTCCACCTGCTGGCAGTCGCAGACTACAGTGCATGGTGCGCGCGCTTCACGGAGCAGCCTGTCTCTCGATGCGTTCTCCCGGGCATACAGAGATACCCGGGATGTACTGCAGGCTGCAGGCAGGTGCTGGCGCTGTCTCGCGCCCTGGATCTGTTTAAAGGGGCACCTGCAAGAGCTCTTTACTCTGCTTCACCCAACACCATCCTACACCTCCCTCGCCCGACCCACGCACCACTTCTCCGGGTTGAAGGTGACTCTGTTCCGGGTGTCACAAACCCAATAACTGAAGGATAGTGTTAGACCTGTCAGCCCTTTGGGTGGTCCCTCCTCATCATTATTTATTTTGTCCCACTTTTGCCTCAAGCCCTGTTGGTATTTTTCCTTTTTGGGAACCACCAGACTTTTTAGTGTTGATGCAGATTCAGGGAGCCATTTTATCTACCCCTGGAACTTCTGTCTGAGGGCCTGGAGCACAAAATGGTGGCCACCTGTGACATCACCAGCACCCACTGGAACCTACTAGAACCTTCTGCAACATTCTGGAGCCCTGTGACAGTTGGAGGCGGTTTAGAATGTTGGGAAGCTAAGACAGAGAGTTGGCAGTTGGCACCTGACTGGGGAGGAGTGAGCAGCAGAAACCTGAAGGAGGAAGGAGTGAGGCAGCAGGGGTGGAAACTTGTGCCTGGAGTGGGGTCCATAAACCCACCCTTGATACTAGTCCCTACTGACTGAGCCCAGCCTGAAGCCCTGTGTGGGAAGAAGCAAGAAAAACCATCTTAAGGACCTGGACAGCAGGAACAGGCCTTAGAATCCAAGAACAGCAAGATCCTGACCTGGATACTGGTTAACCTGGAGTCCGACGTCGAGAAGCCTGAGACCCGGAGCCCGAGGTGGAGAAGCGGCGCTGACTGGAAAAGCAGACATCGTACCCGGAGCCGCCAGAGGTCGAGAGAGGGCGCCGACGGAGGTTGTAGAGAGTACCAGAGGTCGAGGAGGAAGTCACCCGAGGTCGAGTGAGCGGCGTCGACGGAGGAGTGAAGTCCACCCTCCGGAGTCGCCGGAGACCGAGGTGAAGCGTATCGGAGGTCGGGAGTGAGGTCGCACTCCGGAGTCGCCGGAACCTGAGGAGAGGAGCACCGGAGGTCGGGAGTGGGGATCGCACTCCGGAGTCGCCGGAACCTGAGGAGAGGAGCACCGGAGGTCGGGAGTGAGGTCGCACTCCGGAGTCGCCGGAACCTGAGGAGAGGAGCACCGGAGGTCGGGAGTGGGGATCGCACTCCGGAGCCGCCGGAAGTCGACATCGAGCCAAGGCCGGCCGACGTCATCGAACCTGAGGTCGCCATCGGACCGGAGCCGCCCGAAGTCGACATCGAGCCAAGACTGCCTGACGTCATTGAATCGGAGGTCGAGATCGAGCCGAGGCCGCCGACATCGATCCGGAACCTCCTACCGGCGTCGTCAAGAACTGACATTGTGCCGAGGCCGCCGACATCGAACCGGAACCGCCTCACGGCGTCAACACGACTCCAGCGGCGTCGGAGCTTCAGAAAAAGGGCAGTAAGTGGAATAGAGGGCGCCTAAGGCCCTGTGGAATCCTAAGAGACTACTCTAGGGGTTAGAGAGGTGCTGGAACCAGCTTGATTGTGCCAGGGGTGAGCTGAGACTAATTCAGAGGGGTTGTGTAGAGTGAGAGAGCCAGGTCTCTAGTATTCCCCCCTTGATCTACCTCAGTTTGGGCCTCAGCCTTGTCCAAGCCAGGGATTAGACACCCTCAAGCCATCCACATAACTACAAGCTGTGCCTGGGCCAAATCAGCCCATAGAAATCTAAATGTGATCTGATTCTAGAAGTGTCTCTGTCAGCTTTTAATTATTTATTGAGAGCACTGTATTTATTGTATTTAACCTATTTATTGCTTCACTGTATTTATTGTTCCACAGTATTTATTGTCGCACAATATTTATTGGTTTGCAGTATTTATTGCCTCAGAATATTTAATTGCCTGTATGTAATGCACTTATATTTATGCCTTAATTATTTATGATCACCCCTATTTATTGAATCAGTAAGACCGTATTTATTTGACCTGCACTATTTAAAAAGCCTTGTATATTGTGATTGTGTTATTTATTTATTTAATCAGCAACTAAGAGAAAAAGAAGATAAACAGAGATATTTTCATAATTTTTACGGTGTAGAGTCGTTTTTGGAACGGATGCACGCATGGTTATTGTATGGGTATGACGTATGCTTAGCACGGTGCCTGATTCCTGACCACTCGAGCCAAGCTACCACAGTGTGTCTGGGAGACCAACACCACCCTTCCAGAGTGGGAGTGGGTTTTCTAACATAATTGGTGTTCAGCGGTGGGATAGAGCTGTGCCTACGTATACTCAACAATAACTGTGGGTAGTCCATAGGCCTACACCGGGAGTTTTCTCAAAGCGGCCTTCCTAATTGTGAGTTTTTGTTTTTTCCAAATTTACTCTGGTGGTGGGAGGAGGTATTATATAAGGTACCCCCCTGCATAGTTACTGCAAATAACTGTCCTCTGACCTGAGTGGGCAAGATGGAGTTTGTACTGGAGAATTTAGAAACGTACACTGTGGCCCAACTCAGGGAGTTTTGTCAGCGGGAGGGGGTGTATTGTCCCCCAGGAGCAAAGAAGAGTGCACTCCAAACCAGCTTAAGGGCTTGGGGGGAGGCACGACGGGAAAGCAAGGCTGAGGAGGAGGACAGGGATAGAGAGCCCGACAGTGAGGGAGCTGGTTTGTACCAACCTGAGGTGGGGAACCTGTTAGCGGGGCCCAGGACACTTCCCAGGAAGGGCAGCAGTGCCTCTAGCGGTGGCTTGTCTGAAGTGGAGTTAACAGACCGGAGGGAGAAAAGACAGCTCACATGGGACATAGCAAGGCTGGAGAAAGAGAAGGAGGAACAGAGGATGGCTCATGAGATAAGGCTGAAAGAGATAGATCTTCAGATCCTGAGAATCGGGGCACACCCTGTACCTAACGGTGGCAGCGAAGAACGAGAGTACACCAGGGAACCCAAACCCTACCTGCCAAAGGACATAGTAGCTAGCTATGGGGTGGGTGACGATATCGCCAAGTGGCTAGCGGCCTATGAGGTCTCGTTAAGGGCCCACAGGGTTCCAGAGAAGTACTGGGGAGGGGGATTGTACAAGTACATGCCTCCAGCTGGTAGGGATGCATTATTGGCCCTTGAGGAGGTTGAGCAGACCCACTACCCCACCATGAAACTGGCGCTCATAAGAAAGTTTGGACTAACACCCGAAAAATACAGACAGAAGTTCAGGGGTAGTCACAAACTGGGCACACAGAATTGGGTGGACTTCCTGGACTATGCAAAGAAGGCACTAGAGGGTTGGATTCAGGGCAGTGAAGTGAGGAACTACGAGGGGTTGTTTGATCTAGTACTGAAGGAACACCTGCTCGAGAAATGTTTCCCTGAACTGCGTCAACACCTGGTGGATAGCAAGCTGACCAGTCCCCGGAAGCTTGCTGAGGAGGCGGACATTTGGGCTAGTACCCGGGTGTCCACAAGGGGGACTGGAGGGGATACTCAAAAGGCCGGACAGGGCGCCCCTCAGAAGAAAGAGGGAGGGGAAAAGAAAAAGGAGTTCTCCAAAGGCCCCCAAAATAATTTCCAAGGAAAGGGAACAGGATTCACCCCTAGGGCTAACCCACCCAGAAACCCTAATCCTGGCCAGAGTCAGCAGCCAAGGGTTGTCCATTGCTACGAGTGCGGTGGCGTTGGACACTATAAAGGAGATCCGAAGTGCCTGAAACGACCACCCCCTCCCATTGGAGGAAAGACCCCCGGAGTAGCTAGTGTAGTGCTCGGGAGGAGATGCCCTTAACTAAGGGAAGGGAGTGGGCGGGTGTCACTTTAGTGTCCCTGGGAGAACGGGAGATGGTTCCTAAGATCCAGGTGCCCGCAAATACCGTAAAGTATGGGCAGTGGGTCACCATCAACGGCCAAAGAGGGGAGGCTCTGAGAGACACAGGAGCCAGTATGACTATGGTACGTAGTCAACTGGTGTCTCCAGAGCAGGTAATTCCCGATGTACTCCACCCAGCCGCGATGGCTGACGGCAGAACAGGCCACTATCCAGTGGCCGAGGTTCCCTTTGAATGGGGGGGGGTTGCAGGTTCACTTCGAGTTGCCGTAAGCCCTGCCGTGCCAGTCGATTGTCTACTGGGGAATGACATGGAGCACAATGCTTGGAAGGAGGTGGAATACCGGACTCATACTGAGATGCTGGGTACACCTGACTGGGCCTGTGTGAGCACAGGGTCCGCGACTACCCGGAGAGGGAGTTCGTTTCGGCTGGAGCCTGGAACAAAGGCCCAGCCAGCTGCCAGTCAAGGGAAGAACCGAGGACAGGAGGAGCCTGCCTCGGCGTCCACACCCCGTAGGACGGATAGGCCACCGGAGGTGGTGGACCAGGAGTCTGCGGGGGGGGACGTTACCAAACTGGAGGACCTACCCATCCCGGCCGAGTGGCACGTGGAGGGAGGCCCGTCCAGGGAGGAATTCTGCCAGGGCCAGAGGGAGTGCCCTACCCTTGAGGGGCTAAGGCGTCAGGCCCAAGCCCAGGCAGCAGGGAACGTTGAAGGGAACTACAGTGTTTACTGGGAGGATGGCCTCCTCTACAGTGAACCCAAGGCACCCCTACACGGATCGTCACGAGCCTTGGTAGTCCCTCAACGTTATCGAGCCTTCCTTCTGGAGTTGGCTCACGAGATCCCATTGGCAGGACACCTGGGGCAAGACAAGACCTTCGCCCGTCTTGTCCCACACTTTTATTGGCCTCAAATGAAAGTGTCGTCCGATACCTACTGCCGGACATGTGTGTCTTGCCAAGCCAGTGGGAAAACAGGGGTGAAGCTGAAAGCTCCCCTGGAACCACTTCCTGTCGTTAGCACCCCCTTTGAAAGGGTGGGCATCGACATTGTGGGTCCGTTAGATCCGCCAACATCAGCTGGTCACAGGTTCATCCTGGTTCTGGTGGATCATGCCACACGGTACCCAGAGGCAATACCTCTGAGGACCATAACAGCACCTGTTGTGGCTAGGGCCCTGATGGGAATCTTTACCCGAGTGGGTTTTCCCAAGGAAGTTGTGTCCGACAGGGGGACCAACTTCATGTCAGCGTACATGCGGGCCATGTGGAAGGAGTGTGGAGTGACCTACCGGTTCACAACTCCTTACCACCCCCAGACCAATGGTCTGGTGGAGAGGTTTAACAAAACCTTGAAAGGCATGATCAGAAGTCTGCCTGAAAGCCTGCGGAGGAAATGGGACGTCCTCCTACCCTGTCTACTCTTTTCTTACAGGGAAGTGCCACAGAAGGGAGTGGGCTTCAGCCCCTTCGAGCTTCTGTATGGGCACCCTGTACGTGGACCTCTCAACCTGGTGAGAGACGGATGGGAAAGAACTCCCAGAAAGCTTCCCCAGGACGTGGTGAGCTACATGCTGGCCTTCCGGAGCCAAATGGCTAAGTTGTGGAAGCAAGCTTCTGACAACTTGGAAGCCAGCCAAGCAGTGATGAAGGCGTGGTATGACCACAACGCTCACCCGGTGGAGTTGGAGCCTGGCCAGAAGGTGTGGGTGATCGAACCAGGAGAGCTTAGCGCCCTCCAGGATCGCTGGTCAGGACCCTTTGAGGTGTTGGAGAAGAAGGGTAAGGCTACCTACTTGGTGGACCTGAAGACCCCTCGTCAGCCCCTACGGGTGCTGCACGCCAACCGCCTCAAACCCCACCACGAGAGGCCCGAAGTCATCTTGATGATGGTGACTGACGGAGCAGAGGACGCGGAAAGCGAGCCTCTCCCCGATTTGTTTGCGTCTCAAGAGAAGGATGGGTCGGTGGAGGGAGTGATTCTCTCCCCATCTCTAACTCCTGAACAGCGGGAGGACTGTCGCCAGGTCCTGGGGCAGTACTCTTCGTTGTTCTCCCTTGTCTCGGGTAGGACTCACCTGTGCGTCCATGACGTGGACACAGGAGACAGCCCACCTGTGAAGTCCAAGATCTACCGGATGTCAGACAAGGTGAAGACCAGCATTAACGGTGAAGTCACTAAGATGCTGGAGCTAGGAGTGGTCGAACCTTCTAGCAGCCCCTGGTCCAGTCCGGTGGTATTAGTACCAAAAGCTGCACCACCGGGTGCCCAACCGGAACTGAGGTTCTGTGTGGACTACCGGGGACTGAATTCAGTGACCAAAACTGATGCTCATCCGATCCCTAGGGCGGATGAATTGATTGACCGGCTGGGAGCTGCCCAATATCTGAGTACCTTTGACCTTACCTCTGGGTACTGGCAGATCTCTTTGACTGATGGAGCAAGGGAAAGGTCAGCCTTCTCCACGCCCAATGGCCACTACCAGTTCTGTGTGATGCCCTTTGGGCTCAAGAACGCACCTGCCACGTTTCAGCGCCTGGTAAACCAGATCCTCACCGGAATGGAGAGTTTCTCTGCTGCTTATCTGGATGACATAGCCGTCTTCAGTAACAGCTGGGAGGATCACTTGCGTCCCCTGCAAGCTGTTCTCCAGGCCCTGAGACAAGCTGGATTGACGATCAAGGCCAGCAAGTGCCAGATCGGGCAGGGGTCGGTAGTGTACCTTGGACACTTGGTGGGTAGGGGAGCGGTGCAACCCCTCCAGGCGAAGATCGAGGCCATCATGGCCTGGGAACCCCCCAAGACTCAGACTGAGGTCCGAGCTTTTCTGGGCCTCACGGGATACTACCGCCGCTTTGTGAAGGGGTACGGAACCATTGTAGCCCCCCTCACGGAGCTCACGTCCAAGAAACAACCTCGACGGGTAGTCTGGACGGAGGCTTGTCAGCAGGCCTTTGTGAGATTGAAGAAAGCCATGTGCGAGGCCCCGGTCTTAAGGGCCCCAGACTTTTCCAAGGAGTTCATTGTCCAGACGGATGCATCAGAACATGGCATTGGGGCAGTGTTATCGCAACTCAATGAAGAGGGTCTGGATCAACCCGTGGTCTTCCTATCCCGGAGACTACTTCCCAGGGAACAGAAGTGGAGTGCAATAGAGCGTGAAGCCTTTGCAGTGGTATGGGCTCTGAAGAAGTTGCGGCCATACCTGTTTGGCTCGCACTTCCTGGTTCAGACCGACCACCGACCCCTTCGTTGGCTGCTGCAGATGAAGGGAGAGAATCCCAAGTTGTTGAGGTGGTCTATTTCCCTACAGGGAATGGACTTCCAGGTGGAACATCGGCCTGGAGTGGACCACGCCAATGCAGACGGTCTCTCAAGGTATTTCCGCCTTAGTGATGAGAACTCCCAAGGGGTTGGGTAGCTCTCCCCACTTTCAGCTGGGGGGGACGCGTGTTAGACCTGTCAGCCCTTTGGGTGGTCCCTCCTCATCATTATTTATTTTGTCCCACTTTTGCCTCAAGCCCTGTTGGTATTTTTCCTTTTTGGGAACCACCAGACTTTTTAGTGTTGATGCAGATTCAGGGAGCCATTTTATCTACCCCTGGAACTTCTGTCTGAGGGCCTGGAGCACAAAATGGTGGCCACCTGTGACATCACCAGCACCCACTGGAACCTACTAGAACCTTCTGCAACATTCTGGAGCCCTGTGACAGTTGGAGGCGGTTTAGAATGTTGGGAAGCTAAGACAGAGAGTTGGCAGTTGGCACCTGACTGGAGAGGAGTGAGCAGCAGAAACCTGAAGGAGGAAGGAGTGAGGCAGCAGGGGTGGAAACTTGTGCCTGGAGTGGGGTCCATAAACCCACCCTTGATACTAGTCCCTACTGACTGAGCCCAGCCTGAAGCCCTGTGTGGGAAGAAGCAAGAAAAACCATCTTAAGGACCTGGACAGCAGGAACAGGCCTTAGAATCCAAGAACAGCAAGATCCTGACCTGGATACTGGTTTCCCTGGAGTCCGACGTCGAGAAGCCTGAGACCCGGAGCCCGAGGTGGAGAAGCGGCGCTGACTGGAAAAGCAGACGTCGTACCCGGAGCCGCCAGAGGTCGAGAGAGGGCGCCGACGGAGGTTGTAGAGAGTACCAGAGGTCGAGGAGGAAGTCACCCGAGGTCGAGTGAGCGGCGTCGACGGGGGAGTGAAGTCCACCCTCCGGAGTCGCCGGAGACCGAGGTGAAGCGTACCGGAGGTCGGGAGTGAGGTCGCACTCCGGAGTCGCCGGAACCTGAGGAGAGGAGCACCGGAGGTCGGGAGTGGGGAATCGCACTCCGGAGTCGCCGGAACCTGAGGAGAGGAGCACCGGAGGTCGGGAGTGAGGTCGCACTCCGGAGTCGCCGGAACCTGAGGAGAGGAGCACCGGAGGTCGGGAGTGGGGATCGCACTCCGGAGCCGCCGGAGTCGACATCGAGCCAAGGCCGGCCGACGTCATCGAACCTGAGGTCGCCATCGGACCGGAGCCGCCCGAAGTCGACATCGAGCCAAGACTGCCCGACGTCATCGAATCGGAGGTCGAGATCGAGCCGAGGCCGCCGACATCGATCCGGAACCGCCTACCGGCGTCGTCAAGAACTGACATTGTGCCGAGGCCGCCGACATCGAACCGGAACCGCCTCACGGCGTCAACACGACTCCAGCGGCGTCGGAGCTTCAGAAAAAGGGCAGTAAGTGGAATAGAGGGCGCCTAAGGCCCTGTGGAATCCTAAGAGACTACTCTAGGGGTTAGAGAGGTGCTGGAACCAGCTTGATTGTGCCAGGGGTGAGCTGAGACTAATTCAGAGGGGTTGTGTAGAGTGAGAGAGCCAGGTCTCTAGTATTCCCCCCTTGATCTACCTCAGTTTGGGCCTCAGCCTTGTCCAAGCCAGGGATTAGACACCCTCAAGCCATCCACATAACTACAAGCTGTGCCTGGGCCAAATCAGCCCATAGAAATCTAAATGTGATCTGATTCTAGAAGTGTCACTGTCAGCTTTTAATTATTTATTGAGAGCACTGTATTTATTGTATTTAACCTATTTATTGCTTCACTGTATTTATTGTTCCACAGTATTTATTGTCGCACAATATTTATTGGTTTGCAGTATTTATTGCCTCAGAATATTTAATTGCCTGTATGTAATGCACTTATATTTATGCCTTAATTATTTATGATCACCCCTATTTATTGAATCAGTAAGACCGTATTTATTTGACCTGCACTATTTAAAAAGCCTTGTATATTGTGATTGTGTTATTTATTTATTTAATCAGCAACTAAGAGAAAAAGAAGATAAACAGAGATATTTTCATAATTTTTACGGTGTAGTCGTTTTTGGAACGGATGCACGCATGGTTATTGTATGGGTATGACGTATGCTTAGCACGGTGCCTGATTCCTGACCACTCGAGCCAAGCTACCAGAGTGTGTCTGGGAGACCAACACCACCCTTCCAGAGTGGGAGTGGGTTTTCTAACATAATTGGTGTTCAGTGGTGGGATAGAGCTGTGCCTACGCATACTCGACAATAACTGTGGGTAGTCCATAGGCCTACACCGGGAGTTTTCTCAAAGCGGCCTTCCTAATTGTGAGTTTTTGTTTTTTCCAAATTTACTCTGGTGGTGGGAGGAGGTATTATATAAGGTACCCCCCTGCATAGTTACTGCAAATAACTGTCCTCTGACCTGAGTGGGCAAGATGGAGTTTGTACTGGAGAATTTAGAAACGTACACTGTGGCCCAACTCAGGGAGTTTTGTCAGCGGGAGGGGGTGTATTGTCCCCCAGGAGCAAAGAAGGGTGCACTCCAAACCAGCTTAAGGGCTTGGGGGGAGGCACGCCGAGAAAGCAAGGCTGAGGAGGAGGACAGGGATAGAGAGCCCGACAGTGAGGGAGCTGGTTTGTACCAACCTGAGGTGGGGAACCTGTTAGCGGGGCCCAGGACACTTTCCAGGAAGGGCAGCAGTGCCTCTAGCGGTGGCTTGTCTGAAGTGGAGTTAACAGACCGGAGAGAGAAAAGACAGCTCACATGGGACTTAGCAAGGCTGGAGAAAGAGAAGGAGGAACAGAGGATGGCTCATGAGATAAGGCTGAAAGAGATAGATCTTCAGATCCTGAGAATCGGGGCACACCCTGTACCTAACGGTGGCAGCGAAGAACGAGAGTACACCAGGGAACCCAAACCCTACCTGCCAAAGGACATAGTAGCTAGCTATGGGGTGGGTGACGATATCGCCAAGTGGCTAGCGGCCTATGAGGTCTCGTTAAGGGCCCATGGGGTTCCAGAGAAGTACTGGGGAGGGGGATTGTACAAGTACATGCCTCCAGCTGGTAGGGATGCATTATTGGCCCTCGAGGAGGATGAGCAGACCCACTACCCCACCATGAAACTGGCGCTCATAAGAAAGTTTGGACTAACACCCGAAAAGTACAGACAGAAGTTCAGGGGTAGTCACAAACTGGGCACACAGAATTGGGTGGACTTCCTGGACTATGCAAAGAAGGCACTAGAGGGCTGGATTCAGGGCAGTGAAGTGAGGAACTACGAGGGGTTGTTTGATCTAGTACTGAAGGAACACCTGCTCAAGAAATGTTTCCCTGAACTGCGTCAACACCTGGTGGATAGCAAGCTGACCAGTCCCCGGAAGCTTGCTGAGGAGGCGGACATTTGGGCTAGTACCCGGGTGTCCACAAGGGGGACCGGAGGCGATACTCAAAAGGCCGGACAGGGCGCCCCCCAGAAGAAAGAGGGAGGGGAAAAGAAAAAGGAGTTCTCCAAAGGCCCCCAAAATAATTTCCAAGGAAAGGGAACAGGATTCACCCCTAGGGCTAACCCACCCAGAAACCCTAATCCTGGCCAGAGTCAGCAGCCAAGGGTTGTCTATTGCTACGAGTGCGGTGGCGTTGGACACTATAAAGGAGATCCGAAGTGCCTGAAACGACCACCCCCTCCCAAAAATAAATAAATAAGATAAATCTATCCAGCTCGTCCACTAGAGGGTTCCACCGTAAGTCTGTTTTTGCTGTCTTCTTTCATGACAAAACTTCACAGATCATCGGAGGATATTCTCATTAAATAAGGAATCCACATTCAAATTCACACATGCATATGCATATTCAGCGTATTTAATGTCATATTATTTATATTCACAATATCTTTCGTCCTACTATGCATTGGATGCTCAGTGAGTAGGGCAGGAGACAGGGGTCATACAGTGCTCGCAGACCCGCCCCCCCGCCTTCAACAGGGAGACACGCTTCCCCATCTCTAACAACCGGCGTCCATGTCTGTGCAGGAACTGGGTTATCCCACCATCCTCAAGCCAGCTGCACTTATAGGGGGGCCACCTCTCTCTCTGGGGCTCTCAGCAGTTCGTCCTAGCCTAGAGCATATGGAAAGCAAGGGGCCGGAGGCAGGTGTAAACGGTACTCTACTGCACCTCACCGCCCTGCACAGAATCCTCCGGGCGGCAGAAGACCAATCCCCCCACCCCTCCCCTGCGATAGGGCTTCACTCAACGAGTTACTGATAAAACTACCAATGTCAACACCCAGACAGAGCAGAGCGAGCATCACCGCCCAAAGAAATAGCTTTCCCTCCCACAGTACAGCAAGTTTCACCACTCAGACAGACTGCACGCATTCCCGTCCGCACAAGAGCAAACTTCACCACCAAGACAAACCGCACGTATTACCGCTCGCACAAGAGCAAACTTCACCACCCAGACAAACAGCACGTGTTACCTTCTGCAGTATAGCCAACTTTCTCACCCTGAAAAGCCGCACACTGTACCAACTGCCCAAAGCAGCGGAATCGCCTGTGCATACAAGAGCCAAATGTGCTAGCAGACAAAACAGAGCAAGCTGCACCACCATTTCAGAGGGCAGATTACTGTAGAAATGAAGCATGGCAGCAAAGGAAGAAGCGCCTTTTCTACAGATGTATGGCTGCTGGAATTTAGCCTGCCTAGAATGTTTTATGGGCAAATGTCTTATTAACTTGTTTCTGAAGTGTGTGTGTGTGTTTAAAAAGAAAACAAAAATAAAAGGCATTGTTATTTGCAATGCCAATAACTCAAACTCGCATCAATGCGAGACCTATTGCATTGTAAATGCTTGTTTTTGTTGTTGCTCCCTACCCCCTTATTTTGTCTTATTTTTGGACGTTTTGTAAGAGGAAAGGTGATTTAAGATTCTTTACTGTACTGTTGGTCTTGTGATGTATGTAATTGTTTGATTTAAATTTTTGTTTAACTTATTTTTATTGAGGTTTTAGTTTATGTCCAGTGTGGTAACAACAAACCGTTAGGCCATAGCGTTACAAAAGATAGCATTTCAAACATCCATGGACATAGTAACAGAGACAGACATTTCAGATTGTAAAATACCATAGTTTGAACAATTGGACACATGAATGTTCTGATTCCTGCCTTGCCTGTGCAACTCTTGCTTAGTCCCTCACAGATGCTGGCAGAGCAGGAGGCGCAATCATGGTCTCCATTTAGTTCAGCTTAATAAACTCATTGTTAGAAATAGGATTTCTGGTTGGCTAGGGCTTGCGCCAAAGCCAGGCAGAAACCACCACTCTAGTCAGGGCTGGGGAGTTACACGCCAAAGATAACCCCTGCTCACCCCCTTGGTAGCTTGGCACGAGCAGTCAGGCTTATCCCGGAGGCAATGTGTAAAGCGTTTGCGCGCGCACCCAGCAACAACACCCAAGGCCCACCACAAAAGAAACTCCACACAAGGTATTATATAAAAATAGCCTTTGTATTATACCAAAACACATTAGATAATAAATCCACACTTTACAAGGTGCCACTGGCACGGGCAGAATTTACAGGGGAATTATCTACAAGGGACAGGGCCTCATGGACCACTGTCAGGAATAAGCACTTTTAGAACTAGCACTTGGTAGGAATAACACTTTAGAACATAGCACATACAATCACTGTAGCACTAATTAGAAAATGTAGCGCACAACCAGTAACCACTGGTAACAGGTAAGTACCACCTACGCAACCCTAACCACCTTAGGAGAATATTGCGCAGGGAACCAGGACCTCACTAGCACCATCTGTACTAGGAGAAAAACAACCACCTAAGTATTACAATACCTGTAGGGGTATAAGCACATTACACATGATGCATCACAACACATTCAGAGGTGTAGACACAAGGCACATGATGCATAAAAACACATTCAGAGGTGCAGGAAAACACAATTGCGCCAAACTCACGTAAGTCACCACCTGTGACTGTCCCTAGGCCAACTGGCCTTGTTGGGGCTAGGACGCCCTGTGTCCCAGTGTCAGGGGCCTAAACGGAGCAGCTGCCCACGAAGTGCTGGGCAGCTGTAGAACAATGAGGGGGCCAACGCTGGAGCCTTGCAGGCTCTGGCCAACTGACTGTCCCCTGAGCCCCTCTGGGCTCTAAGCAAAGGACTGGCCCCTTGGAGCCTCGCTGGGCTCAAACAACAAGAAATGCCCCGTCGGTGGAGCGACCTCTGCGCTCAACAATCTGCCCCTTTTGGAGTCCCTCCGGACTCAGAAAATTGAAAGGCTGCCCCTTCGTTGGAGCGCACCAGCGCTCTAAGCAAAACAGAATACTGCCCCCGTAGTTGGAGCCTCGGGGCTCTAAAACACACAATGCGGGGCCCCGTTGGAGCCTCACTCGGGCTCTGAATCAAGCAATGCTGGCAAACCCAAAAACAAGGTACCCGGTCTACCCCTCCACTCACCGGGCGGTACTTGTCCGTTCTCAGCCCTCCTGAGAGCACTTCCCTCGCGGCGGGAGCTGGGGGCAGACACAGCACCTCCGTCTTCCCTCTGGGTCGCGCTGCGGCGGCCCGACTCTGCTTCAGCCAGGAGGCCTCGCCTCCGTTGGTTGCAGTCCAGTGTGGGGTGGGCTCCCGCCTGGACTCCACTGCCGGCTCACTTCTCCTGGCTGCACTGGAGCGCGGGGTAGGCTCCCGTCCGCTTCCGGTTCAAGTCCCGCCCACGTCCTGCAAGGGCTGCCTGACTTCCGGCTGAAGCCCGGCTGCGGCGGTGATTTCCTTCACGGGGTGGGCTACCGGTCGGAGGTAGAACCAATGCGGGGTGGGCACCCGCATGGAGGAGGCAGATGGTTGCGGGGTGGGCACCCGCTTTCACGACAAAGTTACTCCTCGGGGCGGCAATAACGCGGGGTAGGCACCCGTAGTTTAAACACCAAAATAAGCGTGGTGGGCACCCGCCAACAATCACGGCAATGCGGGGTGGCACCTGCGACAAGGAATACAACGGCGGGGTGGGCTCCCGCCGAAACCAATCGGGAACGCGAGGGGGAATCCTCTACGCCGGGGATTCTCTTTTTAAATGGATCGCAGCTCCAGGCTGCAGGGAAAACAAACGCTGCTCCTCAAGGTCTGCCCAAAAGCGCTCCCAGGCGCTAGGTTCAGGGAAAGTCTTCCAGGAAAAGTTTTCAGAGGCAGGGGGGCAAAGACTGGGCCCAGGGGCCAGCTCACAGGGCCCTCCAGCAGGGAGGCAGTCCCCAGTGGCGGTCTCTCCTGGCGCCCAGCAGCAGCAGGCCCCCCTCAAGCTAGGATCAGAAGAGAGAACCTTTTACTTGGGGTCACAGCCCCATTTTATACACAGGTTTACCTTTGTTTCAAGGTGCAGGGGAGGGGCGAACCAGATGCAACTGGTTCTTGAGCACTTTGTTTTGCTCAGCCCCTCTCCCTATTCATGGAACAGGCCAGGGTCATCAGTCGCGCCACAGGGGGCGGAGCCAGCATTGTGTGGGGAAAGCCCAGCCCTATTCAGGTCCTAGGTGTACTCCTCCCACCCATCTGGCTGCTGATCTCCCCATTCACCACTAGGTGACTCAGCCTGACTCTGGGGATTCCCTAGCCCATCACATGACCTCAGCCAGCCAATCACGCGCCAGGCAGTCACTGCACATTTATGCCAGCGTCTAGAAGTGGCACTACCACACTAGCTACATGGACACCGCACACATCATCGCGCAGCATTTCATCACACGAGTCCGCACATACCAGACTCGCACCTGCACTCCCCACGCATCAGGAACTACCAGGGACACATACATTCCCCCAGGCATTCCTATGGGAGGGCAGGTCAACCTCACTACACGCACGCACTTTACCCTGGGACACAACGGTAAAGTGCGCAGAAGCCAAAAATGACTAACCCCAGGTCATAAGTAAAAGCAAAAAGTTTCAGGGGTGAACCTGCCAGAAGGGCCAAGTCCAACACACATCTTCATCATGCGTGTCATCTCCTCTTTACAAAGGTATAATTAACTTCAATATTCTGTTGGGGGTGGACTGTATGGTGGATGTTAAAATGAAGAGATCCTCTTTTGGTGTGTTACCATAGTATTAGGAAAATAAATATAGGCAAAACATACAGACATTTCTTTTATCAATATCAAGTGTTAATTCCCACACAGTGGTGTTTTTGGAAATTATAATTAGAGGGGCAAAATATTGAAGGTGATAAGCTGTTTTAGTTATCTAAATTTATGATTATCAGCCAAGAACTCTTTCACATTGTTTCTTTTGTAAGACAGTCGGCTGGTTAACTAGGATTAAGTGTTGCTACAAGCAGATATTTGCAAGATCCTGTTAGCGAAATAACCAGTAATTGTTAATAGTTTTAATGCATGGGAAATATAAGTCAGTAAATAAAATATGAAAGGAGGAGACCGCTTTATGATTGAAGGAAAGGAACTCTTTTTGTATGATTTTTCTCCCACTCGAAGTTTTTGAACTGATGCTGCTGGTTTTTCAACTCTGTATTGCACTAAGCCCTGCTGTCCAGGCCCCAGTGCATGTGCCTGACCCCCAAAGTATGTGTACAATTGGCTAATACATGATTGGTTTAATTACCTTACCCATAAGCCCCTAGTTTATGGTACAAGAGGTACCCAGGGTTAGTTAATTTAATATCACTAGTGGACTGTGGTACTTAATTGTGCCACCCACCACTACAGTGACCAAGGTGAAAACATGAGTCTAGACCTGCCACTGCAGCCTAGTCAGACAGTGTTTGCCAGGTATAAACCTTCCTTTTTAATATTAATAAGCCACCTCTAGGGTAGGCCTTGGTAGCTGTGAGAAAGTGCCTTCTTTCTCCAAGGTCGCCCCCACTTTTTGCTAAACTGCTGATGTCCTGTGACTTAGTGTGCACTGGGCTCCTGCTACTCAGGTGCCCAGGGCCTCTGTTATTTCCCTGAAACTGCATTGAAAACAAAATCCAATTGGCATCTCTGGCCACAGGTCAGCCCCTGATAATAGGTACCACAGGTACCCAGGGCACTGTGACCAAGGAAGACCTCTAAGGGCTGCAGCACTTATTGTGCCACCCTTAGAGGCCCTGTAACTTTACACTCACACATTGCCTTTGCAGGCTGTGTGTCCTGGTGCAGAACAAAGTGAAGATTCGACATGGCACACATGCCATGCCTATAACCCGCTGCCCTGGTATAGATCAGTCACCCCTCAAGCTAGGTCCTCTTTATCAGTGGTGAGGGTACAGGTGCGATTTGCACGGCGAACACGCCATGGCTTGGTGATCTGAAGGGTTCTACCCAATACTGCCGGATGGGGCAGCTCTTCCTTACATTTGGAAGCATATTTAGCTTTCCGGACACAAGACTAATTAGTCTGCCTCTCCAGGAGCAGAACTCATAGGAACCCCTTCCGGGTTGGAATTATCACTGGAACTAAGAGACTGTTTGAAACTGACCTCAGCCCTGACGAAGTCGTGGGGTTATCCCCTGTAACAGCGACGAAACACGTGTTGGCTAATAAGGCTTAAAGATCTTGAATTAAAGACATCTGAAAATATAAAGACAAGCATCATTGTGATATTTTCTGTAACTTTATGTATTTACTTTTGAACGTGTGCAGAGGATTTGTATATATACCATAAGTGGTCTGCTGGCCACACACGTGGGGATCTGGTGGTTTTTCCCTACCTTATGCACCGTGCCAGATTACCTGCCATACCTGATTTGTACTTGTTATAGACCTTAGAGCGCCATTCTGCTTATTGCTGACCACCGACTGTATAACCAACCGGAGGCCCCCGATCCCCTTTGGATAACATTGGGCCTCAGCACCAGGGTGCCCTAGTGCAGCTGAGGGTGTAACAAGAGTGCATCCTTGACCCTGGGGGACCCCTGAGTCTAACCCTAGAATAACAACTCCCACAACAAAGTACTTACCTGCTAATCGATAAAACATTGACTGTTTTTCTTTGAAAAGTTTTTAAGTGTGGAGTTGGAAACAAAATGGTGATGTTGCCCAGGCTCCTTTATCAGTTTTTCAATCTTCCGGTTATTCTTCCAGCATGGATATTTAAAACACTAGACACCTTATTAATCTCCTTACTTTGGGGTTCAAGTAGACACAGATTGGCACTAGCCAAGATGCAGCTTCCCAGCGCGGCATGCGGGGTGGGAGCGCCTGATTTTAAAGCATATTGCATAGCTGGGCAATTGTAATGGCTGGCGTATTGGCTAGCCGGCCATAATCTATTTGAGATAGCGTACTCTCTGGACCAACTAGGATTTGGTACCTTACAGACGTTGCTGTGCCCAGGGGCAGACAAATTACGAAGCCCTCTCTTTCTTTTACATATAGCACTTCATTACTGGAAACTGGCACATAAATATGCGAAAATATCCTTCCCATATGCCCCAAATATCCCACTCTGTGGCTTACCCACAATGTGTGGACTAATATGGACACAAATCCGTGTTTGGACACAGCTAGGGCTTGAGACAGTTGAAGGATTTTTTCAAGATGGCAACCTGATGCCACATGAAGAGTTTGTACGCACCAATGCAGTACCTGATGCTCTTTTCCTTACTCATGCCACTTTTACACACTATATCCGTAAATACTGGCTGGTAAACCAGAGAGAGCCTTCCATCTATTTAAATCCCTTCACATAATGGGGCATGGCCATCACCATGTTCGGTGGTTGTACCGTGGGCTGAGATAACATTTGAATGTCCCGTTGGTATCTCTCCGACAGAAATGGGAAACAGTACTGTCACGAGGCTTAGAAGATAAGGAATGGACCCTGATATTAGAACAGCCTAGAAAGGTATCTCGTAATTGCCGGCTGAAAGTAATACAATTATTTATTGTACATAGAGCCTACCTCACCCCGAAAACTATATAAAATGTATACTGCTGCTTCCCCGACCTGCCCCAGATGCCCCGCTCCGGAAGACTTTATTCATATGTTGTGGTCCTGCCCACCATTGCATGAGTTTTGGAGTGAGATCATCCAGAATTTGTCTGTCTTAACAGAACTCACTCCCTGGGACACTGTAGAGGCATGTCTATTGGGCCTTTTCCCACTCCCCAAAAAGTCGAAACTGCTGCGCCGCTTCGCGGGCTTAGCCCTGATGATTGCCAAAAGGCTGATTACACAGCGCTGGAAATCTTGCATGCCACCGCGTATAAGTCACTGGAGGTAAGAGGTAATCCGTAGGGCCACTGCAGAGAGGGAAGCTCTACAACGGGAAGAATACAGGGGATTACGTAAACGTCCAATATACTTAGACTCGGCTCAAATGGTTTTTATAACCCAATGAGACAGTTGCGGTCCTGTTCTCAACTTCTGGTACAGACCCCTAGGTTTAAACGTCAAAGGCTCGGTGGGAGCTCCTTTGTGTGGAAAGCCACTCTGGCTTGGAATGCTTTGCCTTTAGCGCTGCGCAGCATCCAAGATCCTGTAACTTAAAAAAAAAAATTAAAAGCTAAAGACCTTCCTCTTTTAGCACTTCCGGTTTCTGTCTTCTTCCTCCGAGCACACGCCGGGACACTCTTGACTATCCACGCGCGGTATACATTTATTTAACATAACAATTGATGGAACTGTTTAGGACAGATGTGGAGGACGTAGCAGTGGACTTACAACCCCCACAAACGAATAGCAGAGCGGATAATAGATCCCCTTTCATATACCGTCTGAGGTGTTTGTAGATGTACTCTGAATGGATGGCCAGGTCCCCCCTCCTTTCCCTTTAACCTCTTGCATCTTTATGGTCTCCCCCCCCCCCCTCCCCCCCATCCCCTTACTCCCTATCACAAACGGATATATTTACCACCTGGTACCTTTACCGGGATTAAAGGTAGTCACTACACTGTGGCAATTGGCTTGGTTTGTTTTGTTTTTGTGTTGGGTTTACAGGGGCGGGATAGCGTAAGTGGGCTGCATTGGGTTCTAAATAAATATTTGCCTTAGTCATGACATTTATAATGCATGATTATAATGTAAAAGTACAGGACTTTATTCCTGTTTGAATATTATGATTAGGT
Organism: Triturus cristatus; assembly: GCF_964204655.1. NCBI lineage: Eukaryota > Metazoa > Chordata > Amphibia > Caudata > Salamandridae > Triturus > Triturus cristatus. Next base: position 828,994,017 of record NC_140579.1, on the reverse strand, counting down.
ACATTATTATTTGAATATCTTATGTAAAGATTCCGTGTCATACTACATATGTAATATGAATCTCGTACTCATGAGAACCATCTAGTTTGGAGAAATGCTAGAAGATTGTAAAACTGCACCTGACAAAACTCAGTTTGTGTTAAATTGAAAAAGTGTGGGGTTGGAAAATCTATGAAAACCTTTAAAACTGTAACTAAATAACTAAAACGCTTCTACTTACCTGTTTACAAGAAATGACCCAGTGCAGTATACAGTTGTACTGCACTGTGTAAGAAAAGTAATCTGTAATCTACTTGACATTCTACTAAAAAGCCTATGCAAAGTATATGTACAGTATATCAAAAGCATTGCATTACCAGTAACTCAACTGTAATCAAACCAAAGTGCATATACAATTGCAATTCAAACTGTTGACAAACTGCATTACTACTGTAAAGTTGTTATTGCTTACCTGTGCAAGGCTTGCATGGTTCTAGAAAATAAAATAACTAAAAGAATATTTTTATATAAAACCAATTGGTCTGAAGTTCAGCCTTTGAGGGTGTTATATCATTTGCTGATTGTGTACAACAAATGCTTAAAACTACCCTCTGATACAGCCTTACTGCTCGACCACACTACTACAAGGTGCAATCTACTTTTACCTCTGCCTACCTTTGGGGTTCCATTGGACTCTGTGCACACTATACCTCACTTTGATTTAGTATATACTGAGCTAGCTTCCCACAGTAGCCCACCAGGCAGAGTGCCTAATAATTAAGAGGGAAAGTTCCTTTCATGTTTAACATGCTCTAACAGTGAAACATTTCCGCTTCACTGTTAAAAGGCCGGTGGCCCAGTTGACTAACTTTGAGTTCACTAGCCATGGCACTGACTGCTAAATTCCATTTGAGTTCACCGATAACATTACTCCAAAGTATCAAATTAATCGTTACATTAAACAAGACTGTGAGAAGTTGGCCTGGCATATGCTGGTTACTAGTTATAGTGGCCACCTTGCACCAGTCCAATTCGACTCTTATAGTAGATAGGTTTAAGACAACCTTTTAAAGAAAGCTATCCTAGTGGTAGCTGTCGAGAGCAGCCTTCAGGCTAAGTCTCTGAGGAATGTAAAGCAGCTTGTTTTACCTTATCTCTTGAATTACCAAATGAAAGGACACCACACAGGTATATATATCAAATATATATGTATTTATTTCTAGACACACTCTACTAATCTCTTTATGAGATTAGAAGCCAGGTACACATTCAAATATCAACGTTTCACAATAAGTTGAGCACAAATATGGCTGGGGCCCTAGGGGCGTACCAGACCATATACTAAAAAAGAGGTTTAGGAAAGTCGACTTGCAAGGGGACAAGGCCTAGGGCCTGTAGAATCGCTGGGGCTTCACTAATCCACCCGAGGCAGGTAAGTAAAAGACCCACGGGAGACGCGTGCAGTGTGAGAACACAGCCGCGGTTTCCCTATTGATTACAATGGAGCAAGTCGCCATTGGACTTTTAAAGTTTTAGGGTACTTCGAGGAAGTCTACAAGCAAGCCACTTACAAGGTAAGTAATTCGAGGGCCAACACACACTAGGGTACCGGAGTGTACGAGTTACCTCACCCAGGGAAGCCGGGTGCATAGGTGTCTTTTGGTGTCGGGTCGCGTCGCTGTTTTCTATGGAAGCCAAAGAAGATTTGCTGCTTGCGAAGACTGAAGAAGTGTCCGGTGGATTCAAAGGCTGGATTCAAGATGAAGATGACCTGAAAGCAGAAGGAACAGTGTTCACAGTCACTTGCCAGTGACCCGGGGCCAGGAAGATGGATACCCGCGGAAGTCGGGTGATTTCAGGTGATCAAGGGTATTCTGACTCTTCCACCACGATGACCAGGAGGCGTCGACGACGGAGCTGGATTTGGAGTGTCCCACGAAGTCTGCAGCTTACTGAGGTGTCGGCAACCGGATTGGAGCCAACAAGCCTTGGCAACAGCAAGTCTCGTGGAATTCAAGAAAAGTCAGAGGTACAGACCAGCAAGGTCTGAGGGACTCACCCAGCGAGGGTAAGTCAGGGCAGGCCTGAAGCAACCAGGGGAGCCCTTTGGTTCGATGAAGAAGTCTTCAAGGGACCCACAAGCCAGCCGGCAAGGAATCACGAAGACTCCTCGTGAGGATTTGCTTCACAGGAGCCCACGTTCACTCTGGACGAGGTAGGCCTCTGATTTTCTAGGGAAATCCTGCTGGAGGCTTGGACCATACATGGTCCAATGCACAAGTTCGTAGAACGTCGTGAAGGGGTTGCACTCGACAATAGTGCGCGGTACCCGGGTATTGCTGTTCCTCGTCACTCGTGGGGTCCACTCACAATGGTCGTCGGGAAATCCACTTCCGGGGCTGCAGGGACTTTGGACTCCGGCGGGAGCGGGAAAGTTTGCGACCGTTGATTCAAGTTTTTGGTGCCTTCCAAGCAGGGGAGTCACTCCTTGACTCCAAGGGAGATTCTTCCGTCTTCCAAAGGTAGTGGAACGTCGAAGGGCCAGGATTCGTCTGGTAAAGCGTCATCCAGGGTTATCTAACTTGCAATGGCAAGGTGTGCCTATCTTCTAGTAAAAGAAAGGGAGGGACTAGCTCTATGAGGGTCAGGGGGGTGGGTGGTTACACCCACTTCCCTTTGTCCAGTTTCGCGCCAGAGCAGGGGCTGGTAGCCCCTGAACCGGTTTGAGCTGGCATACGCACAGAGGAGCCTACTGCTCCCCCAGTGCAGGACTTCAAAGCACTCTAGGAGTGCACCCACCCAGCTCCAATACACTAAATCCTGTCTGGGAGGTGGTGAGACCTCCCTGTGACAGGATGCGTATTGTTGGGTCTCCTCCACTGCGAGTACTTGTTTCCACAGTGGGTACATGTTGTCCCCTCTAGAAGGGTGGGATCATACTCCCACACCAGTTACTGGTGTGGAGGTATGATTCCAAGTTGTTTGACACCAAACACGACATGTTTTGATGCAGTCATTCCAAAGTTAGCATTTACCGCAAGGTTATAATGCACTTCAGAGTATATGGTTTAACCGCATCCACAAACAGCCACGGGGAATAGACCCTGCCAGCTGCAGAGTGGCCCTGCTCAGGCAGAGGCACCCCCTCACATTGTAAACCAAGCACCCTGCCCTCAGGATTGATAGGGCCTGCTGTAGGGGTGACTGATAGGTTTATATTTGTGTGTATAGTGAGATATAGGAACTTATACCTCTGTGAGGAGTGCTAACACTACCTCACCCAGGCTGCAGTAACAGGCCTGAGGTGTCCGATTTAGTCTGCTTCCCAGGGGTGGCATAATATTTGCTTCAGCCCCTGGTAGGCCTATAAAGTACCTATGCCCTTGGTACCTATATACTAGGGGCTCATAAGGCACCGCAGTATCCAATCACTAGTGCATCTAATATGCACTCCAAGTCGTTTAGAGAGAACAGAGAGACTGGGGCCCTGATTAGCAGGGACCCAGCCAGACTATAGCCAGAAACCAGTGTATACATCAGAAAACAAGCGTTTACAATGCAATGGTCTTGGCATTGTTAAAGTTAGAGCTATTGGCATTGCTCATGACATTTTTGTTTGTAAAACATTTTAAAGAAACGGCATTGTTATTTACAATCTCAATAGCTTAATCTCTCTCAAATGCGAGACCTATTGCATTTGCACCCACACAGAGCCACACACACAAATCCACCCCCACACACAGAGCCACCTACACAGCTATTCACATAGAGCAACCCACACACAGACAGAGCCACCCACGCATAGAGCCACCTACAAAAAAAGCCACCCACACAGAGGCACCCACACAGAGGCACACACATACACATACACACACACACATAGAGACCTCTGCAGCAAACACATTAACCCACTGAGCCGGGGTGCATACACTCAGAGGGGGTGCATAAACCGAGAGGGGGTGCATACACTCACAGGGGGTTCATAAACCGAGAGGGGGTGCATAAACCGAGAGGGGGTGCATTCTTGCGTTCTCTCTTCTGAGGGAGAAGTCCTGGCTCATCACAGCACCGTCTCTCGGATACTGACGGAGGATATATTCTTGCGTCCTCCAAACACTTTGCGAGAGCCGTGCCCTGACCCAGCTGAGCCGCGCCTCCATTAAAAAAAAAAACACTGGCAGACACTTTTCCAAAAGCCGGGCAGCTTCGTCAACGCATTCCAAAACATTTAAATGCGTACATAGAATAACTTTTCAAGTATATATGTTTACAGATAAAAAATAAAGACGTACCAGATTTGGGAGCCAGGTCTTGCCAGAGATAACCCGGAGTGGGAGGAGGGAAAGTCCCTCGTTTGTTTCTATGACCCGGGCAGGGGTTCTGTGGAGCCAATGCCTAGACCAGCATTGTATTACTTTTAGGGAGTTATCATGGGGTAACGGTGAGGCAAAAGGCTCTCTAGGAAGGAGTGAGACAAGGAGGAAGACGGATGAGGGGGGAGTTGCTTGTTCCATTCTGCTCCCCAGGGACGGGGTTCCCCACTCTGAATGTCTAGGCGCTAGGTGAGTGAGCGCACCCGCTCAAGGTTTCCTCTGCGCCCACTGTGACCCCGTGCATGGAAGACTGGACTCTCTCACCTGCCAAGGACCAGGGCGAGGGCTTGGGGGGGGGATCAGTCTGCCAGCACTGTTTACCGCCGCTCCCGGCCTCGCCTCGGGAAGGTGCAGCCGACTCTATCTCACCGGCTCCGGATTTAAATCACCCGCATCCGGCACAAAAGCGCCGTGAGAGCGCGGCGCCGCCTCGCAGCGCACAATCCCCGCTCTCGGCTCGGTTTCTTTTGTAATCTCCCCCTCGCTTTTGTCAGACTCCGTTCCCGGCTTGGAGGGCCTGGTATTTTCCAGACATAAAAGCCCATTTTTCTGTGATTCCACTCGACGCGATGCATTAAAAATTAGCAAACAGAGCGTGGCGCCGCCTTGCAGCGCGCAATCCCCGCTCTCGGCTCGGTTTCTAAACAGCATCTCTCGCTGAAGACACGAATAGCGGCGTGCTGCTGGCCCCTATCACTTTAAGGCGTGCAGTGACTAGTGCGTCACGAGCAAGGCAGTGAAGAGCCGGTCGACCTTTACGACCCTGTGCCTTGCCTCACTCTGATCTGCAGCGCTCGCGTAGATCCCCGGGCTACACCTCGGAGAAGCAGTGTTCGCTCCTTCCTTCGTGCAGTTTGCGGCTGTACTCATTGAACGACAAACATTGAAATCCCTTCAGAACATTTGTGGGGTGATCCTTGGACTAACTAATGTCTGGGCTATTAGGCTTGAAAATGCCATAGCAAGGCGCTTTCAGCAGCACCTCTGCTTGCAGTCTCCTCTCTCTGCCATATGAGAGCAGGGGGAGGGGACGAAACAGCGTCGGAGAAACAGCGCGTCATTTTCGGATTGGGGGGCGTGTTTTTCTTTCTCTCCTCTTGCCATTGGCTGGAATGTTTACATTCCAGAGGAGAGAAAGAATCGAAAAAACACGCCCCCGAATCCGAAAAAGACGGGGCTTAAACGGACAGACGCCCCTCTCCTCCAATGGCTGGCCTCCGTTTAGGAAGCCAGCCAATGGAGAAGAGAGGCTGGTTCAAGCCCCATACTGAACTCATTAAATCTCGCGAGCGAGACTGCTCAAGCGCAGCCTTCGCTAGCCGAGACCTAAAAAGTGGGGGCAACATAAGTGCAGATCCTACTCTCCTACAAAGACTAACTGCTGAAATTGGATTTATTGTAACTTTTAGTAGAATGATGACTTTAGAAAGTCACCACTTAGTTGCACAAACTGCTGGTACCCTTTCCAGTCTATCTGCAGCCGAGCCACCATGCTGCCTCCCTGCTAGGAAGTGTTAAGGGCTCCCAGGAACAGGAGACAATGAGAATTGTTGTGGACCACCACCACCTGGGTAACTACCGGGTGGTGGCCACAGATGGCCCACCTTCAAAGAGACTACTTCCTCAGTAAAGTGAATGGTGATTACACCTTGCCTGTTGCACCTTTGTGTAGTCAGACAGGCTGGCATTTCGAATAGAGGGGTAAAACCTGTTGGAGAACATGTTTTCCAGCATGAGTGACTCATTATGATGGGTACACCCCAGGAGTGTGCCCAGGGCTCCACACAGTGGAAGAAGGCTGGAGCCTTCTTGAATTTAGTTAGAGAGACGTATCCTCTGATTGTTTTGGTGGTCAAACCCCTAGGAGTGGTAAGTAGAAATGGATGACTTGTCGAAACTATTGCCCCATTGGCTAGTTAGTGTTCCCCTCCCACAAACACAAAGATGGCATTAAAGTGGCACCCCAGACACAGCCCTTAGATTACTACTGGACTGGAAAAAAGTCAGGAGAAGGACTGCGCTACTGCTCTTTAGACCCACCAAAGAGAGGCTGCACTAAAGACTGGACTGCACTGGCTGCACCCTAGACACCTGCACAGAACTGTGCCCACTCGTGGAAAGATATCCACTTGTGTCACGACTAAAGTAGTGACTCCAAGGGTTAGTTGACTAGCGTCCTGTTAAGCTACAAGATCACTAAAAGCTAAGGAACCCTGCACTCCTCGAGATCCCAACTGCCCGGAAATGCCTGACCGCCTCTGGATGCCGAAGTCTCAACCTTCCTGGTGTGTCCCTAAGTCTGCTTTATTTTCATATGAGGTTTATGAAACATCAAGAGGTTTGTTGATATCTCTATGTATCTGCATTTGCAGATCTGACTTGACAGCACAGATGTAGCCAGACTTTGTGATCATCAGAAAAAGAACTTTACGAAGTAGCGGCAAACGTAGCTCAAACCCCACTCACATGTTTAACTGGATAGCTTTTTGATTGGAAAAAAATGGGTTCTACCACTGGAACAAGGTGTGTTTTTGTCGCTTTTGGAAGCTTATAGTTAAAACATGAAGTTTAAGTTGGTTAAGTACACAAGCTAATGATTAAGGCAATCTATCTAATTGGGTAAATGCATGTCCTGTGCCCCAGGTCTGATCTGTTAATTATGAAAATTTACTACAAAGGTCATAGGCCAGACAAATTTATCATGAAAAGATGATGTTCAAGCCAATAAATCTTTAAAGTTGTATTGTTTTTACTTAATGGGGAAGCTTGTAGAAGGGTTTTTTAACGTGGAATCTCACAGATTACCACAGTGTGTGTGTGTTTTTGATACACCCTCTCACAAAACCTGGGGTAGAAGATCTGCACTACGATCATTCTTGTTAGGCACTCTAAGGTGGCAAGCATACGGTTTTAGAAATTACTGGTAGATCGAGCACTCCTTTTAAAGTAACGTAGTCTGTTATTAAACCTGAGTTTTTTTGATCCATGTGCTGCACCTTTCCTTGTGTTTACCTTACACAGTGAGACATGTACATGGGGCTAGAAGCCAACTGGCTGCTAGGACAAAGGTGTGCATAACTTATGCTTTATATACAAACATTTCAAACCAAATCAACAATACATTTTCTTCTTTCGCATTATTTTTAATGCATTCTTCCTTAATCAAAAGAAACAATGACCATAATTTTCATTATTCTCAACTAATACATTGCAACTGAATCTACATCAACATCAAAATTATACAAGCAGCTCAATTAATCCGTGCCATTCAGTTTGATCAACATGGGCCCAATGCATTTTGAAACCAGCATCCCTTCATCAGGAGCACATCTGTAAAAAAAAAAATACAAAAATCATTTACATTGTAAGAAACTGGCTCTATATATACTGCACCAAAGTGAGGTACAGTGTGTATAGAGTCCAAGGGTCTCCAGAGGTTTGGCAGAGGTTAAAGTTAGATAGAACCTTACTCTCTAAAGTGGTAGCTTGGTCGAGCAGTAAGGCAGTATCAGAGGACAGTGTAAAGCATTTGATGTACACACTCAGTCAGCAAATGGTCTCACACACTCAAGAACTGAACTCTAGGCCAATTGTTTTTGTATAAAAAATATACTGTTTTATTTCTAGAACCAAGCAAGCCTGGTACAGGTAAGCATATAAATACTTTGCAGTAGAAATGTACTTGTTTAAACACAGTTCAGAATTGCAGTATAGCTGGTACTGGTTTTGGTTAAAGTTTTAAGAAAGCAGTTTGCAACACATTGCAGGTATAGTACATTCAATTGAATGGACTTTTTAAAGTAAAATGCAGTTAAATACTTTTCAGATTACTTTTGTAACCACAGGACTGGATCCTAGATTCAGCCCTGGGACATTTCCTGACAACAGGTGAGTAAATGCGTTTTGGTTAAAGGTATGATTTTTAAAGAATATTCATGCATTTCACAAGTAGACACTTTGAAACATTTTCACATAGAATCACCAATGTTATCCTATGGGAGGAAATTCACTTAGCAGGTAAGTTATGTTATCAATACTTTATCTTACTCAGTGCTGGATCCTAGATTCAGCACTGGGACATTTCCTTAAAACAGTTGAGAAAATGCGTTTTGGTTAATCGGCTGAATTTTAAGGAATATTTGCAGTTTTCAAAAGTCGACACAAACTTTTTGGGAGAAAAAGCGTCCATGTTATCCTATGAGGAAAAATGAGTTATCGATTTCAAGGTAAGTAATCGGACTTTTGAGTTAGGGTTCTGCGGTTAGACTCAGGGGTCCCCCAGGGTCAGTGATGCACTGTTGTTGCACCCCAGTGGTACTAGGGCAGCCGGGTGCAGAGTGTTGAGGCCCAATGTTATGCTATGGAGGATAGGGGGCTCCGGTTGGTGGCTGCTGGCAAGCAGGCCACAGGGTTGTGGGAGCAAAGCTCCTAGGGTTAAGCTCAGGGCAAGTTGGGGAACAAGTTAGCACCAAAGGGGCACCCTCAGCGGTGCTAGGGCAGCCGGGTGCAGGGTGCAGTTTTGAGGTTGGGTGCCCTGTTGAGTTCAATGGACTGCAGGCTCGGGGACGAAGATCTGCCAGGAGTGACCACCACTTCGAGGGGTAACTTGGGATGTAGAAGGATGGTTAGGCACCACTGGGTTGGGCACAAAAGGCCGTGGGGCGTCGGGTGCAGGGGTGCCTTTAGACGTCGGATTTTCTTACCCGCTCTGATCGTGGTAGGGGGAGGGTCTCCTGGATTGATGCTGCAGGCGTCGTCTGGAGGCTTGAGGCAGGTCAGGGGTCGCCGGATCTCTGGTCAGGATCGCCCGGGGGACCACCTCATGGTGTTTGTTCACTCAAACACAGGCCGGGCTCGGCGGGTGCAGAGTGTGCTGGGGTCGGGTTTCTGGCTGGCACCAGAAGCTGCAGTTCAAACACGTCCGGTGTTCACGGGAGAAACAGCTTGGAGAGTGAATGCAGGCTGGTCCTCCTGGGTTTTTGAGGTTGCTGGCCGCTGGACACGCCGGGGTTTTACAGGAGCAGGTTTGAGGGGAGACAGGACTGTAGGGCTGGGGCCAAGTCAATGGGCATCGTCCTCTTGTTGCCTCTGCACGACTTCTCGTCCTTTTCTTGTGGTTGCTGGATCTGAGGAAGGAAGGTTCAGGGTGCCTCTAAATTCTACATTTATGGGCGTTACAGGTAGGTAAAGGGAAAGGATCAATGGGTCCCTTCCCTGGGGTGGGTACACCCCCTATTCTGCCACTCTACAATGGGAGGGGGGCAGGAGCCTGTCACTGGTTGGCTGGGTCCCCCCATCCTCATAATAGCGGGGACTCAAGCTTGTGCTTCACCTCGCCTCCCCCACCTTAGGGGTGGAGTTGGCAGAGGTGGGCACACCTCTCTTCCTCACTTTGTTTTTCCCGCCGTGTCTCCCGCCCCAAGTGGGGGGTAGAACCAGTGGGGACCAGTTGCTGAGTACAGCAAGTGGTCTGGAGATGCTCACAAAGGCGGCAGGCCTTTGAAGCTTCTCCTTCGTGAACCCTGTCCATCCTGGGGGAGGAGGCTTGGCACCTCGTCCCAGGATGTGCATTATTTCAGGCCCCCAAGAGCAGCAAGCTCTCGACCCCAGGGGTCCAGAAACATGTCTGGTGGTGGCAGCCTGCGCAGCCACTCAGTCAGGTCACTGGGAGTTGGTCGTGTTTTAGGGGGCATCTCTAAGATGCCCTCTGTCGTTCATTTTACATTAAATCCCACACTGGCATCAGTGTGGGTTTAATGTGCTGAGAAGTTTGATACCAAACTTCCCAGTCTTCAGTGCAGCCATTATGGTGCTGTGGAGTTCGTAATGACAAACTCCCAGCACCATATACTCTTAATGTCAACTGTTGGACTTGGCCCTTCTGGCAGGTTCACCCCTGAACTTTTTGCTTTTTATTGGTGACTTGGTGTGGTGATATTTGGTTTCTGCGCACTTTCCCTGTGTCCCAGAGGAAAGTGCGTGCGCATTCTGAGTGCATGCGGTGAGATAGGCCTGCCCTCCCATAGGAATGCATGGGGAATGTATGTGTCCCTAGTAGTTCCTGATGCGTGGGGTGTGCAGGCCCGAGTTTGGTATGTGCGGACTCGTGTGATTGAATGCTGCGCGATGATGTGTGCGGCGTGCATGTACCTAGTGTGGAAGTGCCACTTCTAGAAGTGGGCACTTCTGTGTGCAGTGTGTCTGGCGTGTGATTGGCTGGAGCTGGCTGGTGAGCCTGGCTCCAGGAGTCTGGTTGGCTCTGCCCCAGTGGTGAGTGTGAGATTAGCATGCTGATGGCTGGGGAGGAGTGCACCTTGGACCTGAATAGGGCAGGGTTTTCCCCACACAATGCTGGCTCCGCCCCCTGTGGTGCGACTGACGACCCTAGCCCTGCCAGTGAATAGAGTGAGGGGCTGAGCACATCAAGGGTGCTCCCCAACCAGCTGCGACTGGTTTTCCCCCTCACCCTGAACCCAGAACAAAGGGATTTGGTGTATAAAAAGGGGCTGTGTCCCCTTACAAAATGTTCTTGTTCTAACTCGAATCTACCAGGGGCGTGCTGCTGCTGGGGCCCAGGGGAAGGCTTGCCTCCCTGGGCCCTGCCCAGCCCCTGGATGCCCTGGACGCTGAAGGACTTCTGGGACTATTCTTTTTGCCATTGCCCCTTACTTTCTAAAGGCCTCTTTGCTGGGAGATTTTTGCTCCCTTTCTTTATGCCTCCAGGACTTGTGACCTAGCGCCTGAAAAGCGCTATCTTTTCCCCCAGGAAGGAGGAACATGTGGGCCTTGGCAGCGCTGGGCTGCGATCGCCGCCGAGGGAATCCCGACGTAGGGATTCCCCCGTAATGCTGGTCTCGCGGGTGCCCACCCCGCTGCCTTTGCGTTAATTCTATGCAGGTGCCCACCCTCCGTCTTCATGCTTCAGGAGGGATACGGGTGCCTACCCCGCTTATGGAGTTATGTAAAAATGACGGGTGCCCACCCCGCACTTTGCCCGCCAAAGAGATCACCGCCGCGGCCCGAGCTGCATTTAAAAGCGTCCGCCGAGTCCGCGGCCCGCCTGGTTGTGGGCGGGGCCGCGGGACGGAAGCGGAAGTGCCGCCATTGTCCCCGGAGCCTCGCAGGCTCCACCAGAGAAGTCCCGGTCCCGAGATGGGGGACCGGGCGAAGACCGGCGCCTCCAGGGACGGAGCTCTCATGTGGTGAGAGAGCCCCCGCCATGACCGCCAGTGCCGGAAGTCCCGGTCCCAGAAGCGGGACCGGGCAGAGAGAGAGAGAGCCGGTGAGTGAGGCTGCCTAGGGGGAGGGGGCGAGGTGAAGGCACTAGTGCCGGTGCTGAGCGGCCCCGCTTGACAGTGGGCCGCTCCAACATGCCCTCCCCTGTTTGTGTGTGCCAGATGAGGCACATAGTCCGAGCGGCCCCGTCTGCAGTGGGCCGCTCCAACGATTGATGTGTTGAGCCACGAGGCTCCAACGAGGCGGGCAGGGTCCGTATTGTATTTCTAGAGCCCCGGGTGGCCCTAGCGATGTGGGGACAGAATTGCCTTGAGCCAGAGAGGCTCCAACCCAGCATGGTTTGCCCAGAGAGCACCAGTGCGCCCCACAGTACTTTGGGGCAAGCCCCTTTTTCTATATTGGACCACCATTATTTTAGGAGCCCGTGCGCTCCATGGGGGACATGTCATTTTCGAGCCTAGGTGGCTCCAACGTTGGATATTGTCTCAGGGGCTAGTGAGAGCCCCTGCTTACTCTGTGCCTTCCCCAGCTGCGCAGCACTTAGTGCCAGCTGCAGCGTTTAGGCCCTGCTTTGTCCCCAGCTGCCCAGCAAGTAGTGGGCAACTGCTACGTTTAGGTTCTGGTGCGTCCTGGACCCTAATGTGATTGAGGTGTTATTGCGATTCATGCTAATGTGCTTTTGGGTGCTAGGAAATGTATTGTGTATAGCATGTTTTGCGCACCCTGTGTCTGATACCTCTAGATAGGATTTCTGCCTAGGAGGTTGTTTTACCTTGTTTAGGTTGATGGTAGGGAGAATGTACTTCCCTGTGTTATGTACGCCCCTAGTGTAGGTATACTTAGGTGGCTAGGTCTAAGGCGTTAGACTTGCGAGAATTGCATAATGTGATTTATGCCCCTGTGATGGATGCAGGATAGGTTTTATACCTGATGCTAGTGTGATGACGCTGAGGTCATTATTGCGCCAGTAGATACTGGTTATGTTCTACATGTACACTTGGTAATTTGTGTTATGTTCTAAGAGTGCTAATTCCTGACAGTGGTCCATGTGGCCCTGTCCCCTGTACATATAATCCCTTGTAAATTCTGCCCGTGCCTGTTGGCACATTGTAGAGTGTGTGTTTTTATCTAATGTGTTGTGTATAATACAAAGGTTATTTTTATAGAATACCTTGTGTGGAGTTTCCTTTGTGGTGGGCCTTGCGTGTTGTTGCTGGGTGCGCGCGCAAACGCTTTACACATCGCCTCAGGGATAAGCCTGTCTGCTCGTGCCAAGCTACCAAGGGGGTGAGCAGGGGTTATCTTTGGCGTGTAACTTCCTTGCCCTGACTAGAGTGGTGGTTTCTGCCTGACTTTAGCGCAAGCCTTAGCCAACCAGAAATCCCATTTCTAACATCAACACTGCACTTACAGGTCCCAGGAATGGACCTGGGCACTGTAGGGGTGACTGATGTATGCCAGGGCAGTGGTTTGTGGGCATGGCACACAGGGATGTGTGCCATGTCTTTGTTTTGTTCTGCACCCAGACACTCTGCCTGCAAAGGCAGTGTGTGTGAGTCAGGGTACAGGGCCTCTACGGGTGGCACAATAAGTGCTGCAGTCCTTAGGGGCCTTCTCTGGTCAAAGTGCCCTGGGTACCTATGGTACCATTTACCAGGGGCTGACATGTGGCCAGAGATGCCAGTTGGGTTCAGGCTTCAATGCAGTTTTAGGGAAGTAACACCGGCCCTGGGTACCTGATTGGCAGGAGCACAGGGCACACTCACTCAAAGTACATCAGCAATTCAGCAAAAAGTGGGGGCATACCATGCAAGAACGAGGGCACTTTCTCACATACATGTACTTTCATGGATCGATATCAGTCATAATACCATCAGCCCAAACTTTCTCCCAAAATCCAATATCTTAACCTCCTCTGTGGTCTCCTCCTTCACACCAGTGTCATGCAAAAAGTGCAACAGTCCAAAATGTCCCGTGTCCATAATTAATGGTAATAGTGTCATACTACAACGGTGTCATGATTACTCACTTGGCACAGAAATCTCATTATATCAAATTCTCAAATGCCTTGGCCGTCACGTAATGTGGCTGTTACTGAAAGTAGAAAACCATCTGTTGGCATCTCTAAGTACAACTACACCTTCTGTTTGTTTTCATGCAGCTGTGCGAAAAATTATACACGTACCTGTAGGTGACTATAAATCCATATGCTTTCCCTAGGAAGACAATCCAAAACCAAACGTTACAGAAATCCTGTATAAACAGTCCGAAAACTCACACGCTGTGTTAAGAGTGACCACTAACGCTTACCGAAGCAAACCGCTAATGTTCAATACACCTTCCCTGCAGAGACAGAATAGACCACTTGGGCATTAGTGTCTCTGTACAAGCTAATATTTGGCAACAAAAAGCGTTTAACCGGGCAAATTCAGGAATTCTCAACGATGAAATTGTCGAGGTTCCCTCCAGAAAGGATTCTCTTTGTACATACCTAGCCCATGGAAGCCACTTCTTCCTCTGTCCTGGCACAAGTGGAGCTCTTTTCCTTGAGAAGGCCCAGTCTTCTTCGCGGGTTCTGTAGTGCAGCAGATGCCATCCAGTCTTTGGTGCAGCCTGTTTTTGCGGGGTCCATGGAGCAACTGTGCAGTCCTCCTGTCTTTTTTCCTGTCAAGAAGTGATCTGAGGACTGTGTGCGAGGGGGTACCACTTTTATGCCATCTTCGTGTTTGTGGTTAGGGAGGACTCACTAGCCACAGTTTCCATCGGGCACCACTTCCCACTTTACGTCACTTTTTGAGGGTTTGACCAAGAGCATCTCTTCTCTGCCTGAATCCAAGATAACCCAGGTATTTGTAGGAGAGTAGGGTCTGCTTTCTATGTTCACCCCCACTTTTTGCTTTTGCTTTACTGGTTTTCGACTTGGATGTGGCTGTGGGCCTGCTAACCAGACCCACAGCCCTGCTGTTCTCTCTCTAAATTGATACTATGTACTTTAGGTGCATAACCCATTTGGATAGGATCACCTTATTGGCCCCTGTACAGTGTACCTTAGGTACCCAGGGCATAGGTGTACCCTAGGCCTACCAGGGGCTGCAGCATGTATTATGCCACCCCTGGCCTGGCCTTCCATTATGACACAACTGGCTGATCACTCAGCTGGGGCAAGGTTGTGTAATCACTCCTTGCTTAGGTGTAGTATTCCTATACATAACTTACATATAGACACATGTGTACCTATCAGCCACTCCTATGGCAGGCCTTAACAATCCTGGAGGCAGAGTGCTTGGTAACATGTGAGATGGTGCTCTAGCATGAGCTGAGCCTGTCTGCAGCTTTCGGAACCATGTCCTTATAGCTGTTCTATGATATAGCCTACCATATACTCTTAACGTGCCTTATAATCTTAAACGGTTATGGTAACTATGGTTTGGCTTTATCAAAACATGTCGTGTAAGGTGTCTTAACACTTTGGAATAATACCCCCATCCCATTTCTGGGGATGAGGATATTATCCCTCCCTTCTAGAGGGAGAAGACATGTTGTAACCTACTTACCCGGTTAAAGTTAACCAGAGCCCCAGCATCACAAAATGGATGCTGCTGCCACAGACACGAGTCTGACCTCCTGCTGCTGGGAGTGATCCCGGCAAGGGAGGCTTGGACAATAGGTTTCCTGCCTTGGGAGGTGCGAGCACCACCCCAGACAGGCCTTAGTGTATTGGAGCAGGGAGGGATGAAAAGAATGAGACATGCCTGGGGCACGCAAGGTGTCCCGTGCATAGTCCAGTTCAAACCGGTGCTGGGGCACTCCAGCCCCAGTCCTGGCGCGAAACTGGACAAAGGGAAGGGGGTGTAACCACCCCCCTCCCAGGTCCCACCCATAAGGCGTGACCTAGCAGGTAACCCAGCCCCCCAGATTAGTATAAGAGTGGTAGCTGGGCCCCAGGAGATTAGATTATCCTGAACCTGCAACTTGAACAGAAACTCTGGACCTTCGACATTCGACGAAAGAAGAAGACTGAAGAATCTCCCTTGTGGGCAAGGAGTGGCTACCCTGTGCAAACAGGCACCATCAAGAGACTACCCTTTGCTTTGCTGAAGTTCTACGAGGGACCGACTGCAGAGCCCGACCAGAGCCTTGACTTCCAGACTTCTCCGACCCTGATCCACATCCACAGCCGAGCTGAGATCCGTGGAGGCGACGAGAGACGTGGGACCGGCTACCTGGGAAAAGTGGCTAGTATCTTCCAGCGCAGCTTCTGAGGCACCCTCGAAGTTGTGCACCGGGGATTGAGAAGCCCCAACCCCAAGCACCATCTGCACCGAAGATCAGCCCCCCACACTCCACGAGTCCTGCGTGGGGTCCTTCTGCATTTTCCTGCTTGCCGCGTCTGTCTGGTTGCTTGCCCGTTGGCTAGTGGCCTTTGTGACGATGCATCCAGAAATCTTCACTGCTGGTTTGGCTCCTCCAGACTGTCTCCCGCTTCCTTGCAAGAGAGAAGCACCCCAGACCTTCCTGGTCTGCACCAGAAGCAAGTCCTCCGTTCTTCGTGGGTTCCGCTTGCCAAGGCTTGGTGAGTCCTAGTCCAACTTCGACGCTGCCGACAGCAAGAGCCTTTGTGGGACAGCTCGCCTCCTGGTCCTGGTCATCCTCGACGTTTCCTGGTCCCCGTGGCTGCAGCGACAAGCTTCACCTTCACCTGCAATCTTCACGACATCGCCTGGTTCCTTCCTGGTTCCACGTGGTCCCTGGCTAGTGACCTTGACTCTGTCCCTTCTGCTTGCAGGTCTCCTCTCTTCTTGATCCCAGCCTTGGGATCCACCGGACACTCTTCACTGACTGCCTGTCAGCATCTTTCCTTCAGGCATCCATAGAAGTCCACGACGAAACCCGACACAAGTTCACACCTATGCACCCGCAGCCTGTGGGCTAGGTAACTTGGGTACTTCGGTGCTCACAAGGGTAGTGACTATCCTAGGGTCTAGTTTCCGAGTCTCGACTCTCTAGCTGCTTCAGAAGTGTCCTTAAACTGTTAATTTCTAACAAGTACTATTTCTATCGACTTTTACGCATTACGCGTGAGTGTTTCCACTCTGCACCTGAATCCCGTGGGCCTCCCACTTCCTAACTGTTGCTAGTGTAGTGTAGCCCCAGCGATTCCCTAGGCCTATCCTATTTCCGTGACAGTGGTCCTTATACCACTTCTTTAGTTTATGGTTTGCGTGGCCCCTAGGGCCTAGCTGTATTACTTACCTGTGTGACTTAATGTATGCATAAATAAGACTGTGTTGTACTTACCTCTAATCTCATAAAGAGTGCTGAGGGTTTGACTAGAATAAATACACTTTATTTTATATATATATCTGTTGTGGTGTCCTTTCATTTGGTATTCAAGGGATTATATATGGTATCACAGCTGGCTTCACATGCCATTCAGAGTTTAGCCTAAGACTGCTCTTGTCCATGCTACCACTAGGATAGCTGGTCTATAAGGTTGACTTTACAACCAATCACCATAAGGGTTGTTTGGACTGATATAAGGTGTACACTAGAACTAGTGACATCATACATCAGGGCCAACTTCTCACATTGGTGAGCAGCGGTTGGGATCTGAGCTTGCTGTTGTAATACCGTTGTAATCTTGAGATACTAAATTGAAAGATCACACAGATATTGTTTAGGTACATATAACATAGATTATAATACTTAAGTCCTACTGGACTTAGTGGTTGTAGGTTTTAGGGAGTAACACACCCTGACTACAACTACCAGAGAGGTTTAGTAGAAACAACTAGTGTAGGTAGGTGCACACACCACACCCTCACTAGATCATGTCTCTGGGAGCAGATCAAGTGGATGCTCTCTCAGGAGGGGCAGGTCTGAAGAAGACCCCCTCTAGATATGATACCCTAACTTTTCAGGAGATGAGACAATTGTGTACCTCCAGAAAGTTAAAACAGGGTGCAAACCCTACCCTCCTTCAGTTAGTACAGCTCCTAGAGGAGTATGATGCTTTGAGGGCCTCACAGGCCAGTACCCTAGGTACAAAGGAGGGTCTACCCACCACAGAGGAGTCAGATGGGGCTTCAGATGAAGAGGTAGATAGCCAGTGCCAAGTAGGAAGACTTAGCCAGGCTAACCTAAGCTTACATGGGAGTTTGCATGGGGTCCCCCCCATACAGACCCCCAAGTGGGCTTACACAGAGAAGCAGGAGGGACAGATCCCCTTCAAGGGAATCCATCCACTCCCATATCTCTAGCATCTCTAGTGCTTCCTCTCACAGGGGAATGACTTCCCCTGAGAGAAAGGAGCATGAAGCCAGAATGAGGGAAGCTAATCTGAGGATTCAGAGGGAAGAACTTGCCCTTGCCAAGGAGAAGCTTGCTCTTGCTAGAGAGCAAAAGTTAAGTGGGTCAGAACCCACTGGTGGCAGCAATATCCCTAAGGATAGAGACAGGCACTATGATAATAGAAACCTGAGCAAGATTGTCCCTCCCTACAAGTGTGGGGATGACATCCACAAATGGATAACTGCTTTGGAGAGAGCTTGCAAAGTCCAGCAGGTACCCCAAAGTCAGTGGGCAGCTATCTTGTGGCTCTCCTTCTCTGAGAAAGGTAGAGACAAGCTCCTCACAGTTAGTGATGAGGATGCAGATAATTACACTGTCCTGAAGAGTGCTCTAATTGATGGGTTTGGCCTAACCACTGAACAATACAGGTTGTTGTTCAGGGATACCCAGAAGACACAGACTCAGGACTGGACTGACTTTGTAGATTGTGCCACTAAGGCTCTGGAAGGCTGGCTAGTGGGAAGTAAGGTTAAGGATTATACAGGATTGTATAATTTGATCATGAGAGAGCAAATCCTTAACAACTGTCAAAACCAGCTACTGCATCAACACCTGATTGATTCTGATCTGACTTCTCCCCAAGAATTGGGAAAGAAGGCAGATGGATGGGTCAGGACTAGAATTAAGCAGAAAAACCAGAACCAGGGCGATGATCAGAAAAAGGCAGACCAGAAGGGTAATGATCAGAAACAAAAAGACCAGAAGTCTTCACCAGGCCCCCAAAAGGCTCAGGGGGAGGGTGGTCCCAAAAAGGATAAAAAGAAAGATGGCCAAAAGAAACCATGGTGCAACTATTGTAAGTCCAACTCACATTGGTTTAGTGAGTGCACCAAAAAGGATAAGCCCCCAGCCACCATTGCCCCTAAGGCAACTGTACCCCCTAGTCCAGCTGTAAGTGGTGGTTCCCAGCAAAAGGGTGTAGTAGGGTTAACCCTGGGAACTGAGGAGGATTCTGGCCTAGTCAGAATACCTACTCAGGCTGTTCTGATCTGTGATGGGGACTTAGCTTTGTCCTCTACTGTAGGCCCCAGTAACCTGGGCAAGTACAGACAGACTCCTTTTATCAACCAAAGAATGGCTCAGGCCTACAGGGACAATGGGGCTAGTGTCACAATGGTGACACCTGCCTTTGTGGACCCTGGACAGATCATACTAGGTGATAATTACCTAGTGACCAACGCTAGCAATGCCACTACCTCCCATAGTGTGGCTATTGTTAACTTCTCCTGGGGAGGGGTAACTGGCCTCAAGAAAGTTGTTGTTAGTTCAGACCTTCCTGTAGAGTGTTTACTGGGCAATGATCTTGAAACTTCAGTTTGGTCTGAAGTGGAGTATAGGACCCATGCAGAAATGCTGGGGATAGATGCACATGTCCTTGCTGTGACCAGGTCACAGGCCAAAAAGTGCACCACTGAACAAGTGCTGGATCCTGAAACTATGGACCAGTCACAACCCAAGAGAAAGAGCAGTAGGGTTAAGGCTGTGCCTTCCCCCCTGCCTCAGGTGGTGGATCAGCCCTCCCAGGAGGATGATTCTGAGAGCCCTGAAGGAACTGTCCTAGAAGAACTTGAACCTGATCAGGTTGAGTTTCTTGGGACAGGGGGGCCTTCAAGGGCAGATCTGAGGCAGGCTCAATTAGACTGCCCCTCTCTTGAACCCCTCAGACAGCTGGCTGCTACTGAGGCTGCAGGGAATGCTCAAGGTACCCATAGAGTGTATTGGGATGAAGGGCTACTGTACTCAGAGGCTAGAGACCCCAAGCCTGGTGCATCCAGGAGGTTGGTCATACCACTGAAGTTCAGAGGCTTCCTTCTTACCTTGGCCCATGATATTCCCCTTGCAGGACATTTAGGCCAGAACAAGACTTGGGACAGGCTTGTCCCTCACTTTCACTGGCCCCATATGTCAGAAGATACTAAGGAGTTTTGTCTCTCCTGTGTCACCTGCCAAGCCAGTGGCAAATCAGGTGGCACCACAAAGGCCCCCATCATACCACTACCTGTGGTGGGGGTTCCCTTTGAAAGAGTGGGCATAGATATTGTAGGACCAATGGACCCACAAACAGCATCTGGGCACAGATTCATACTGGTGATAGTGGACCATGCCACCAGGTATCCAGAAGCTATTCCCCTGAGGACCACAACAGCTCCTGTTGTGGCAAGGGCCCTGCTTGGAGTATTCTCCAGAGTGGGCTTTCCAAAGGAGGTCATTTCTGACAGAGGTGCCAACTTCATGTCAGGATACTTGACTGCAATGTGGAAGGAGTGTGGTGTGAACTACAAGTTCACCACACCCTATCACCCACAGTGCAATGGGCTTGTTGAGAGATTCAACAAGACCCTAAAGGGAATGATAAAAGGTTTACCAGACAAGCTTAGGCGAAGATGGGACATTCTTTTACCCTGCCTTCTGTTTGCTTACAGAGAGGTCCCACAAAAGGGGGTTGGCTACAGCCCTTTTGAGCTTTTGTTTGGGCATCCTGTAAGAGGACCCCTATGTTTAGTAAGGGAAGGATGGGAGAGACCTCTCAGACAACCCAAACTTGATATAGTGGATTATGTACTTGGTCTCCGCTCCAGGATGGCAGAGTATATGAAGAAGGCTTCTAAAAACCTTGAGGCAAGCCAAGAACTCCAAAAAGCTTGGCATGACCAAAAGGCTGTGCTGACTGTTTACCAGCCAGGGCAGAAAGTGTGGGTGTTGGAGCCAGTGGCCCCAGCAGCACTCCAAGACAAATGGTCTGGACCCCACACTATTGTTGAGAAAAAGGGAGAAGTCACCTACTTGGGGGACCTTGGGACTCCCAGAAGCCCCCACAGGGTGCTTCATGTCAACAGATTGAAGGCATATGTTGACAGGGCAGACATGGGCTTACTCATGGCTACAGATGAGGGGCAGGAGGAAGAGAGTCACCCTCTCCCAGACCTGTTGACTCAGAACCCTGATGATGGCTCAGTTGATGGTGTGGTCTTTTCTGACAGCCTCACTGTCCATCAGCAACAGGACTGCAGACAGGTTCTGCAATCCTACATACATATGTTCTCTCTGACCCCAAGTCAGACAAACTGGTGCACCCATGAGGTGGACACTGGTGACAGTCTGCCTGTGAAGAGTAAAATCTACAGGCCACCTGACCATGTCAGGGACTGCATAAAAGTTGAGGTACAAAAGATGTTGGAGCTGGGAGTCATTGAACCTTCAGAGAGCCCTTGGGCTAGTCCTGTAGTTCTTGTGCCAAAACCTCACACCCAAGATGGTAAGAGAGAGATGAGGTTTTGCGTGGATTACAGAGGTCTCAATGCTGTCACTAGGACAGATGCCCACCCAATACCTAGGGCAGATGAGCTCATTGACAGACTGGCAGCTGCTAAGTTTTTGAGCACATTTGACCTGGCAGCAGGCTACTGGCAAATCAGACTAGCTGAGAATGCAAAGGCCAAAACTGCTTTCTTGACCCCAGGAGGACATTATCAATTTGTGGTAATGCCCTTTGGTTTGAAGAATGCACCTGCCACTTTCCAAAGGTTGGTGAATCAAGTCCTTACTGGGTTGGATGATTATTGTGCAGCTTATCTTGATGATATTGCTGTCTTTAGCTCCACCTGGGAGGATCACCTGGTCCACCTGAGGAATGTTTTAGAGGCCCTGCAAAAGGCAGGCCTCACTATCAAGGCCACTAAGTGCCAGATAGGGCAGAGCAAGGTTGTATACCTGGGCCACCTAGTTGGTGGGGGTCAGGTTCATCCACTGGAGAGCAAGATCCAGACCATAAAGGACTGGGCTCCTCCAACTACCCAGACTCAGGTCAGAGCTTTCTTGGGCCTGACTGGTTACTACAGAAAGTTTGTTAAGAACTATGGGTCCATTGGGACACCACTTAATGACTTGATCTCCAAGAAAATGCCAAAGAAAGTTCAGTGGACAGTAAGCTGTCAAAAAGCATTTGATGACCTGAAGCAGGCCATGTGCAGTGCACCTATTCTGAAAAGTCCAGACTACTCCAAAGAGTTCATTATCCAGACAGATGCTTCTGAGTTAGGTGTGGGAGCTGTTCTTTCACAACTGAATGTAGATGGTCAAGACCAGCCCATTGCTTTTATAAGTAGAAGGCTGACCCCTAGAGAGAAACGTTGGTCAGCTATTGAGAGGGAGGCCTTTGCTGTGGTTTGGGCCCTGAAGAAGCTGAGGCCATACTTTTTTGGCACTCACTTCAAGATTCAGACAGACCATAAGCCCCTCTTGTGGCTAAATCAGATGAAGGATGAAAATCCCAAACTTCTTAGGTGGTCCATTTCCCTACAGGGGATGGACTTCACAGTGGAACATAGACCTGGGACTGACCATGCCAATGCAGATGGACTCTCCAGATATTTCCACTTAGAACATGAAGACTCAACTGGTCAAGGTTAGTTTAATGTCCCTAAGTTTGGGGGGGGGGTTGTGTAGGAGAGTAGGGTCTGCTTTCTATGTTCACCCCCACTTTTTGCTTTTGCTTTACTGGTTTTCGACTTAGATGTGGCTGTGGGCCTGCTAACCAGACCCACAGCCCTGCTGTTCTCTCTCTAAATTGATACTATGTACTTTAGGTGCATAACCCATTTGGATAGGATCACCTTATTGGCCCCTGTACAGTGTACCTTGGGTACCCAGGGCATAGGTGTACCTTAGGCCTACCAGGGGCTGCAGCATGTATTATGCCACCCCTGGCCTGGCCTTCCATTATGACACAACTGGCTGATCACTCAGCTGGGGCAAGGTTGTGTAATCACTGTGAGAAGTTGGCCTGATATGTAGTGCTCACTATTCTAGTGATCACTGTGTATCATTCCAAACGACCCTTATTGATGATTGGTTGTAAGTCAACCTTTTAGATCAGCTATCCTAGTAGCGTGGATACGAGCAGTCTTTAGGCTAAACTCTAGAGGGCGTGTTAAGCCAGCTGTTTACCATCACATATACCCCTTGAACACCAAGTGAAAGGACACCACACAAGTTGTTATGAAAATAAAAGGATATTTATTTATAACAAGACTACCCTGGCTCTTTATGAGTCAGGGAGCTAAGCACACTACAAAACTCTTAGGAAAATACTTCAGTTGCACAATTTACACAAATGCCCGAGGGGCACGAGAAACCATCTACACTAACAGTGAAATGCGAATGGTTAGAGTCTGGAGGTACTGATTCCGGAGTGATCCGATCAGTGGGACTAAACGAAAAAGGAACTGGACACTTGTAGAGCGAACCTGCGATGGAGCACCGAGATGCTCGAGTTACCTAGCCCGGAGGCTGCGGCTGCGTGAAGTTCGGCAAGATGTCGGGAGTCCTCGTGTAGTCTCAGGAGCCTGAAAGAAGAAGTTGCTGGCAGGCGACCAGTGACGATGTTCGGAGCGATCCAAGCCTGGATCGGTGATGAAGGAAACCTGAAAGCAGAGGGGACTCAGTTCTCAACCGCTAGCCAGCGATCGTGTGGGTACCAGGAGGGTACCGGCTGAAGTCACCTCGACCAGGTGAGTGGGTGACGTCGGACTCGGCTGTTCCTCGGACCAGGAGGCGCGGCGGCGACCAGGATGGAGGGCGAGCTGTCCCACGAAGGTGTCTGCTGTTGATGATGCTGGGCCCAGGCAGGGGCAGCGGATCTTGGCAGTGGCAACCCAAGCGGGGGAGTCAAGATGGCGTCGGGAGTGGACCAGGAGGGTCCGTGGTACTCCTCTGTTGA
This sequence comes from Triturus cristatus, assembly GCF_964204655.1. NCBI lineage: Eukaryota > Metazoa > Chordata > Amphibia > Caudata > Salamandridae > Triturus > Triturus cristatus. The sequence continues at coordinate 828,970,359 of NC_140579.1, read as the reverse complement.
AGTGGAGCAAGAGCCAGTCTGGAGCAACCAGACTAGTGATGAAACAATCGTGGTGCGTTGTGAAGAGGGCCACAAGCCGGTCGGCAAGTGGTCGAACAACGCGGTGAACAACAAGGAGCGGAAGGGCCCCCACGCAGATCTCGGGGATGCTGGGGAGGCAGACTTCGATGCTGGAGCTGCTCAGGGTTAGGGCTTCTCAAACCCTAGGTGCACTCACTCGAGGGTCCCTCGGTGGGCGTGCTAGATAAGCGTCGTGCAGGTTCTGAAGATAGCCGGTCCCGCAGGTCTCGTCACACCTACGACTCTCAGCTGGGCTGATGAGGTAGGTAAAAGGTCAGAGATGGCAGGGTACTCGGGTCTCGTCGAGCTGGGCAGTCTTGATCCGTAGGAGAGACTTACAGCAAACCGCAAGCGCTTAGATGGTGCCTGCTGGTGCAGGGTGGCTACTCCTTAGCCACAAGGGAGAGTCTTCAGAAATAGTCAAGAGTTCCTTTCGTGGAAAGTAGTTCGTGATTCGGAGTTATCCGATTATCTGATTATCCGATTATCCAATTTGGGAAGGGGACCCGCTCCTACCTTTATTCTAAGAAAAGGGGCTGGCCCGTGACTAGGTTCTACCTATGGGTGGAGCCAGGAGGGGGGTGGTTACACCCCTATCCTTTGTCCGGCTTCGCGCCAGCTCAGGGGCTGGTGTGCCCCCGAAACTGGTTTGAGCCGGGCTATGCACAGTGAGCACCGGGGTGCCACTTGCAATCACCTTCCTTTCAGCCCTGCCTACCTGGGATACACAAACCCTGTCTGGGATGGTGCTAACACCGCCCTCGACAGGAAACCCTTTGTCCAAGCTCCCTTTGCTGGAAGGTCCCCCAGCAGCAGGAGGTCAGACTTGTGTCTGGTGGCAGCATCCATTTTGTGATGCTGAGGCTTGAGTCAACTTTAACCGGGGTTCAAGGTTACTTCCATGTCGTGTCCCTCTAAAAGGGGGGAATGCTAACCCGTCACCAGGACTGCCGAGGGGTTCGTATTCCCATTCGTATGACACCTTACTCGACATGTATAGGTGATGCGATGCCAAAGTTAGCAAATAACCGCAAGGATTATAATGCATTAAAAGTAGTTGGCCCGCGTCACCATGGAACGGCTATTAGGACTTGGTTCCGCAAGCCGTCGACGGGCTCAGCTCGCGCCAGAGCACCGTCCCACATGATTCCCTGCACTCTGCCTTCAGGATTGATAAGGCCTGCTATAGGAGTGACTGATAGGAATCCATGTGTCCATTTTTAGGGTTTAGGTGTAGGAATACTACACCTACAGCAACGGGTGATTACACCACGTGGCCCCAGCTGTCGTGCAGCCAGTTGTGTCAGATTTGGGCGGCCATTCCAGGGGTGGCATAATACATGCTTCAGCCCCTGGTAGGCCCTGGGTACACCGATGCCCTGGATACCTGTGGTATGCTGAGACAGGGACTGACAAGGCGGCCCAGTTCCAATTAGTGGATGCACCTAACGTACATGTGTGTTAATTTCGAGAGAGAACAGCTAGGCTGTGGGTCTGATTGGCAGGCCCACAGCCGGAGAAAGTCGTAAACCAATGAAGCAAAAGCAAAAAAATCTGGGTGATCATAGGATTGCAGACCCTACTCTCCTACATGACCCCCCCCCCAAACTTTGGGACAATAAGCTAACCTTGACCAGGTGAGTCTTCTTGCTCTAAGTGGAAATACCTGGAGAGCCCATCTGCATTGCCATGATCAGTGCCAGGTCTATGCTCCACTGTGAAGTCCATCCCCTGTAGGGAAATGGACCACCTAAGTAGTTTGGGGTTTTCACCCTTCATTTGATTTAGCCACAAGAGGGGCTTATGGTCGGTCTGAATCTTGAAGTGAGTGCCAAACAAGTATGGCCTCAACTTCTTCAGGGCCCAAACCACAGCAAAGGCCTCCCTCTCGATAGCTGACCAATTCTTCTCTCTGGGGGTCAGCCTCCTGTTAATAAAAGCTATGGGCTGGTCATGACCATCAAAATTCAGTTGCGATAGAACAGCTCCCACACCCAGCTCCGAAGCGTCTGTTTGGACAATGAATGGTTTGGAGTAGTCTGGACTCTTTAGGATAGGTGCTGTGCACATGGCCTGCTTTAGGTCATCGAATGCCTTCTGACAGCTTGCTGTCCACTGAACTTTTTTTGGCATCTTTTTACTTGTCAGGTCGTTTAGCGGGGTCACAATGGATCCATAATTTCTGACAAATTTCCGGTAATAACCAGTCAGGCCCAAGAAAGCTCGAACCTGAGTCTGGGTGGTTGGAGGAGCCCAGTCCTGGATGGCCTGTATTTTGCTCTCCAATGGTTGAACCTGGCCTCCACCTACAAGGTGGCCCAGGTATACAACCTGTGTCTGCCCTATCTGGCTCTTGGTGGCCTTGATAGTGAGGCCTGCCTTCTGCAGGGCCTCTAACACTTTCCTCAGGTGGACCAGGTGATCCTCCCAGGTGGAGCTAAAGACAGCGATATCGTCCAGATACTCTGCACAGAAGTCGTCCAACCCAGTGAGAACTCGATTCACCAGCCTTTGGAAGGTGGCAGGTGCATTTTTCAAACCAAAGGGCATTACCACGAACTGATAATGCCCACCCGGGGTAGAAAATGCTGTTTTGGGCTTGGCCTCCTCAGCTAACCTGATTTGCCAATACCCAGCTGTCAGGTCAAACGTACTTAAGTAGTTGGCCGAGGCCAACCGGTCGATAAGTTCGTCTGCTCTTGGTATCGGGTGGGCGTCGGTCTTAGTGACCGCATTGAGACCTCTGTAGTCCACGCAAAACCTCATCTCTTTCTTACCGCCCTGGGTGTGAGGTTTCGGCACGAGCACTACGGGACTAGCCCAGGGGCTGTCCGAGGGTTCAATGACTCCCAGCTCCAACATTTTCTGCACCTCTGTCTTGATGCAGTCTCTGACATGATCAGGTTGCCGATAGATTTTACTCTTTACGGGCAGACTGTCCCCAGTGTCGACCTCGTGGGTACACCACTTGGTCTGACTGGGTGTCAGAGAGAACATATGTCGAAAGGATTGAAGAACCTGTTTACAATCCTCTTGTTGATGTCCAGAGAGGCTGCCACAAAAGACAACACCATCTACTGATCCATCGTCAGGGTTCTGAGAGAGCAGGTCTGGGAGAGGGTCACTCTCCTCCTCCTGTCCCTCATCTGTGGCCATGAGCAAGCCCATGCCCTCCCTGTCGACATATGCCTTGAGCCTGTTTACATGGAGCACCCTGTGGGGGCTCCGGGGAGTTCCCAGGTCTACCAGGTAGGTGACCTCTCCCTTTTGCTCAATGATCGTGTGGGGCCCAGACCATTTGTCTTTGAGTGCTGCTGGGGCCACTGGCTCCAGCACCCACACCTTCTGTCCAGGCTGGTACACAGTCAGGACAGCCTTTTGGTCGTGCCAAGCTTTCTGTAATTCTTGGCTCGCCTCAAGGTTTTTAGACGCCTTTTCCATGTACTCCGCCATCCGCGAGCGGAGACCGAGCACATAGTCCACAATGTTTGATGCCGGCTTTCTGAGAGGTCTCTCCCATCCTTCCTTTACCAAACAAAGGGGTCCCCTTACAGGATGTCCGAACAGAAGCTCAAAAGGGCTGTAGCCAACCCCCTTCTGCGGGACCTCTCTGTAGGCGAACAAGAGGCAGGGTATCAGGACATCCCATCTCCGCCGAAGCTTTTCAGGTAGCCCGTGAATCATCCCTTTTAGGGTCCTGTTGAATCTCTCAACAAGCCCATTGCATTGTGGGTGATAGGGTGTGGTGAACTTGTAGTTGACACCACATTCCTTCCACATAGCAGTCAGATATCCCGACATGAAGTTTGCACCTCTGTCTGAGACGACCTCCTTAGGGAAGCCCACTCTGGAGAACACTCCAAGTAGGGCCCGTGCCACCACAGGTGCCGTAGTGGTCCTAAGGGGAATAGCTTCAGGATACCTGGTGGCGTGGTCCACCACCACCAGTATAAACTTGTGCCCTGATGCTGTCTGGGGTTCCATTGGTCCGACAATGTCGATCCCCACTCGTTCAAAGGGTACCCCCACCACTGGTAGTGGTATGAGGGGGGCCTTTGTCGTGCCACCTGACTTACCACTGGCTTGGCAAGTGACACAGGAGCGGCAAAACTCCTTCGTATCTTCGGACATGTGGGGCCAGTGAAAGTGTGGAACAATTCTGTCCCAAGTCTTATTCTGGCCTAAGTGACCTGCAAGGGGAATCTCGTGGGCCAAGGTGAGAAGGAAACCTCTCAGAGACAAGGGGATGACCAGCCTCCTGGTCGCACCAGGTTTGGGGTCTCTTGCCTCAGAGTACAGGAGTCCATCGTCCCAGTACACTTTGTGGGTACCTGTGGCGTTCCCTGCAGCCTCAGCAGCGGCCTGCTGTCTGAGGGGTTCAAGTGAGGGGCAGTCTGACTGTGCCTTCCCCAGGTCTTCCCTGGAGGGTCCCCCTGAGCCCAGAAACTCAACCTGACCAGGTTCAAGCTCTTGCGGCTCAGTTTCCCTCAGTTCTTTAAGGTCAGCCTCCTCGGAGACTTGATCCACGACCTGGGGCAAGGGGGAAGGCGAAGCCTTACCCTTACTGCTCCTTTTCTTGGAAGGTGTCTGGTCCGTTCTTCCAGGATCCAGCACCTGTTCAGTGGGGCATCTTTTGGCCTGTGACCTGGTCACAGCAAGGACATGTGCTGGCAAACCTAACATTTCCATGTGAGTCCTCTGCTCCACTTCTGACCATTGTGACGTTTCCAAATCATTGCCCAACAGACATTCTACGGGGAGGTCTGAACTAACCACAACCTTTTTCGGGCCACTTACCCCTCCCCAGGAGAAATCAACAACTGCCATACTGTGATTGGTAGTGACGTTGCTGGCATTGGTCACTAGGTAACTGGTACCTAGCATGATCTGTCCAGGGTCCACGAAGTTAGGCGTCACCATGGTGACACTGGCACACGTGTCCCTGTAGGCCTGAGCCACTTTTCCATTTATCAAAGGTGTCTGTCTGTATTTGCCCAAAGTATTGGGACTGGCATCAGGGGACATATCCATATCCCCGGTACAGACAAGGACGGCCTGAGTGAGTGTGCCGACCAAGTCGTCACTCCCCTCGGTTCCCAAGGTTAACCCAACTAATGCCTTGGGAGGCGCACTACCACTGCTGACTGTACTAGGGGGCGCAGGCGCCTTAGGGGCTGCAGTGGCAGGAGTTTGCCCTCCTTTCTTGGTGCACTCACTAAACCAGTGAGTCTTACTTTTACAGTATTGGCACCACATTTTTGACTGGCCTTCTTGAGTCTTCTTCTTCTGTGAAGCCTGACCCCCACCCTCTTTGGTTTGTTGGGGACCTGTCGAAGACTTCTGGTCATTTTGTTCGTTCTTGTTACCCTTTTGGTCTGCTTTCTTCTGACCACCCTGGTTCTGATTCTGGTTCTGATTGACCCTTGTTCTGACCCATCTGTCTGCCTTCTTTCCCAATTCTTGGGGAGAGGTCAGATCCGAGTCGACAAGGTGCTGATGCAACAATTGGTTCTGACAGTTGTTTAAAATCTGTTCTCGCATGATAAGATTGTACAATCCTGTGTAATCAGTAACCTTGCTACCCAGCAACCAGCCTTCCAAAGCCTTAGTGGCACAATCGACAAAGTCAGCCCAATCCTGAGACTGAATTTTCTGGGTGTCCCGGAACAGCACCCGGTACTGTTCCGTGGTTAAGCCGAACCCATCAATCAGTGTGTTCTTCAGGACTTGGTAGTTGTTAGCATCCTCAGCTCTTGTAGTGAGGAGCTTGTCCCTTCCTTTACCTTCAAAGGAAAGCCACAGTATAGCTGCCCACTGACTTGGGGGGACGCACTGGACAGTGCAGGCCCTCTCCAAGGCAGTTATCCACTTGTGGATGTCGTCCCCTTGTTTAAAGGGGGGCACTATTTTACTCAGGTGTCTAGTGTCTATACCCCTGTCTTTCTCTCTATTGAGAATGCTGACACCAGTGGGATCTAACCCACTTAATTTCTGCTCTCGGGCTAAGGCAAGTCTTTCTTTGGCGAGGGCAAGTTCTTCCCGCTCGATCCTCAGATTGACCTCCCGCATCTTCGCTTCATGCTCCCTCCTCTGAGGGGAAGTCATTCCTCTCTGAGAAGGTGCCTGAGAGACATGTGTATGAACCGATCTGCCAGAGCCTCTGGAGAGAGACCTAGCTCGTCCGTTCCCAAGGTTAAGCCTGCTTGAGCGTGGGCCCGGGGCTCCCCCAGTTCCATTCTCATGCCTGCTTAAGTTGGTCCTTGTAAGCCTGCCGACTACCACTGGACCTTTGTCTGCCTCGTCTCCCGATAACTCGTCCTCGTCCTCCTCCTCTGTGTGGAGGTCGAGGTCTGGGTCACCGAGGGTTCCCTCTAAGGGAGGCATGTTCCCATCTGCACTGGGGGGACCTGGGTTAGAGGACCTCCTAGCATCGTACGCCTCTAAGAGACCTATCAGTATTGCGATGGTAGGGTTAGAACCCTGGTTTAGCTTCCTGGAGGCACACAGTTGTCTCATCTCCTTGAAGCTAAGAGTTGCATATCGTGACACGACCTGTGGAGGGTCACTGACCACTAAGGGAGTCCCTGCAGACTCTCCGTGGACCGACATGCTTTTCTAGTGAGGTGTAAGTGTTGCACCTACCTACACTATGGGTTTACCTACTGATCCCTTGCTAAGAGTTGTAGTCAGGGTGTGCTAAGCCCTGTTACACTACAACAGCCGGTTCAGTAGAACTCGGAGTATTCTAAGTTAAGTTATATGTACCTGGGTACTTATGTGATCTTTCACTGCGATATTCTTAGGATACGTGTGTGGTAAAACAACAGCAAGCTCAAATCCCAACCGCTGCTCACCAATGTGAGAAGTTGGCCTGATATGTAGTGCTCACCATTCTAGTGATCACTGTGTATCATTCCAAACGACCCTTATTGATGATTGGTTGTAAGTCAACCTTTTAGACCAGCTATCCTAGTAGCGTGGATACGAGCAGTCTTTAGGCTAAACTCTAGAGGGCGTGTTAAGCCAGCTGTTTACCATCACATATACCCCTTGAACACCAAGTGAAAGGACACCACACAAGTTGTTATGAAAATAAAAGGATATTTATTTATAACAAGACTACCCTGGCTCTTTATGAGTCAGGGAGCTAAGCACACTACAAAACTCTTAGGAAAATACTTCAGTTGCACAATTTACACAAATGCCCGAGGGGCACGAGAAACCATCTACACTAACAGTGAAATGCGAATGGTTAGAGTCTGGAGGTACTGATTCCGGAGTGATCCGATCAGTGGGACTAAACGAAAAAGGAACTGGACACTTGTAGAGCGAACCTGCGATGGAGCACCGAGATGCTCGAGTTACCTAGCCCGGAGGCTGCGGCTGCGTGAAGTTCGGCAAGATGTCGGGAGTCCTCGTGTAGTCTCAGGAGCCTGAAAGAAGAAGTTGCTGGCAGGCGACCAGTGACGATGTTCGGAGCGATCCAAGCCTGGATCGGTGATGAAGGAAACCTGAAAGCAGAGGGGACTCAGTTCTCAACCGCTAGCCAGCGATCGTGTGGGTACCAGGAGGGTACCGGCTGAAGTCACCTCGACCAGGTGAGTGGGTGACGTCGGACTCGGCTGTTCCTCGGACCAGGAGGCGCGGCGGCGACCAGGATGGAGGGCGAGCTGTCCCACAAAGGTGTCTGCTGTCGATGATGCTGGGCCCAGGCAGGGGCAGCGGATCTTGGCAGTGGCAACCCAAGCGGGGGAGTCAAGATGGCGTCGGGAGTGGACCAGGAGGGTCCGTGGTACTCCTCTGTTGAAGGGGAGCAAGAGCCAGTCTGGAGCAACCAGACTAGTGATGAAACAATCGTGGTGCGTCGTGAAGAGGGCCACAAGCCGGTCGGCAAGTGGTCGAACAACGCGGTGAACAACAAGGAGCGGAAGGGCCCCCACGCAGATCTCGGGGATGCTGGGGAGGCAGACTTCGATGCTGGAGCTGCTCAGGGTTAGGGCTTCTCAAACCCTAGGTGCACTCACTCGAGGGTCCCTCGGTGGGCGTGCTAGATAAGCGTCGTGCAGGTTCTGAAGATAGCCGGTCCCGCAGGTCTCGTCACACCTACGACTCTCAGCTGGGCTGATGAGGTAGGTAAAAGGTCAGAGATGGCAGGGTACTCGGGTCTCGTCGAGCTGGGCAGTCTTGATCCGTAGGAGAGACTTACAGCAAACCGCAAGCGCTTAGATGGTGCCTGCTGGTGCAGGGTGGCTACTCCTTAGCCACAAGGGAGAGTCTTCAGAAATAGTCAAGAGTTCCTTTCGTGGAAAGTAGTTCGTGATTCGGAGTTATCCGATTATCTGATTATCCGATTATCCAATTTGGGAAGGGGACCCGCTCCTACCTTTATTCTAAGAAAAGGGGCTGGCCCGTGACTAGGTTCTACCTATGGGTGGAGCGAGGAGGGGGGTGGTTACACCCCTATCCTTTGTCCGGCTTCGCGCCAGCTCAGGGGCTGGTGTGCCCCCCGAAACTGGTTTGAGCCGGGCTATGCACAGTGAGCACCGGGGTGCCACTTGCAATCACCTTCCTTTCAGCCCTGCCTACCTGGGATACACAAACCCTGTCTGGGATGGTGCTAACACCGCCCTCGACAGGAAACCCTTTGTCCAAGCTCCCTTTGCTGGAAGGTCCCCCAGCAGCAGGAGGTCAGACTTGTGTCTGGTGGCAGCATCCATTTTGTGATGCTGAGGCTTGAGTCAACTTTAACCGGGGTTCAAGGTTACTTCCATGTCGTGTCCCTCTAAAAGGGGGGAATGCTAACCCCGTCACCAGGACTGGCGAGGGGTTCGTATTCCCATTCGTATGACACCTTACTCGACATGTATAGGTGATGCGATGCCAAAGTTAGCAAATAACCGCAAGGATTATAATGCATTAAAAGTAGTTGGCCCGCGTCACCATGGAACGGCTATTAGGACTTGGTTCCGCAAGCCGTCGACGGGCTCAGCTCGCGCCAGAGCACCGTCCCACATGATTCCCTGCACTCTGCCTTCAGGATTGATAAGGCCTGCTATAGGAGTGACTGATAGGAATCCATGTGTCCATTTTTAGGGTTTAGGTGTAGGAATACTACACCTACAGCAACGGGTGATTACACCACGTGGCCCCAGCTGTCGTGCAGCCAGTTGTGTCAGATTTGGGCGGCCATTCCAGGGGTGGCATAATACATGCTTCAGCCCCTGGTAGGCCCTGGGTACACCGATGCCCTGGATACCTGTGGTATGCTGAGACAGGGACTGACAAGGCGGCCCAGTTCCAATTAGTGGATGCACCTAACGTACATGTGTGTTAATTTCGAGAGAGAACAGCTAGGCTGTGGGTCTGATTGGCAGGCCCACAGCCGGAGAAAGTCGTAAACCAATGAAGCAAAAGCAAAAAAATCTGGGTGATCATAGGATTGCAGACCCTACTCTCCTACAATCACTCCTTGATTAGGTGTAGTATTCCTATACCTAACTTACATATAGACACATGTGTACCTATCAGCCACTCCTATGGCAGGCCTTAACAATCCTGGAGGCAGAGTGCTTGGTAACATGTGAGATGGTGCTCTAGCATGAGCTGATCCTGTCTGCAGCTTTCGGAACCATGTCCTTATAGCTGTTCTATGATATAGCCTACCATATACTCTTAAAGTGCCTTATAATCTTAAACGGTTATGGTAACTATGGTTTGGCTTTATCAAAACATGTCGTGTAAGGTGTCTAACACTTTGGAATAATACCCCCATCCCATTTCTGGGGATGAGGATATTATCCCTCTCTTCTAGAGGGAGAAGACATGTTGTAACCTACTTACCCGGTTAAAGTTAACCAGAGCCCCAGCATCACAAAATGGATGCTGCTGCCACAAACACGAGTCTGACCTCCTGCTGCTGGGAGTGATCCCGGCAAGGGAGGCTTGGACAATAGGTTTCCTGCCTTGGGAGGTGCGAGCACCACCCCAGACAGGCCTTAGTGTATTGGGGCAGGGAGGGATGAAAAGAATGAGACATGCCTGGGGCACGCAAGGTGTCCCGTGCATAGTCCAGTTCAAACCGGTGCTGGGGCACTCCAGCCCCAGGCCTGGCGCGAAACTGGACAAAGGGAAGGGGGTGTAACCACCCCCCTCCCAGGTCCCACCCATAAGGCGTGACCTAGCAGGTAACACAGCCCCCCAGATTAGTATAAGAGTGGTAGCTGGGCCCCAGGAGATTAGATTATCCTGAACCTGCAACTTGAACAGAAACTCTGGACCTTCGACATTCGACGAAAGAAGAAGACTGAAGAATCTCCCTTGTGGCCAAGGAGTGGCTACCCTGTGCAAACAGGCACCATCAAGAGACTACCCTTTGCTTTGCTGAAGTTCTACGAGGGACCGACTGCAGAGCCCGACCAGAGCCTTGACTTCCAGACTTCTCTGACCCTGATCCACATCCACAGCCGAGCTGAGATCCGTGGAGGCGACGAGAGACGTGGGACCGGCTACCTGGGAAAAGTGGCTAGTATCTTCCAGCGCAGCTTCTGAGGCACCCTCGAAGTTGTGCACCGGGGATTGAGAAGCCCCAACCCCAAGCACCATCTGCACCGAAGATCAGCCCCCCACACTCCACGAGTCCTGCGTGGGGCCCTTCTGCATTTTCCTGCTTGCCGCGTCTGTCCGGTTGCTTGCCCGTTGGCTAGTGGCCTTTGTGACGACGCATCCAGAAATCTTCACTGCTGGTTTGGCTCCTCCAGACTGGCTCCCGCTTCCTTGCAAGAGAGAAGCACCCCAGACCTTCCTGGTCTGCACCAGAAGCAAGTCCTCCGTTCTTCATGGGTTCCGCTTGCCAAGGCTTGGTGAGTCCTAGTCCAACTTCGACGCCGCCGACAGCAAGAGCCTTCGTGGGACAGGTCGCCTCCTGGTCGTCCTCGACGTTTCCTGGTCCCCGTGGCTGCAGCGACAAGCTTCACCTTCACCTGCAATCTTCACGACATCGCCTGGTTCCTTCCTGGTTCCACGTGGTCACTGGCTAGTGACCTTGACTCTGTCCCTTCTGCTTGCAGGTCTCCTCTCTTCTTGATCCCAGCCTTGGGATCCACCGGACACTCTTCACTGACTGCCTGTCAGCATCTTTCCTTCAGGCATCCATAGAAGTCCACGACGAAACCCGATTCAAGTTCACACCTATGCACCCGCAGCCTGTGGGCTAGGTAACTTGGGTACTTCGGTGCTCACAAGGGTAGTGACTATCCTAGGGTCTAGTTTCCGAGTCTCGACTCTCTAGCTGCTTCAGAAGTGTCCTTAAACTGTTAATTTCTAACAAGTACTATTTCTATCGACTTTTACGCATTACGCGTGAGTGTTTCCACTCTGCACCTGAATCCTGTGGGCCTCCCACTTCCTAACTGTTGCTAGTGTAGTGTAGGCCCAGCGATTCCCTAGGCCTAGGCCTATCCTATTTCCGTGACAGTGGTCCTTATACCACTTCTTTAGTATATGGTTTGCGTGGCCCCTAGGGCCTAACTGTATTACTTACCTGTGTGACTTAATGTATGCATAAATAACACCGTGTTGTACTTACCTCTAATCTCATAAAGAGTGCTGAGGGTTTGACTAGAATAAATACACTTTATTTTATATATATATCTGTTGTGGTGTCCTTTCATTTGGTATTCAAGGGATTATATATGGTATCACAGCTGGCTTCACATGCCATTCAGAGTTTAGCCTAAGACTGCTCTTGTCCATGCTACCACTAGGATAGCTGGTCTATAAGGTTGACTTTACAACCAATCACCATAAGGGTTGTTTGGACTGATATAAGGTGTACACTAGAACTAGTGACATCATACATCAGGCCAACTTCTCACAGTATTCTTCCCCTGTTCATAGGTATGGGCACACCCTTAAGCTGTTGCCTGCATAAAGGCCACTCCTTCTGGAAAACTGGTTCTACAACAGGTTTTCCCCCTCTGAATGAGATGCTAGCCTATCTGCTTACGGAAAGTAACAGGCAAGCGAAGGTGAGATCACCATTTGCTTCACTGAAACGATAACCGTTCTTGAAGCAGGGCCATCTGTGACCACCACTCAGTACTCATCCCACTGGAGGAGGTTACACCTCCCACCAATTTTTCTTTGTTCCTTCACACTTCATAGCAAGCGGGGCAGCATGATGTCTTTGGGGACAACAGCTGCAGATAGTCGGGAAGGGCTACCATCAGTTCTAGGCAACAAAGCCACCTTAGTATTAAAGGTTTCCTCACATCGGATCCTAGCAGTGAGTCTGGTGTGATGTAACAATTCATTTGATGTCCTGGAGTAATATCTTTGGTGGTCCCAAATGGAAGTTAGCACTTAGCACAGTGGATAGTGTAACTAACTCCATGGTAGCCAATGGGGTCACCGACTCAACTATAATGAAAATAGCAGTTTTGAGTTTTCACTCTCGGACATGTTGAACACAAGGGGAACATGCCCTTTTTTTTAATATCTAGCTGCTTGCCTTGTGGACTTTAAAGACCCTTCCTTAGGGGTGACTTATTAATATTAAAATTAATATTAAAAAGTATAGCTTTGACTTGGCAGGAGGGATTATGTTTTCAAAATTGAGTTGGCAGTTTGGGACCTACCTGCCTGGCTAGACTGCAGTGGTCTTGCTAGAGTCACATTTTCACCTTTGCCACTGTAATGGTGGCACAATCTAGTCCTGAAGTCCACTAGAGACTGCCAAAAAAGGTGCTTTATTTGTGCTTCCCTAATCCTGATATATTCCTAAAAATCTGCACAGTTCATTTCCAGACATTTAAATTTTGGTGTGTGCTAGAAACTCCTACAACCTTCCTCCAGTAGCCAGCATGATAGTCACAAAGATCTTCTCACTTTGAAGTTAGTGAAAGAAAGGTCAACTTCAAGCTCCCTTGGAAGACAGAGCCTGACATTGTCTTTAAATCTTGTTCTTACTGTGTCACATTTGTATTCAAAGGCCTGTTTACAGAAATCGAACACTGGTGGAAGGATATAGTAAATAGGCTTTGCGCCACATGAGGGACAAACTCAAGCTGGACAGCCTAAAACAAATCAAGCCAGCAAATAGAAAGCAAGCAAATGTGAGTTATAAACCACAATGCCAATAGTAAGCAATACGTGGAATGTATTCACAGGGAAGTGTTCCGAATGGCCCCAAGATGTCAAACAAACCAGACAGCTCAGCTGTCTGTCAGGCTTCAACCTAAAAAGTACCCGTGTCCTTTGCCATCCCAGCAGGGTGTCCGCTGGAGAATGACTTGGAAACCTCTGTTTAGGCAGATGTTGAAAGGCACACCGTGTATAAATGCTGGGACGCCTTAAACGGGTGTGTAGCGCTACATGGACCCAAACTGCACTTCAGGGCAGTCTTTAGCCTGGGAAATAGCCCAGACCCCCCAAGAGAAAGAGACGTGGGAAAAGGGATTGGAAACCAACCTCAGAAGGAGTCTGACCATCCGAGGAAGAACCTCAGTCCTAAAGGGGAGAGTGCTGCCTTGAATGACTTGCCAGAGCTGCAAGGACAGATGACCTCTTTTACTCTTGAAGGCTTATGATAGGCTGAAAGACAACACAAGAGATGTCAGTCCTACCCACAGGGGCTACTGGGAAGAAGGAATACTATACTGTGATTCAAGGAACCAAAAAACCAGGGGCAACCAGGAGATTTGCGGCTTTCCAGCAATGCAGAGCATTCCTTCTTAACCTAACGCATATCATCCCCTTGGATGGACATCTGGGGCGGACTAAAACATGGGACAGACGAGTCAACCATTTCTACTGGCCACAGGTGTCCAAAAAAGACAAGACTTTCTTTCGCTTCTGTTCACCTGTCAAGCCAGTGGCAAGGCAGGGGGACAACCAAGAACTTCCTTGTTCCCAATACCTGTGGTTGGGTTTCCTATTGAGAGAGTGCGGACTGACATTATTGGTCTCCTATACTCTCTGACCGCCTCTGTAAACAGATTTATCTTTCATGTATTAGACTGTGCCACAAGGTACCCAGTTATTCCCCTTAGGACAGTCGCTGCACCTGCTGTAGCTCTAGACTTACCTGACATCTAGAACCAGGTAGGGTTTTCAAAGGAAGTCGTCTTGGATAGTGATGCCAGCTTACTGTTCCGAAACCTCAAAGCTAGATGGGATACATGTTGTATTACTTACAAGTTCACTACCTACCTATCACCCACAACTAGTTTAGTTGAGAGAGTCAACAAAACATTTAAAATCATAATCATGGGTTTGCATGACAAACTAAGGAGAAGATGGGATTGTCTACTACCATTCCTACTATTTGCATTCTAGGAGATTCCACAAAAAGCAGTGGGCCAGAGCCCCTTTGAGCTTTTGTTTGAACGCCGTGTGAAAGGTCCATTGAGCTTGAATACAGAAGGTTGGGAGAAACCTCTCAAACAGCAGAGGACATATGTTGTGGACTATGTACTATGCCTGTGGTCACAGATGACAGGTTATATGAAGGCAGCAAATACAAATCTGGAGACCAGCCATTAGCTTCTGAAATAGTGGTATGATAAGAAGACAACTCTGGTTTAGTACCAGTCAGGTTAAAAGGCCTTGGGTAGTGGAGCCTGTAGCTTCCGGTGCGCTCCATTATAAATGGCCTGGGTCTTGCCAGGTACTGGAGAAGAAAAGAGAGGCTACCATACTTGGTGGACATGGGCACCCAAAGCTACCCCCACAGGGTGGTCCATGTTAACTCGTTGAAACCACACCATGACAGGGCTTACATGAATATGTTCATGTTAAAAGATGGTGGGGAAGAAGAGGAAAGTAAGCATCTACCAGACGTTCTGTCAAGTAATGCCAAAAATGGCTCAGTGGATGGAGTTGTGCTCTCCTCCAACCTGACTAAAGAGAAGCGGAAGGACTGTCGCCAGTTGCTGGAACAGTTTACCTGCCTGTTCTATCTAACACCATGTCAGACAGGAGTGTGTCCATTGTGAGAAGTTGGCCTGGTATATGCTGTCCTCTAATTAAAGTGGGCACCTTGTACCAGTCCAAACAACCATTGATGATTAGTTTAAAGACGACCTTTATTGAAAGCTATCCTAGGGGTAGCTGTGGAGAGCAGCCTTCAGGCTAAGTCTCGAAGGAATGTAAAGCAGCTTGTTTTACCAGATCAGAACTTCCTGAATGACCAAATGAAAGGAGAACCACACAAGAGATATATAAAATATATGTATTTATTACTAAACACTCTCTACTAACCTCTTTATGAGATTAGAGCACAAAGCACACAATATTAAATCACTAGAGCGACAGTAAATAGCACAATACACAGCGGGCTCCAGGGGGAGACCGAACCATATACTAAAAATGGTATAACAACCATGACTTAACTAGACACAGTGCCTAGAGCACGTAGAATCACTGAGACCCCAAGGAACCACCCAAAGTAGTGACACAGGGGACCCACGGAGGACGCGTGCAGTGTTTGAACACAGGCGTGAGCTCCGTACAACTCTGTGAGAAAGTCGCGGTTGGAATTTTAGAGTTTAAGGACACTTCGCCGAGGACTTCAAGCAAACCCTTTGGAACATAGAAGGTTATAAGGCCAGCACCCTTGTGAGAACCAAGGTACCCGTGTTACCTATCCCAGAGGAGCCGGGTGCATAGGGGTCAAATGGTGTCGAAAACCCTCGTTGTTTTCAATGGTGTGATGCGAAGAAGTACTGCTGCCGGGAAGATGAAAAGTGTCCGGTGGAATACAAGCCTAGATCAGAGTTGAGAAGAACCTGACAGCAGAGGGGACAGAGTCAGGGTCACTTCAGCGTGGCCAGGGGCTCGATAGATGAATATCCACTGATGTCTGGTGCTTCAGGTGAGAAGATGCGATGCTTGACTTTGCAGCCACGGGAACCAGGAGACGTCGAGGATGACGTCCGGAGGGGCGCTGTCCCACGAAGGATGTCGAGTGCTGGGGGGGGTCAGTGTCCGGATCGAACACCAACAAGCCTTGGCAACTGCAACCCATGCGGTAAGAGGAAATCAGCTTTGAGGACCAGCAAGGTCCTGGGGACTCTCCAAGCTATGGAGAGTCAGGGCACGTCTGAAGCAACCAGGAAAGCCCAAGGAAAGTCAAAGTTACCTTCACAGGGACCCACAGGCCAACGGACCAGGGATCGCGAAGGGACCTAGAGCTGAATCATGAAATACCAGCTCACGGAACACTTGTGGAGTGTAGGCCGGAAATCTTCGGTGGAAATACTGCTCGGGTCAGGACTACAAGTAGCCCAAAGCACAGCCTCAGGGATCGCCAAAAAGCATATGCTGCTGCAAAAGTACACGGTGCACAGGGGTTCGGGTTGCACGGTCCCCAAGAGGGATACTGGTCCCAGAATTGCTGAGAGCGCAGATCGACCTCAGAGACCTCGGGAACCCACCTCCTGTGTTGCAGAAATCTTAAGGAGTCCTCGGAAGATGCAAACCGGTCAGATATGTTAAAGGTGCCTACCTTGCAGGGGAGTAACTCCTTTACTCCAAGGGAGACTCTTCAGTCATCCAGCGTAGTGTAGATCGTCAAACTTGGTTTCTGTAGCAGAGTTTAGTCCCGGTAAAATCTAAAGTCCTGTAGTCGGGGTTCCTACTTTATACCCAAGGAAGGGGTGTAACAAACTCTGGGGACCCACCTATGTGAGAGTTCAGGACAGAGGGGTGGCTACACCCATGGCCTTTGTCCAGTTTCGCGCCAGAGCAGGAGTCAATGGCTCCTGCAACCGGTTTGAACTGGACTATGCACAGGGACACCAAATGTGCCCCAGTGCAGACTTCAAACACTCGCAGAGTACACCAACCCTACCCCAATACACTAAATCCTGTCTGGGAGGTGGTCACACCTCCCTTGTGACAGGAAACTTATTGTCAAGCCTTCCCCTTCTCGAGCTTGGCTCAGCAGCAGGAGGGCAGACTCACATCTGTGGCTGGCAGCATCCATTTTGTGATGCCCAGGTCGAGAAAGCTGGGCCAGGGGAGCCAGTGACCACAGTAATGGATCTACAAGGGAGGAATCATACCTCCCACATCAGTTACTGGTGTGGAGGTATGATTCCAAGGTGTTTGACACCAAGCAAGACCTGTTTCTAAGTAGCCGTTTTAAAGTTAGCATTTACCGTGAGGTTATAATGCACTTAAATATATATGGTTGGCTGCATCACAAACAACCCCGGAAAATAGGTTCAGAAGGCTGCAGAGGAGCTCTGCTCATGCAGGAGCACCCTCTCACATAAAACCCAGCCCCCTGCCTTCAGGATTGATGAGGCCTGCCATAGGGGTGACTGATAGGTTTATATGTACAATGATTTAGAATAGATATAGTGAACCTATACCTAAGTAAGGGGTGCATGCACCACCTTACACAGGCTGCAGTAGCAGACCTGTGGTGCCATTTTGAATGATCTCTCAGGGGTGGCATAATACATGCTGCAGCCCCTAGGAGGCCTCTGGGGTACCTATGCCCTGGGTACATGGTGTACCATATACTAGGGACTGATAAGGGTACCCCAGAATCCAATCTGGAGTGTACCTACAGTACACGCACAACCAATTTAGGGAGAATGCAGATAAACTGGAGTCCCGATTAGCAGGGTGCTGATTATTACATGTGCGGGCATACCTTCATGAGCAGATATGCTCCAATGCTGGTCAGTCCTATTACTACCAGTACGCCTGGGAAGCCATGTTAAGACGTGCTGGACATTGGTGAAAACAAGTTCTCCAGCTACATGGTGTCTTAACTGAAACTATGGATATTTGGAATCAAACATCTTGTATTGGTGAACCCACACTGTTACCAGTGTTGTATTTACCAGTACATTTACCCAGAGGGCACTTTAGAAACCTTAAACCTACCAACCTCTGGTGTCCTTGCTGACTTTCTGCACGCCTGCCTCCCGAGGCACTATTCTGACCTCCTAGGGTGAGAGCATTTTACCCTCAGGAGACCCAGAACAAAAGCCTGTCCAGGAAGAGGGCGTAACAACCCCTCCCACAGGATGTTCTGTTGATTAGCCTCCTTGGGTCGGCAAGCTTCAAATGATCGCCTTTGGAATGCGAATCTGGTTCCCCCTCACAGGAAAAGAAGTGGACCCCTTCCTCCAGGGCCCCTGTGGCTCCTGGACATGTGGGAACATTATCTAGTCCTGTAGGCGTGCTAATTCAAGGCTACTCCCTCCCCTAAGGTGGGCTACTGTGAGATTGACATGATTTTTCAGAAGTAGCCATCTTTGTGATGGCATACTTAGGAATTCCGCAGCAGGGTTATGCCCACTTCCCACAGGAAGTGGTCATATAGGGGGCGTAGTGACCCTAAAGGTCAGTAGCCCATTGGTTACTACCCTGCACTCCCCTAAATTCGATATTTAGGGGGATCCCTGACACCAAAGAGGCAAATCTCAATGACGGAAGAAGGGAGATGACACAGAAGAGCCGCAAAAGCAGTAAGAAGAGAAAAAGCAGCTGACCTGATACCAACCCTGGCGTGCTGTCTGTATCCCTTGTTGAAAATCGCGCCAAAGTCGACTCGTCCTGCAGCTGTTGACTCCAGAAAATTGGGAAGACTTCCTGCGTTTGAAAAAGCCTCCAGGCCCTTCCGTGGACAGCAGACTTGTTCTGTGGAAACTCCAAGAGAAGACTCTGATGTATTCGAAACTGCCAAAACCCGACACCCAAAGTCACCACTGCACCTGTCACTTCTGGCCCGATTTGAAGTGGGCCACCAGTGTCAACAAGGTCCCCCAGCCCTCCAGAGTCCACTTTTTAAAGGGAAATTAATTGGTATTTAAAAACATCCTTACCTGAACAATTTTTCTCTGATTCCCAAACATATATAAAGATGCTTGATATTTTGATACATTGGTGTGGATCTCCTCCTCCATTTTTTAGTCTTTTATTAATCACTGTGTGTATTTGCAAATAACTTGCACTCCTCTTTTGTTAAGCCTAAGTCTGCTCAACCACATTACCCCCTAATTGAGCACTTTGGACTCTACACATTATATCAGGTTCTTGATATATCCCATAAAGAGCCAGCTTCCTACAGAAGGTGTTTTGCCATTTCTTGGAAATTTACTGTTGGGAAATGGTAGTGCGCTACCACATCATGCGTTAGCAATCTATTTATCAAAAGAGAGTGTTTAAACGTAAACCGAGAAACTTTCTGTTCGAGGCATATGAGCTGCAGATTACACACTGTGCATAGATCGCCATCTGGTGTTGGGCCCGGATGTTTGCAGTTGTTTTTCTTCTTGGAAAGTCTTTGGAAGTCATGAGCTATGGGACTCCTCCTTTGGATCATACTGCGCATGGGCTTCGGCTCCATCGTCAGATTGTTTTTTTCCGCCAACGGGCTCGGATGTGTTCTTCGCGCTCCGGTTCCGAACCGTTTCCAGTTCTCCTAATCGGCGCGCAATCCTTCCCTTCCGCGGTATTGATCGCGATCTCCCCACTCAACTCATCATTCGACGTCTTCGATTCCAGTCGTCGACGCAGGCCTTCGGGCCTACCTCAGCTCCGGTCCTGGCTCATGGAAATGACTCCATTTAAGAAGTGTCCTCGATGTGGGTCCAAATTTCCCCACACCGAACTCCATGAGGTGTGCAACCTCTGCCTCTCCCCAGATACCGAGGCACGAGACTGTCCGGCTTGCAAATCCTTCCGGTCCAAAAAGACCATTCGGGACCGAATGGCGAGAAGAACCATGGCGCACTCGTTGTTGGACTTGGCCCTTCTGGCAAGTTCACCCCTAGAACGTTTTGCATTTATCCTAGCCTTTTTCCTATGTTGCATTGGTGGTTTTAGGCCTCTAGGCGCCTTTACACTGTGTCCCAGTGGGGAGTGCAGGGTCGAGTTTGGTATGTGCGAACTCGTGAGATTGAATGCTGCGCGATGATGTGTGCGGCATTACTGTGTCTAGTGTAGAAGTGCCACTTCTAGAAGCTAGCATGTCTGTGTAATAAATGTGAAGGGACTGTCTGGCTTGTAATTGGCTGGTGTGCCGGGCTCCAGGAGTTAGGATGGGTCTGCCCCGGTGGTGAATGGAGAGATCTGCATGTTGATGGCAGGGAGGAGTACACCTGGGACCTGAATAGGGCTGGGCTTTCCCTCCACAATGCTGGCTCCACCCCCTGTGGTGCGTCTGATGTCCCTGGCCTGTCCTGTGAATAGGGAGATGGGCTGAGAAACACTAAGTGCTCAGGAACCAGTTGCATCTGGTTCGCCCCTTCCCTGCACCTTTGGAGACAAAGTATTTTGTGTATAAAAGAGGGGCTGTGACCCCATGAAAATGTTCTTGTTCTTGGACTAGAAACTACCGGGGGTGTGCTGCTGCTGCTGGAGCCCAGGGGAAGGCTTGCCTCCCTGGGCCCTGCCCAGCCCCTGGATGCTGGAGGACTTCTTTTGGACCCTCCTGCCTGGCCTGAGGATGGCTGGGAGACTATCCTTGCCCTTCATTCCTAAGGACTTATTATTTTTGATGGCTGAGGACTTTGTATTTCACCCCTAGCGCTGGGTGAGCGCTTTGGTTCTTTTCCTACAGAACACTTTGTTTTCCCCGTACCGCGCTGGGCGGCGATACTTGTCGAGGGAATCCCGACGTAGGGATTCCCCCGCTCTGTCTGGTGTATTGCGGGTGCCCACCCCGCTTATCCGTTTAGTGTTTATGGCGGGTGCCCACCCCGCATTTTGCCTGCTTTGCGGGTGCCAACCCCAATTATGCCTCCTTTCCGTGGCAGGAGCCCACCCCCCACTTTGCCACAAGAAATTATCACCGCCACTGGCCCGATCGCGAAAGGGAGTCCGGCGCGCTCGCCTGACTCTGGGCGGGACCTCGCCGATGTCATTTCCGCCTTCCCCCGGCTGGGAGAAGGTGATGTGGAAGTCCCGCCCGCCGGAGAACGCGAGTGAGGAGTTCAATGCGGAGGGGACGGGAGCCCACCCCGCCTCCGCGAGTTCCAGCGAGTTAAGTCCCGGGTCCCCGGAGGGGGCCCGGGTGAAGGCCGTCGATGCCAGCGAGGCTCTCAGGAGTGAGAGAGCCCCCGGAGACCGAGTCCTGTCTCCACCCCCCATCCGGTGAGTGTGCGAGGGAGTCCGGGTGGGGAGGGCAGAGTCAGAGCGGCCCCGTCTGGCAGCTGGCCGCTCCAACAACTGGCATAATTGTGTCTAGAGTCCCAGATGGCTCCGACGACGGGCATAATTGTTTCTAGAGCCCCAGATGGATCCAACGACTGGCATAATTGTTTCTAGAGCCCCAGATGGCTCCAACAACGGGCATAATTGTTTCTAGAGCCCCAGATGGCTCCAACGTTTGGGGGCATGTTATCTTTAGAGCCTCCATGGCTCACACAAATGCACACTTCATTTATTTAAAACGCCAGTGCGCGCCCCAGTGCTAGTCCACCTTTTTATGTGTTGGCGCATATTGATTTCAGGAGCCCGTGCGCTCCATGGGGACATGTTTGTTTTCTGAGCCAGATGGCTCCAACGTGGGGCACATTGGTTTCCTCCTATTTGACTTCCACAGCTGCGCAGCCCTTAGTGCCAGCTGCAGCGTTTAGGCCCTGTTTTTGTCCCCAGCTGCCCAGCAAGTAGTGGGCAGCTGCTACGTTTAGGTTCTGGCGCAACCTGGACCCTAATGTGATTGAAGTACTATTGTGGTTTAATGCTTTGGGTGTTAGGAAATGTACCGTGTGTAGTATGTTTTGCGCACCCTGTGTTAATGCTTATGGTGTTAGGAAATGTACCGTGTGTAGTATGTTTTGCGCACCCTGTGTTTTATACTTCTAGATATGATTTCTGCATAGGAGGTTGTTTTACCTGTTTAGGTTTATGTTAGAGAGATTATACTTCCCTGCGTGATGTACGCCCCTAGTGTAATTATACTTAGGAGGTACGGTCTAATGCGTTAGACTTGTGAGAGATTGCATAATGTGTTTATGCCCCTGGGATGTATACAGGATAGGTTTTATACCTGATTCTATTGTGATAATGCTGAGGTCATTATTGCGCCAGTAGTTACTGGTTGTGCTCTACAGTTATAATTTGTGTTACAGTTGGTATGTGTTCTACATTTACAATTGGTGATTTGTGCTAATTCTGACAGTGGTCCATGTGGCCCTGTCTTGTGTAAATAGTCTCCTGTAAAATTCTGCCCAGTGCCAGTTGGCACAGTGTAAATTATGTGATTATCATCTAATGTGTTTATTATAATACAAAGGCTATTTTCTTATATATAACCTTGTGTGGAGTTTCTTTTGTGGTGGGCCTAGGGTGTTGTTGTTTTTTCCCTTTTTAAACGCTTTACACATTGCCTCCGGGATAAGCCTGACTGCTCGTGCCAAGCTACCAAGGGGGTGAGCAGGGGTTATCTTTGGCGTGTAACTCCCCAGCCCTGACTTAGTGGTGGTCTCTGCCTGGCTTTGGCGCAAGCCTTAGCCAACCAGAGATCCCATTTCTAACACTCGTCGACTGCAATCCCCGACGACATCTTTGGAGAAGGCGTCGATGTTCCCGAGGACCTGCACACCGAAGAGGGCCTCGTCAGTTCCTCCGAAGCCGACGACTCAGATGTCG
This sequence comes from Triturus cristatus, assembly GCF_964204655.1. Lineage (NCBI taxonomy): Eukaryota > Metazoa > Chordata > Amphibia > Caudata > Salamandridae > Triturus > Triturus cristatus. The sequence goes on along the minus strand of NC_140579.1, from coordinate 828,947,685 downwards.
AGTACATCACTCCGGCACAGAGGGGCGTGAGTACTACTATCGATCCCTACCCCCCCCCACCCTCGACGGCATCGAAAAAGGCTTCGGTCACGCCTTCGCCCTCGGGCGTAGGCAAGATCAAAGACACTGCTTCACATACCTCGCTTTCGGGCCCGGTTAAGAAGCCCATCAAGCCTTCTGGCAGCTCTGGCTCGAGCCAGCCTGCCGTCGGTGCCGAGAAACACTCCTCCGCACCGGCACCGAAGAAGATGGCTTCCTCCTCCGCGCCGAACTCTACACCGAAGCACTCGGCACCGAAGACACCTACTAGCTCCTCGGTACCGACACCATCCCCGGAACCAAGCAAAAAATCCAAAGCCATCGACACCCACACCTCGAAGCCGAAAGTCATCTCGGAACCGAGGAAACAACCAGACTTTTCTAAACCACACAGTTCAAAACAACGAACTGATAACTCCAAGACTAAAAAACCTATGGCTCCGACACCTTCGGCGCCGATGGATCGGCCCCTCACAGAGGAACTATTTTGGCCCGATTCACTCTAAAAAACACTTATCAAAGACCCTAAAACCGGACATTTGATGCGCCGCATCAAGAAGAGACCGCTGGACAAGCCTGCCCCAGCTCCACCTCCAAAGAGAAGAGACTTTGCTACCTCCCCTTTGAGACTACCCTCGCCCCCTCCTCCTCCACCTCCTCCTCCATCTCCTCTGCCTCCCCACCTCATCATATCTCCACACCCTCTCCGGAAGAGGATGATGATGTCTACGACGACACATCCCTAACGTCCTGCAAGACGACCTCTACCCTTCAAGACCGACCCCCCCACAGAAGACACTATGGGGTTTAACCAACTGCTCCATAGGGCTGCACACTACCACAGAGTTGATCTCCATACAGACCCCGTGGAGGAGGACTTCCTCCTAGATTCTTTTGATACTACAAACAGGGCCACTTCCATTCTGCCCATGCTTAAAGGGGTTATCAAACACGTGCCAGAGGTCTTTAAAGACCCGGTCAGAGCCAGGGTCATCAACCCTCGCATCGAAAAAAAGTATAAGGCCGCCCCTACAGACCCCACATACATCAGAGGGCCCGCACCACTAGACTCCCTAGTAGTCTCCACTGCAAGGAAACATGCAAACTCCCAAGCATCAGGCGAGGCACCACCACCAGATAAAGAGTCCAAACTCCTAGATTCCTCTGGCAAGCGAACTGCATCCCAGGCTACCAACATATGGCGCATTGCAAACACCCAAGCGCTTTTAGCACGATACGACAGGGCACATTATGATGAGCTAGAAGCCCTAATGCAACACCTCCCTGACAAATACAAGAATAGAGCCAACGAGCTAATCCAGGAGGGTAAAACCATCACCAACACCTTCATACGCTGCGCCCTCGATGTTGTTGACACCGCCTCTAGGGCAATTAATACCAGCGTCCTCCTCTGTAGGCATGCCTGGCTACGGATTTCGGGTTTTAAACCCGAGGTGCAGGCTTCCATACTCAACCACCCTTTTGACCAAGAACATTTCTTTGGCCCAAACCTTGACGTTGCCCTTGAAAAAATGCAGGACACCGATACGGCAAAGTCTATGGGAGCCTTACAGTCACACCCTCCTAGGCGCTCCTTTCGCCGTTCTTCCTTTCGAAGCACCTCCAGGGTCTACTCCTCCGACAGCGCCTCTACTTCCTATAAAGCCCCTACACAAGCCACCTTCACTAGGGGTTACCAGAGAGGTGGCTACAGGGGTAACAACAATAAAGGCAGAGGCAAAACTAATACCTCCCGCTCTGCCTCCACCCCTACCCAATGACTTCCCTCCACTTCCCCCAGACCATCCCACTCCAGTCGGGGGCAGACTCCACAATTTCCTTCATGTCTGGGCTACTATCACCTCAGACAAATGGGGTGAAACTTCTAATAGGCTTTCGGACCAGCCCCAATATAGTGATCTGACGTCTCAGATCGAGCAAATAGTCCATTCCCTATTATTGCCACTTTTGGAAAGGGTAAAGGTGGTCACTGACAAAGTCGATCGACTTGAGCAAACTATCTTAGATAACTTTTGCCCATTAAAAAATGTTATCAAATTAGTCACCAAGGACAGTGACAACCCTATTAAGGTTAATTCTACTCTTCCTTGCCCCGCCACTTTCTCCTCCCATCACTGATGCACCATCTATAGCTAATTCTAGGGTATCTCCTCTTAGAACTCTGACAAAAGACAATACCACCACTCAAGGTGGTAGCCAGGTCAGGGGTGGTTTAAGGGACTCATCAGGAATCAAATCTGTTAGCAGGAGTACACATAAAGGATTAAACACAGACCCCGGGGACAGAACAACTAAATCCTCCAACATCCATATCTACCTACCTCCTGACTCTATTCCTTATGTTGTTGTTTTGACCGGTGTTCCGGAACTTAAAACCGGCACAGAGGAATCCTATCAACAACTCAAAAATAAAGTTATTTTTTGGCTAAATCAAAAGAGACCGATCCCGAACTTTTTGGACGGGAAGATTCTCTTCGCCAGAAGAGTTAGTTGGGTGGGCCCCAGACCAAAAAACGTCCCAGGGGACTGCATTATTATCAATTTCAAGGATAGCCGTGTGGTGCGTTTTATTTGTGATCAACCACCTAGTTGTGATAGATCAGAAATAAGGGTATACGATCTGTGGTATTTTTATAATTTTTATCCTAATATTTCTGGAAGTTCTGGCCAAAACCAGGAAAGAAGGGGAATTAACCCAAACTTTGCTACATCCCCCCCCCCCGAGCTTATTGATAATATATACCATCCGGTTGCCTTAGCTTGACCGGGGCTGGAGGGGTCCTCTTCTAGCATGTCTCCCTCACTAAACAATTTGTTAGTTAGATCTGAGGGAAAAGGAGCTGAAGTTATAGAGCCGCATGAGTTCAGCAAAAAAACTACCTGCAAAATTTTAAGCTGGAACATTGCAGGCATTAGACTCAAAAGCCAGGACGAGCTATGGGTGGGCTATGTTGTGTCCCATGATATCATTGCATTGCAAGAAACCTGGGACACAGCGAATAGTCTTTCTTAGGATGGCTATGTTCATTTTTATATTCCAGCCACACCTAGTTTGGCGGGGAGGGCAAAGGGGGGCCTTGCATTGTTGGTTTCATTAAACCTGAAAGGATTTGCAAAACAGTTAGAATCTGGTTCCCAACATTGTTTAGTTGTAGAATTAGTGGTTGCAAATTCCCCTTCTTTGCTTCTGATCAATTTTTATAATTCTAAAGACAGTGTCAGTTTAAATCAGCATCTAGAATCTCTGGGGGAGGTTCTGGACAAATTCAGAGCGTCACATAATAGCTTTGAGGTCATCCTAATGGGTGACCTTAATATCCATCCCTGCAGCCTAGGTTGTATTTTGGACGATGATGACGGATCTCCCTATTCATCATCCACACATTTTGAACACACCAAACAAGGTGAGGCTTTGGAGAGCCTATTGGCTTCCTCAGACCTCTCCGAACCCGGTTGCTGCATGGAAGGTCAGAGACTTTGTACTTTTAAAGGAACTGATTCAGGATCAGTCATCGATTACATTTTTGTTTCTTCATTGATTTTGTCCTTGGTTTTAAATTACAGGGTTGAGGACTCCGTATTTAGTGACCATAATCCCGTGATAGCTGAGGTCGCTTCGGAAGGGTTCTTGGCTTTTAAAGACTCAAGAAATTTGGGAACCAGAGCCCTTGTAGCAAAAGACCAGGGTAGGAGATTAAAATGGGCCCATGTGATCCCGATTACTTTTTTACAAGAAGTTTCGTCTAAGGTTGAACCGGAGGTGGGTATATGCTTAGACCATGTTAACACTAACTCCAGGATAGTTGAGGCCTTTAATACCATTTGCCTACATATAAACGCTGCCCTCCTGGTTAAATCTAAGCCAGGCGGCCAAATATGCAAAAAATGGTTTGATACTAATTGTACCAAGGCTCATTCTGCTCTTCTGAAGGCGATAAAGGGAAAACCGAGAAACAGATCTCTGATCGCATCCTTGAGGAAACAGTATAAACTGGCCATTAAAGCTCGTAAAAACAAGATTCAGCAAGAAGCCTGGAATAATTTACTGTCACCGGAAACTTTGCGGGATAGCTCCAAATTTTGGGGAGTTATAAACCATTCTTTCTTTTCCGGTAGTGAGAATCAGGCTATGGATTGTAGCATCCCTGACGAGCAGTGGTTAGCTCACTTTGAAAAAATCTATAGTTCATCTTCGTCTGGGAATTTAGATGGGCTGCTACCTTTTAATCAGGTTGGCTCAGTTTTGGCCTTCAAGGAGGAGAACGTAGAAAAAGCTATTCTTGAGACATCTAAAAATAAAGCACCAGGTCCTGACGGCGTCCCTGCAGACCTATAAAGGTCTGCTCCTAAACTGTGGGCCAAAATATTAACAAATGTCTTTAATGCCGCTAGAAATAAGAATATCCCCGAGTCTTGGGCTAAGTCTATAATCATCCCAATTTTTAAAAAAGGCCAGAGGGATGATCCGGCCTGTTATAGGCCTATTTCCCTAATTGACTCTGCCGTTAAAATCTTAGGCAGAGTCATTTTGGGTAGGTTGACCACTTGGCTCAAGGGTAGTGGCATATTATCAGATGCTCAATATGGTTTTAGGGCTAATAGGAGCACGCAGGATCAATGCTTAAATCTTCACTTACTTATTTGCAAATATACTATTGCAAAGGAGGGGTCCTTGTATATGGCCTTCATGGACCTCTCCTCAGCCTTTGACCTGGTTAACAGGTCAAAACTGTGGAGTATCCTCTTGGACATAGGGGTTGATCCCCCTCTGGTTGGATTTTTGGCAGATCTTCATCGTGGCTTATTAGCCTCGGTGAGAGTCACCCAAGGGGGAAGGTGCACCAGCTGCTTTAAGTCAGAGAGGGGTGTTAGGCAGGGGTGCATATTGGCACCTCTTCTTTTTACACTATATATAAATGCCCTGGACCCAGCCCTGGCCAACGCAGTGGCGGATGTACCACGTGTAGGAGACACTAAGATCCCAGTTCTCCTATACGCTGATGACGCCGTGCTTTTGGCACGTTCAGGGGTGGCTCTTGATAGACTATTGGCCTCTTTCGGTGATTTCATGACATCATTAGACCTGAAAATTAATACTCAAAAATCACAGGTTATGGTCACTGGTCAGGCCAGTAGGAAAAAGAAATCCAAATCTTTTTTTTGCCTAGGCCACGAGGTCAAAAGGGTCCCAATTTTTACTTACCTAGGGGTTATTTTTGATGAGAAAGGTACATGGGGCCCGCAACATAAACAAAAAGGTAATTCTGTGGCAAGATCGGCCGCAGCTATACTTGGTTTTGCCAAACGGTTGGGAGCTTGCCCCCTGGAGGCCATTTTGAAAGTTTACAAAGCGAAATGTTTGGCTATAGCCACCTATGGCTCTGCCATTTGGGGCTACACTAACAACGATACCATACAGAGGGTGGAGAACAAGTTTTTAAGATCCTTGCTGTTTGTTCCCCAGTCCACACCCACTTTTACAATACACTCAGAACTGGGTATGGGGTTTGTTGTAGACTTAATCAAAGTGGCACCTGTTATATGTTGGTTAAAAACCTGGCTTAACCAGGAAATTCCCCTAACCCACCTGATACTCAAGGATTGCCTTGCCCTGGATAGAGCCTATAGAATCCCATGGATGGCATATGTTAAAAAGATGTTGGCAATAGTAGGCAGACCAGAGCTATTTAACTCCCCTGACTGTATTAACAAGAAGGACATCACGGGGATTAAGACCGCACTATTGACACGATTCATGGCCGAGAGGGAGGACTTGGAACTAAAAAAGCCATTAGTATGAAGGAACTATGGGTTAATAACTGTTCCTGGTCTTGAACCCTACTTGGCATTTGTAACCAGCCCACTTCATAGGTCTCTCCTAATCAAATTCCGTTTAAACCTGATACATTTTGTGCTAGGTTTTTATCCCACATGGGCCACCCCTGATAATGCCACCCCATGTGATAGTGATAATTTTTCCTGTCAGGACACACTACATTTTACTATGTTCTGTGAACATTACGCACAGATTAGGACAAAATACTTGTTACCCTTACTTAAAGGGGCTGGTTTCGCCCAGGTTCGGCCAGCGCTTCTGTTCTTGCAACTTTTGCCTAACACCACTATTGCTTTTTATGTAGCAAGTTTTCTAGTTGCAGCTGTTCGCATCAGTAAGAAGCGTGTCAGAGCACGGCCCAGTCTTAACATGACTGACGTGGTGTGACGGATGGTGGTCTTTTGCTATGGAGTTTTCTATTCCTGTTAGATTTTTTAAATTGAAACTATACTTCTGTATCTTATTTATTCTTTTTAACTTAGAATTGAACTTATGAAATATGTTCTCTTCAAACTTTTTAAACTTTGATAATGTTATTTATAACTATTATTGTAATTGATGAATTTTTGCCCTGTATCTTATGTTATGTGACTATCTGTTTGTATTGTCTCTTTTTTTGATCTTCAATGATCGAATAAAAGTAACTGACTGACTGACTGACTGACCTCAGACAAATGGGTAACACAAATAATTTGGTCAGGCTACTGCCTCGAACTAAAATCTATCCCCCCAAACATGCCACCCAAACACCCAATGTCACAGGAACATTTGTCACTTCTAAAGCAGGAGGTAATCTCCCTCCTACAAAAGAGTGCGATAGAGCTAGTTCCTGCCCACCAACAAAATATGGGAGTTTAATCTCTATATTTTCATATACCAAAAAGGGACCACAGACCCCTAAATCACTATATACACTCGGACCATTTCCACATGGTCACACTCCAGCAGGTACTTCCCCTGCTCTCCCAAAATGACTTCCTTGCCACCCTAGACCTCAAGGACGCCTATTTCCATATTCCCGTTCACAAAGCTCACAGAAAGTTTCTCAGGTTTGTAGTGGACGGTCAACACTATCAATTCAAAGTACTCCCATTCGGAGTCACCACAGCACCGCAAGTGTTTACCAAGTGCCTAGCGGTCGTGGCAGCACACCTGCGAAGACAACACATCCACGTCTTCCCATACCTAGACGACTGGCTAATAAAAGCCAGCTCATAAAACCAGTGTGTACAACACACTCACGCCACTATCCAGCTACTTCACGAACTGGGCTTCACAGTAAACCACACAAAGTCCCATCTGCAACCGCCCCACGTAAAACAATACCTAGGTACCACTATAGACACCTCAAAAGCGCTAGCCTACCCCAGTCCTGCCAGTTTAGCAAGCATTCAAGCTCTACGCGCCAAATTTCAGCCGGAACACTCTCTTCCAGCTAGTGTTCATGCAACTCATAGGAATGATGGCCTCTTGCATATTCATAGTACCTCACGCAAGACTCCAGATGCGTCCTCTCCAAGAGTGCTTAGCGCGCCAATGGAACAAGGCCCAGGGTCAATTGACAGATCTGGTGTTGGTAGACGGTTGTGCCCATCGCTTTCTGTAGTGGTGGACCACCAAAAACCTTTCCAAAGGGCGACCGTTCCTGGAGCCTGTTCCTCAGATAGTACTGACAGCGGACGCATCGCTCTCCGGCTGGGGAGCTCACCTACTACATCACACCATGCAGGGCAGGTGGACATCTCAACAAAAGTTACTCCACATAAACTATCTGGAGTTACTAGCCATATTCTTAGCACTAAAGGCTTTTCAAACACAAATATCAGGCAAGGCCGTCCTAGTCCGCACAGACAACATGACAGCCATGTACTATATACAGAAACAAGGAGGCACACACTCTCCTCAGCTCTCTCAGCTAGCACAGAGCATATGGAGATGGGCCATACCCCCAAAAATCTTTCTCCTAGCCCAACATGTCCCAGGAGTCCAAAACACTATGGCCGATTTGCTGAGCAGACAAACACAATAGATCCACGAGTGGGAACTCCATCCACCAGTTCTTTACCCGTACTTCCAAATGTGGGGGCATCCACAAATAGACCTCTTCGCCACCCACGAAAACCCCAAATGCCCAAGCTTCACCCCCAGGTATCCACACCCATTGTCCAAAGGCAATGCGATATGGATGAACTGGTCAGGCAAATTTGCGTACGCTTTTCCGCCTCTCCCACTCATTCCATTAGTGGGGTGCAAACTACAACACTCCCTTACTCTCATCCTAGTAGCTCCAACTTGGGCCAGACAACCGTGGTACACCACACTGCTGGAACTATCTGTAGTACCGCACCAAAAGTTACACCTCTCTCCACGCCTCTTAACCCAGAACCATGGAGAGATCAGGTACCCGGACCCAGCTCAGCTCAACCTTGTGTTCTGGCTCCTGAAATCCTCGAATTCGGATATCTAAATCTTCCCCCAGACTGTATGAACGTCATTAGAGAAGCTAGAAGACCTACCACTAGAGCTTGCTACGCAGCCAAGTGGAAACGTTTTGTGATTTATTGTCACAGCAATAACTTCAATCCCCTAGATGTGTCCATTCAACACATCATAGGCTATTTATTACACCTACAAAGATGCAATCTAGCCTACACGTCTATTAGACTGCACCTTGCAGCCATAGCAGCTTATCTACAAAACAGGCAACACCTGTCACTCTTTAGAGTACCTGCCATAAAAGCCTTCATAGAAGGCCTCAAACGAATAATTCCCTCCAGAGTGCCACCTTCACCTGTGTGGAACCTAAACATCGTTCTCACAAGACTAATGGGACCTCCCTTTGAACCTCTGCACAAATGTGAACTTCAATTCCCAACATGGAAAACTGCTTTTCTTGTAGCCATCACTTCCCTCAGAAGAGTCAGTGAGATACAAGCACTCACCATTCAAGAACCCTTTCTGCAAATGCATTATAACAAAGTGGTTCTCCGCACTAATCCAAAATTCGTTCCTAAAGTAATTTCTCCCTTTCACCTGAACCAATCTGTGGAACTGCCCGTCTTCTTCTCGCAGCCACAAACCATTGCAGAAAGAGCTCTCCACACATTAGATGCCAAACGAGCCTTACTCTACTACATCGAAGGAACTCGACCCTTTCGTAAAACTAAACAACTGTTCGTGTCTTTCTCACCACCACATAAAGGCAATCCCATCTCCAAAGCTGGGATAGCTAGGTGGATTGTTAAATGTATACAGATTTGCTACCACAAAGCAAAACGAACACTGTTCCCCCCCCCCCTCAAAGCCCACTCTACACGTAACATAGATGCTTCCATGGCATTTTTAGGGAACATTCTCTTAGATGATCTCTGCAAAGCAGCTACATGGTCTAATACCGCACACTTTCACTAAACACTATTGTGTAGATGTGCAAACTAAGCAACAAGCTAGTGTGGGCCAGGCTGTACTCAAAACATTGTTTCAAACCACTGCGACAGATACTGTTGGTCGCCGCTAGGAGCGAGTACTGCTATATAATCTATGCACAGTGTGTAATCTGCAGCTCATATGCCTCGAACGGCAAATGCTACTTACCAGTATGCATCTGTTCTTGGCATGTAGAGCTGCAGATCTACACACGCCCACCCGCCTCCCCGGCTACCTTGATCTGTTCCAATTTATCTTATTTAGATACAACACACATGGGCATCTTCACTACTTACTACTACGCTCCATCATTTCCCTGCTGGCGAAAAACAATCTGACGATGGAGCCGAAGCCCATGCGCAGTATGATCCAAAGGAGGAGTCACATACCTCGTGACTTCCAAAGACTTTCCAAGAAGAAAAACAACTGCAAATATCCGGGCCCAACACCAGATGGCGATCTATGCACAGTGTGTAGATCTGCAGCTCTACATGACAAGAACAGATGAATACTGGTAAGTAGCATTTGCCTTCCCGTGCTCTAATGGTAATGCTATTAGTAAACTGAGAGGTTAGTCTGATCATGTGTAGTACCCTTTTTGTGGGCTAGATTCTTATTACACATGGAGCAAATGTTTAGTCTATATAACCAAACAAGAGTTTTGTTTTGTCTAGCAAAAATGCTGTACTCGCATATTTTAAGGTACACTCGTATTTGAGAATGAAGAAAAAATGTGTCTCTGTAAAATATTTTCCAGTTATCACACAATTTGAGACCAGTTTACAGGTCAAGTACATTACAGTTGGGTTGAGTAGATTATTGAAGGTTGACTGGCAGATCTAGTAAAAAAAAAAAATTGTTTTAGGCTTGCTTATTTGAGTGTTGCCCGCCCACTTTTCTCTAGTACCCCCAACACTTTATCCAATACATGATCATGTTCATTGTCAGAAAATATCAAAATATCCTGAAAAAGTACAACTTGAGAGTGAGAAAGCATATTGGACATAGGTATCAAACACAGGCGCAGGTGACACAAGACCAAATGGAATCGCACAGAATTAGAAAACACCTTCTGGTGTAACGAAGGCAGTAAGATGGCAAGATCCCACGTAGAGTTCCACCTGATGATATGCTGCCCTCAAATCCAGCTTGGTGAATCAACTGGAGTGTCCAATCTTTGTAATTAAATCTTCAATTCTAGGCAAAGGAAAGTTGTCGACCAAGATAGGTTCATTAACGCTACTCGAGTCTACACACATTCTGAGTTCACCTAAACCTTTTCCGTTCCAAAATGAATGGAGACAACCGTTAAGTCCTAAAAAACTTCTCAATGATACCCTGAGTACACACATTTAAAAAAAATTCAGATACATATTTTCTCACACTCACTGAAATATTACGTCGTTTGTGTTTCACAGGTGGCACACCTTAGTTTGTTTTATTAGTATATGTAAACCGTTTTGCCTGATTTGTCCTAGAAAACGTTTAAACCTTGCTTCTCGAGACCTTCTTGTGTCATTCACTGAACCAAATTAATTTCTCTTAATTGTGATGGGCTCATCAAATCCTGGTCTTATTGTAATTTTAATTTCTGCTTGATGTACCCACCCTAGCACATTGATGCTTTTTTAGCCACATGAACCTTTCTCTTGATTGATTCATCCAACACCTCAATTTTGGCCCAGAAATGCCCAATCAGATCTATTTTGCTCCCGTCAAACGCCACACTGAAAATATCTGGTGGAAACAATTCCATCAGGCCACAAACTTCTCCTGAGAAACAATTGTAATCCGAGCACGTGTCAACTAGGAGTTTATTCCGTTTTACTTCAATCAACACTTCAATATCTGGATCCGCAATGCACCTCCCTCCATCTGCACATTCACTTCTTACACCCAAAGTCAGTCCCTTACTCACCACACCTTATCCTCATTCTACTCTTCATTAAGTACACAATGAACTCTACTGTTGTTTCCATCATTACATACTCTGTTAAAATGGCCAACCTTTCCACACTTTTCACATTAATGACCTAAAGCAGAACAGTTCTTAAATGAGGAAGCATGTGCCAAACAACCACATCTAAAACAACTGATATTAGGCAATTGTTTAAACACAATTGACTTGTTCACTCCCATTAAGTTAGATTTTCTATTAGCCAATGAGATACTGTTTATTTATTTAAAAATGTGTTTATTGACATTTGGTAACAGTGAATAAACATAATGTGCACTTCCATCATGCATATCACCTTTACTGTGGAATCTCAAAGCCTCTCAATGTCTGTTAAATGTGTCCCCTGCACGGACAACTCTAGCACCGGTCTCCTAGCATTTTCAGTGCTCCTAGTGTATGTGCGTGGGCTGGATTAGATGTGTTCATTGGTCTGTGCGTCTGTCTGGGCCACTATTGTCTGATGCATGCAACAACTGCAGGATGGCGTCAGCCCTGCTTGTGATTGATGTGTATATGGAGTTACCAGTTTCAACACATTATAGTGCCCTAAGCAAGCAATAACTTATAAATTTGTCTTGGGGGAGGGTGACGATTGTGCGACAGGGCAACCGGGAATGTGGGAGAGGGTGGAAGCAAAGTAAGGGAGGGCTCCTATGTCCTGCCACCTATATAGGCACTCACTCCTCTTCAGCTCCGTTCTCAGAGGTCTGGACTCTACTCTCATTCCTAGTCTGTCTCACCGCTCCCTGTCTTGGACCCCTCTGGTTTAGGCTCTGCTCCCGTTGGGTGCTCCAATTCGTCTACTACCTCCGATCACAAGTCCGCTATGGTACGTCTACGTACTCCACGAGACTCCTCCCTCTGCACCGGTTTCCCTTCGGCCCTAGCACAAAGCGGCACGTCTTCCACCCACGTCTCAACCCTAGGCGCCCCCCCCCCTGGCAGTCTTCCCGGCCATGCCGATTCTCCTTTTGGCTAGTATCGGGGCCAGGTCTGCGAACAGATTCCCAACTTTTTTAGGCTTGGATGTAGGGAGAACCCCCAGAAGGCAGGCCTCGGCTGTGTTCTCTAGCAAGTGGCTCGGGGTTGCATTGAGTTTCCTAAGTACTTGCTCCCAGAACCCACTTATGTGTGTGCATCCCCAAGTCATGTGGTGAAAATGTGTCTAGTGCTGTACATCTAGGGCATGGCCTTGGTTGCCCCCGTAGATTGCTCTGATCCTGTGCGGTGTCAGAGTTGTCCTGTGGGTATAACTATACTGGATGTACTTCAGTCAAGTGTTACGCAACACCTTCTGGGGGTACGTCAATAGCTTCCACCATTCCCTGTCTGATAGTTCCCGGCCCAGAGATGCTGTCCTTCATTCCCTAAGGGCCCCCAGTGTTCTTCCAAACATCTTGTTCAGTGCCCTGTTAAATCATGTGATTAGGTACCTCCCTGTGCCCAACAGCTGCAATATCTGCAGAACTGGATGGGTCTAAGGCTCTGTCTTCCTGTCCTCAAAGGTCCCTGAACATCTGTTAGAGTGCCTCATGTACAATGAATTGGCTGGCAGTGAGAACAGCCTGTTCTATTAGGTATGGTAGTGGAACTAAGCGTCCAGCTGATAGCAGTCGCTCATTGTCACTATCCCAACCTCAGTCCAGGGGCTCAGCTGGCCAGCATTAAAGTATGTAATCGGGTCACTATGCAGGAGCCCCACCAGTGGCAGTTCAGGGGCATAGGGCGCCCCACCCTCTGTCCACCTAATAAAGCGGTGCCAGCATGTCAGTGCCGTTGCGATGAGTGGTCCATCCCTCGGGATCTGCAATGCAGACTGCAGCAGTTTTGCAAGCAACTTCCCCTGGTTAGGCTCCAATCCTGCTGAGCTCCTGAAGCCCTTCCCCGTCTAGCTATCTTGTGGCCCACTAATCTGTGCCGCTAAGTGATAGAGCTCAATAACCATGTGTAGAATATGCAAGTGTAGAAAGGAGCCCCAGCTGCATTTGGTGTGCTACTGCCCTGGTCTGCTACCGCTACCGCTATGTCAGAAGCTGCTAAAACCGGTGTCTGTCTAAAGGGGCTCGGACGTGTTAAGAAGTGATATCTGCTTTGTTCTCTTGCACTGTACCAACAGAAGTGGCCAAATTTGGGAAGTATATGGCTGAGTTGCATGTTCAGCTATCTGAGAGAAAAAAGGCCCTGACGACACTAGCAGGACTTGCACAAGCAACAAGTAAACAAATTGGGAAGAGACTCAGTCGGCACTTTCAACATTAAGTTTTACGTGTACAAGGCACTTGGTCACTTTAACCCTGTGGTGGGTAGACATTCCGGCGGCTTCTATAGATGGCACCACAGCCTTCTAATTCTGCAGGAGGTAGTCCAGTCTCTAAATCACATTACCTAGACCCGTACTGGCAAGTTCGCAAAGAAATATTCAACCTCGGGAGCATGATTATTTTTTAGAGCAGTATGCGCTTGTAGGAAGATAGCTCGGTGTATCTCTGTGTATGGTATGCCACTAGGTGGTCCAAAGATTCCCCAAGGTGTACATGGCTCAGTGCAAACCCAAGATGTCTATTAGTGGTAGTGTGGTCGAGCAGCTTTAGGCCTGTCACACAGAAGTATAAATCATTTATTGGACACACATGAAAATAATTGACACACTACTCAAAAAGGAGATTCACAACAATTAGGAAAAAAAGCTTTGTTTGTGTTTTTTTTAAGACCAAGATCTTTGCAATAAGGAAGGTACGTTTTTAAATTAAAATACTTGAGTTTCAAAAGTCGACACTTAGTGCAGGATTCAATGTTATCCAATGAAGGAAAACAATAACGCGGTTATACAGGTAAGTATACGACTTACAGCTCCAGTCTGAAGGATCAAAGATTGGCACGGGTCAGATGAGTACCAAAGCTGCACCACAGGGGCGGCTGGGTGCAGAAGTCCAAATCGGAGTGCGACCCAATGCGTTTCAATGGAGACTAAGGGTGCTTGAAGCCACACTGCTTGCAGGTAGGGTAAATCAGTTGCAGGGGCAAAGAGCAAGTTTGGGGTGGGCACAAAGCAGCACCAAACCTACACCACCAGCGGCGGGCGAATGCAGGGTGCAAATTCAGCGTTGGGCGCTCAATGCTTTTCAGTGGGTATCTTACTTTGGACAAACAGGCTGCAGGCGTCACACCGTAGGCTTCAGGAGTGACAGCAGAGGCAAGTAGATATGTAGGGGGTCGTCGGGGAACCGTCTATTTGGATTATCAAGGCCCAGGGGCTTGTGGTGCCTTAAGACGTCGGATTCTTCTTAACTGAGCTGGTCGTGGTCAGGGTGGGCCTCTGGATTCATGCTGCAGGTGGCGGCATGCTGTCCAGGAGGGGACAGCCAATGCTGGGCTTGAGGCCAGGATCCTGGCATCCTGTTCTGGGTCGGTAGTCCACCTGGACACGGGCTGGTGGTATCGTGCAAAGTGGGCAGGACCTGCGGATCCGGAGGGCTCTGGAGTCCTTTGTGTTTGTTTCTTGGGGCAGAACCGCTGTCCTCAGGAGTTCGGGTCTTTGTTAAAGTTCAGGCAGACTTCCTCACGTTTCTGGAAGTCGTTGGCTGCAGTACAGACATAGTCTCATCGCAGGGTCTATGAAGCTGGCGAGAAGCCGGTAGGGGTGGAGCCAAGTCAGTAGTCTTCTTCAGGTTTCACTGCATGGCGTCTTCGTCCTTCTTAGGTCACATGTAACTATTCTCCAGGTTTGAGGGAGCCTCCTAAATTCTAGATCATGGGGACGTTTTAAGGGAGTAACAGGTAAGGCCAATGGGCACTTCACCTGGGGTGACTACACTCTCCATTATGGCACACTCCTGATTGGAGTAGTCCTCTCATTTACAAGATGTTGGGGCAGAAAAGTGTGCTTAACCTCGCCTCCTCCACCTCCTAGTCTTTCTAAGTTTACCCACCCAAGGTGGGAGTGTTAACCAGGAGCTGCCATCCGCCTGGATTGCATTACAAGGACTACAGAACTTTGAAGCTTCCCCTTAGAGCACTGTGCCCATCCTGGGAAAGGAGGTGTGACACAGGATGTACATTGTTTATGGTCCCAGAGAGCAGAGGCTTTCCACTCGGGGGTCCAGAAACATGGCTGGTCTTAGCAGGCTGCCTCAAGCCAGTCTGTTGACCACACCAGGGCTTGGTTAGTTTTCAGGGGGAACCTCTGAGTACATGTTTCTATAAATCCCACACTGACATCAGTGTAGGTTTATTGAGAGGAGTTAGGTTTGGTACCAAACAATCCTGGGTTCAGTAAAGCCATCTTGGTGTTTGGGAACTCGAGTTGTCGAGTTTCCAGCACATGTACTCTCTATGTCTTTACTGGCACTTACAATATTAAGAATAGACTTCGATATTATAGGGGAATATCTGCTCATGCTGATATGCCCACAGTTGAGATATAGTGCACCCTGCCTTGGGGCTTGTAAGGCCTGCTTGATCAGTGATTTATCTATACCTCAGGCAGTGCTGCTGGAAATGGTACACAGGCAGTGTGCCATGTTGTAGGAAAGTCGGTTTCTGTTGTAGTAATCCCCCCCACACACTTTTGCCAGATTTCTGATGCACTTTGACATGATGTGCCCTGGGTCCTAGCTAGTCAGGTTGCCAGGGCATGTGTTCTTTCCCCAAACTGTACCTTTGTACCCCAATTGGCACCTCTCTGGCCACATGCAAATCCCTTGTAAAAGGTACCAAGGCACATATTGTGCCACCCTTAGAGGTCCTGTACCCTAACATGCACACACTGCGATTGCAGGCTGCGTGTTTTGGTGCAGAGAGAAATGAAGTCGACATGGTACCTAGACCTGTGTGCCATGCCTGCAACCCACTGCCTATGGTATAGGTAAGACACCCCTCTAGCTGGGCGCACTATACCACTGGTAAAGGGTACAGTTGTTTGAGCAGTGTGCCACTACAGTGTATAAGTCCAGTTTTAGACATTGTAAGTGCAGTAGAGCCATAAAGTGTATATGGTCTGGGAGTTTGTCGTTACGAACACCACAGCACGCTAATGGCTTTACTGAATTCTGGGAAGTTTGGTAGAAAACTTCTCCGCATAATAAACCCACACTGGTATCAGTGTGGGATTTATTATACAGTGCACCCAGAGTGCATCTTGGAGATGCCCACTGAAAAATGCCTCTGGTGGGTTCCCTGACTGATAAACACCAGCCTGCCACCACGAGACAAGTTTATTGACCCCTGGGGTAGAGCCTTCGCATCCTGTGCCCAGAAACAAAGCCTTTCCTGGGCAGAGGTGGTCACACCTCCCCCAGGTCAGGAAGAGCCATCTGTGGCAGGGGAGCTTCAAAGGCCTTGCAGCCTTTGTAACGCGACCTCCCAATCCCCCCCCCCAGCCTCTCATGCTATCAGGAGCAGGCCCCCTTTCTGGCCCCCGGCACCACCTTTTAGGTGGGAAGATAGGCTGGAAAAATTAGAGCAGCCCAGAAGGTGTGCCCACCTCTACCAACTCCACCCCTCAGGTGGGGGAGGAGAGGTGAAGCCCACTCTTAATGGGCCGCCATCTTGCAGATAGCAGGCACTCACCAATTAGGATACAGGATTGTGCCCTCTCCCGCACGTGGGGTGAGCACATGAAGGGTATAGTCACCCTAAGGTCAGTAGCCCATTGGCTGCTACCTCGAGACCCCTAAAACACCCCATAAATATTGGATTTAAGGGGCAGCTCTGAACCCAGACGGCAGATTCCCGCAACCTATGAAGGACGAAAGAAGACGCATAGCAGAGGAGAACGGCAGAGAAGAACCGACTTCGTCATAATAACGAAGGCTTTCCTAAGCTGAATAAGAAACAGGAAAACCTACATTTTAGGACTCGCCTAGCGTTGCTGCGCACATGTGCAGCTCTCTCGGCAAGATTTATTGTAAATGAGGAGTTTGAGAAAAGGGCTTTAAGCCCCTCCCCTCATTTCCATTGACTGACGTCACCACTTATGCTAAACTGTGGCCTGCCATTGGAAATGAACTGTTGGCGTGGCCTCCCTTTCGCCTTTTGGTCCGGCCCATCCGGACTGGATCGCCTGCTTCACGGCTGTCGTGAAGCAGTTTCTTATCGCAAGGAGGCTTGTTGTATAAACAAGCGGCGAGATCCAGTCCGGATGGGCCGTCTCAAAAGGAGACAGGGCTCCGCGTGTTTATTTTTGCATCGCGCTTTCACTTTAAAGTGAAAGCGCGATGCAAAAATAAACAGCGGCTGCCTGGTGAGCGCTTGTTTGAAGCTGCTGCGGGGGTGGTGTCATGGATGGTTGAGAAGCCACGCTGGTATATGTCTCGCACCAGCTTTGACGCACGTACGCTACAACTAGGAATGCACGATGAGGTGCCAGAGACCAGTAATGAGTTTTACGCACACATACAAAACAAGCGCCAAGTGAAAAGCTCAGCTGGACCTCCCCGCTTCCAGAGACAAACTTTAGCTTTTCCCTCGTCAGTCGTCACCACTGTGATTTATATGGGCATTGTGGTGCGTCAGGTTTCGGAGCATAACACCGCTTCTTTTGGTTCTAAACATGAAATCAAAAAGTCTGATTTTTTAATACCATATTTTCTCCCCAGCGTCGTGTGCCCTCGTCTAGTTTTGAAGCTTTCCCACACTCCTTTCGATGATAAATAAAGCCAATGTAAGCTCGTCTAACCGGAATCGCCCTTTAATATCCTCGCAGGTCCTGTGCCCTTGATTAAAGTAAAAAAATATCCCTTCAAATCCAGCGCCCCCTGGCTAAAAGCAGAAGCCCGCCCAGAGCACATTTTGAACGCGGTACACACCAAACCTTCCTCTCTGGCACAGGGACAGATAGGTGGCAGCGACCATGGGCTTGAGAGTAGCATAGCCCCTGTTAGTATTTGGGCTTATGCTTTTTTTTCATACCCACTTCCTTGCACGTACTTGATTAAATGGAATAAAGAACACCACGCTTGGTAGACTTGCGCTATTAGAAACTGCTGGAAACACAAAATCACACGGGCATCTCTTGATTGCCAAACCCCCGTTGCCCACGTGTCTGATGGCAAAATATAGTCATTTCCATCAGGCCCTCCGAGCAGCCCGACTCAGGACCACAGTTGCTCGGCGACTTGCCTTAGCTGGGGAGTAGAGGTGGGCGGAGGGGAAGTGAGTGGTGGATTGTGGGGGATCTGATGGGGGGGGGAGGGCAGAGGGCGGGAAAGAGGAGACTCCGAGAGCAGTGAAGCCGCTGGGATTTTAGCAGATAGGACAGCAGGTTAGGGAACAGGGAGATGGAGGTAAACTGGGACTTGAGGGAAAATCGGCTCTAGTCCGAGTGATGAGGGCACAAATGGGTGAGAGAGCAGTCTGTGAATAGAGTTAACCCAGATATCCAAGAGAAGGGCATACAAGACCAGTCTAAAAGCTAAAGGGACAATCAAATTAAAGAAAAGAAAATCGACATAAAAGACTACAGAGAGAGAAACAGGCGTACACCGCCGCAGCGACAGTGAGATAAGAGACGCAGAGAGCCCAAGGCTCGCTGACGGGAGGGAGGACATGGGGTCAAGAAGTGAACGGACGCTCCCCAAATATACTGTGCTAGGGATATCGAGCAAAAGGGACAGACCCAAGGAAGAACAAGACACGTGAGCAGGGCAAAAGAAACAGTGAGGGGCAGAGACACACAAAAGAGGCAGCAGGGGGCGGTGCCAGAGACAGCAACAGGCACGAGGAGAGCGAAAATAGAGTGCCAGTGGAGAAGAGGCAGCAAGAAGAGACAGACCAGAGGGCAGGGAAATACGGCAAAAGAGGGTCTAGAAGAGCAGATTTAGTGCTGTCAGTTCAGGGCAGTTTCTGCACACACACAACCATGAGGATGGCAGCAGACGAGCTACAGTGCAAGAAGATCAAGCTGGATGAAAAGGAAAAGACGAAGAGGACGGGTAAGTTCTTTAATGGCGACCTCGGAGTGCAAATGTTGATGCATCTAGGAGATTGGGGAGCGTTGAGGTCCGGCGGCGTGCTCCACAGACCTTATAATCCACATGTGTGAAATTTCCAGGGACGCGACCAAAATATCTGATGTGAACCGAAACCTGATTTTCAAGTGAGAAATGCTGCGTCCTTTGCAGCTTTGAGGCTGTCCAGGAGTGGGACTGCTCTTTAGTGCGTGAGAGTCTAAAACCAGAGGTCTTAAAACGCTTTTTGTTCTGCCCCCCTCCAAAACTTAATGCAAGGATTTTGGGGAGGGGGCAGGGCTGATCGTAGGATGTTGGGATTATGCAGTAATTTCAAGTGTGTTTTTCTATAGCTCACAATCAACAGTAGATGTGAGACTTATAAAAGAGCAAACATGTCAAACAAAAAACGAATGAACCCATAAAGCACTACTATGCATAATCGGGGTGCTGTGAGCCCTTGCACTCTTGGGTCTCAATACAACTGCACACCCTGCCCTAAAGATAGCTATGGCCCTGACAAGCAGACTATCTCTAAATGGTTAATTTGTGAAAAAATAAGTGCCAGGTCTCTCGTCAGGAGGCAGCTTGCACCAACCAGTTGCTTCTATTAACGCCACTTTTAACAGAACCAACTACTAACCATGAAACGCAACAAGTGGGGAGACGATATGGCATAACAGCCAGATGTGCTGACTTTGGAGCTGGGGAACCAAGTTTGAGTCTCGGCGTAGGCTCAACATCCTGTGATTCTGGGCAAATCACTTAATCTCCCAGTGCCTACCAAAAATTAATATGTTCTTAACTGGTGTTCATGAAAAGCGCTCAAATACCTTTGGGTAGAGTTTGCACTATAAGGGCCGGTAATGACGATTAAGTGCTGGTGCTCACTGGCCCAAATTAAGCACTGGCTATCTCTTCTTCGTTCACCCCTTCCCCATCATGCCTGACCATCATTTCAATCTTGAAAAAGGCTCTAGGTCCCTCTTTGAAAAAATTAGTCCTGCATATTGCCTCCCTTCCACGTTTTGTAGAAAAGGTACCCTATGCACCTAATGCTAGCAAGGAAAACAAGCGCAAAGCTCCCTTTTTAAAGAAACACATTCATAATTGTGGTGTCCCTCATACCACTGAGCCCCAGTGCCGCTGCACCTGTTAAGCTAATGATAGGCACTGCCTTGCAAAGCAAGCTGTCTCCTTTGTCCTTTAACATTGGCCTATCTTACACAGTCCTCCCATCTCTCTGATTCCCAAACAAAGGTGTCTCGTCTGCCTCAATTTCCTTCTCCTTTGGACCATTGCTACGAGGCCCTAGTATGCACTGTTCCCTAATGCGCTCCAGGAAGTATAGAAAAACTGCCACAATCTACAGCTGCAGCACCAATGATGACGAGGCTTCGCAAATAGGCTGTTTACCCTGACCACTCCACAGGACCATCACTCCTAGGCCTATTGCTCAAAGTAGGCTTTCTGCCCCTTTGTGTAACTAAACACCTGTTCCGTCCTAGCAAGAGTGACCTGGGCCCTAATGCTACCAAGGAAAATGTGCATTAATGCCGCTTTCCATTGTAAGGCAGCCATTACTAGGGCCCAGTTGCAACTTACTCCCCTAACCCTAGTGCCACAGCACCTGCTGCACTAATGTCTGTAATAGCCAATAAAAAAAGTAGCCCCTCTAAATATCGCCCTGTTTCCCAGAGACATCTCTTAGAAAAAGTGGTCATACCATTCGTACACAAAAAAATGAGCCCCCACATAGCCCACTCTCTTTTGTGCCATTTCTTTGACACTATCACTGTTTCTCCTGCTTTTCTTCTTGGGCCATTACAGTGAGGCCCCAGAGGTCCAGAGGATCAGGTTTCTATATCTCGAATACAACCCTACTGGCCTCCTACCGTCGGTACCTTGTCTCGCCTTCTTACAAAAAAAACCTGTCCTGAACATTTAATGCTGACCTTGAGGTATCTCTGCCGGCGTGGAGAACTCCGGTGCTGTGAAACAGAGAAAGACTGAGAGCTAACCTACATTTATTAGGTCTCGCCTGGCGTTACAGCACGCATGTGCTGCTCTCGCCATGCGAGGGCCTTTTGGAATCAATATGGATTCCAAGTGCACGCGTATAGACGGACAGCAGCTGCGCACACGTACGTTTCAGCACAATGCGCGCATGGCGCGCTTTCGCTATCCCTACATCCCCCCCATCTGGCCCCTCCTTCCATTGTGTGCCACTGCTGACATTAAAAATGCAATAGGTCTCGCCTTTCATTAAGTTAAAGCCATTTGCTTTGCTATACAGTACCATTAGCAAAGCAAATAGCTTTAACTTAATCAACGGCGAGACCTATTGCATTTTCAATGCTTGTTCTATTAATACTGCTTGCCTGAAGCGAAATCTGTATTAAATGGATAAGTCCTATCCCTCCTACACAATGGCAATGGCTAGCATCTGTTGACAGGGTAAACAGGCTGGATACAAGTGGGTGGCAAAAGTTAAAGGTATAACTTCTGGGAAATTTGGGAACAATTTAACCAGACAACATAAAGAACTAGTTGGCGTAAAGGATGTCCAATGATTAAGCAACAGCAATAACAGATAAGCAAAGTACTTGTACGAGTAGAAATAAAGGGACCCTGACATCTCATAGAAAGAATCACCCCTACCCCAGATCTCATATAAGGGGCAGACACGGGTAGGAAGAGGATGGTCAAGGGTCCCCGAAAACTACAACTTATTGCATAATGAGGACTTTAATAAAAAATAAAAAAAGAGAAGAACTTACTTTGTCTCAGCCCTCTTGGCCTGCCTGCAGTTTCCAGAGATCCTACAACCAGCGACCTCCAGAACCCCTGGGACTACTGTAGGAAAGTGCCCCTTTTTGCATGGTTGCCCCCCACGTTTTGCCTGATGTTGATGCTCTTTGACTAAGTGTGTCCTGGGTTCCAGCCAACCAGGTACCCAGGGCCTATATTCTTTCCCTTAAACTGTACTGTTGCAAACTCAATTAGCAACTCTCTGGCCACATGTAAGTCCCTTGCGACAGGTACCATGGGTACCAAGGGCACTGTGACCAGGGAAGAACTCTCAGGGCTGCAGCACTTGTTGTGCCACCCTTAGAGACCCTGTAACTCAAGACACACATAGTGCCATTGTAGGCTGTATGTTTTGGTGCAGACCAAAGGGGGGAGTAGACATGGCACACCTCCCTGTGTGCCATGCCTAAAATCCACTGCCATGGCATAGGTAAGCCACCACTCTATCTGTGGGCCTAAATCAATCGTTGTTTTTGCTTCCTATGCCATTCCAGTTTGAACCCAGCCAAATGCAAATCAGTCTTGAGCCTGCGCCCAATGGGAGCAGTCCAGCCCGAACTGCCAGGCCAGGTCCTGGCTGGACTGGAAACAAGCATCCTAGGACCAGTTTCGTGGTTGCACCCCTCATCAGCCATGATAGCTTGACTCCAGTGGCATGGAGAGCACGGGACCCACGTCTGGGTATACCTGTCCCACTTGGGGTGACAAAAGAACAATTGATGAACAGAATGCCGAACAATGTCATACATTCACCCCAGTACAGAGATCTGGGCCTAAATCTATCGTTTTTGCTCCCAATGCCATTCCAGTTTGAACCCAGCCATATGCAAATCAGCCTTGACCCTGCACCCAATGGGAGCAGTCCAGCCCGAACTGCCAGGCCAGGTCCTCCCTGGACTGGAAACAAGCATCCTAGGACCGGTTTCCGGGGTTTCTCCCCTCATCAGCCAGAATACCGTGACTCCAGTGGCATGGTGAGCACCGGACCCACGTCTGGGCATACCCGTCTGCAGGAAGCTTGCTCTGTATATACTGTGCCAAAGTGAGGTATAGTGTGCACAGAGTCAAGTGGAACCCCAAAGGTAGGCAGAGGTAAAGTTAGATAGCACCTCACTCTCTATTTGTGGTAGTGTGGTCGAGCAGTAAGGCAGTATCAGAGGACAGGGTTAAGCATTTGTTGTACACAGTCAGCAAATGAGTTGACACACTCAATGACTGAACTTCAGACCAATTGTTTTTATATAAAAATGTTCTTTTAGTTATTTTATTTCCTTGAACCAAGCAAGCCTGGCACAGGTAAGTGATAAATACTTTGCAGTAAATATACAGTTTGTAAACAGTTTGAATTGCAAATGTACTTTGATTTGATTACAGTAGTGTTACTGGTAATGCAATGCTTTTCAGAAAACAGTACATATATTTTGTATAGGAGTTCTAGTAAAATTACAGGTAAGTTACTTTTGATATTACTTTTCTTACACAGTGCAGTTTGCCTGGATACTGCACTGGCACATTTCCTGTAAAAAGGTAAGTAAAAGCGTGTTGTTAGTTCGTACAGTTTTAAAGAATTTCTTTAGGTTTTCCAACTCCACACTTGGAAACTTTTCATAGAAAAACAGTCACTTATCCTATGGAGGAAAATAGTGTTATCGGTTTAAAGGTAAGTACTTTTTTGTGGGAGTTGGTGTCTGGGGTTAGACTCAGGGGTCCCCCAGGTTCAAGGATGCACTCTTGTTACACCCTCAGCGGCACTAGGGCAGCCGGGTACAGAGTGCTGAGGCCCTATGTTAACAATGGAGGATAGTGGGCCTCCGGTTGGTGGCTTCTGGTGAGCAGGCCACAAGGTTGTGGGAGCCAAGCTCCTGGTGTTAGGCTCAAGGCAAAAAGGGATCCGGTTTAGCACACAAAGAGCACCCGCAATGGCGCAGGGGCGGCTGGGTGCCGGGTGTTGTTTTGGTGTCGGGTGACCTGTTGTTTTAAATGGGGATTTCCGTTTTTGGTTTTTAGCTGCAGGCTCGGTCCAGGAAGACTTCCTGGAAGAACCAACAGCTGGGGAGGTAAGTTGGAGGGCTTGGGACGTAGGTGCACCTCGGGTTCTTATCTCCAGGGCGCAGGGCGGCTGGATGCAGGGGTGTCTTTTGAGGTCCGATATTTCCTTACCGGGCCACACTCTGTTGGGGGAGGGGTCTCCGTGCGGAGGCTGCAAGCGACGTTCGGTATTCGTGGAGGTGTCGACTCACGGACTCGGACTCTGGAGTGCTGGGGAATCTCGCTGGGACTGGAGGGCCACTCTAACTTGGGCCATAGTTGACGGGTGCAGTGGTGTTTCCAAGCGTCTGGTTTCTTTTTCCTCTGCAGGCTCGGAGTCTTTCTTTGGTGTTTATTCAGAACAGAGCTGCTGATCACAGGAGATCCGGTCTGTGTTGAGGGCAGTCAGTCCTCCAAAGGTTCTGGAGGTCGCCGACTGCAGGACAGGGCGATTTCTGGTGCAGGATCTCTGGAAACTGCAGACGGGCCGGTAGGGCTGGGGCCAAATCAGTTGTTTTCTGCAGTCTCCTCTGGTGGGTGTCATCTTTTGTCCTTTTTTTAGGTCTCGTCTAGCGAACGCAGCGCATGCGCTGCTTCGCCTTGGCGAGACTATTGTTGTTGGTTTTGCTCGCGAAGGGAGACAAACCATGTGCGCACACGGACAAGCGGTGTGCACGCGCATGGCGTCTCCTCTCTGGTTTCTGATTGTCCTTGAGGCGATCTCCCAGCTCGGCAGCGACGTCACTCGTGCTCACCTACCAGCGCCGTCGGCACACTGCCTTCCTGCTAATATCTGCTGCGAAAATCTCGCCCATCTTTCTTCGGTAAATATTGATGTCGAAAGGTAGTGTTAACCAAGCAGTCACGAGGGTGCGCTGTAGATTCCTTTTAACCCCCTCTTCACCGCAGAGATTTGAGTGGAGCGCACTTGCAAGGGAGAGTTCGGTAGACAGTGTATCGGTTTAATTGGGGGAGGATGTGGTCCGTGGGCCATGCTGCACTCGGAAACACATCCAGGCACTTTAAAAACTGCGGTGCAGAATGCAATGCGTTGTCATTTATCTTCATTGATACCAGGCCGCTGTTTTTCATGTTTATCTTCCATGTTTCTTGCCCTGCCAATTTAGCAAGGTCAATGTGTGACTATGTGCTCCCGTCCACATTTTTTTCTGTGCATTCTGGGGCTTGTAGCCATGTTTAGCCCAATGTAAAACCAGGACTACAAAGAGAAAAGGACTACACTAAAGAGGAAAGCTTAATGCGAACCATGCTGCCTCAACCGAGGCTTGATAAGCACGGAAACAAATCAAAAATTGGAGGCGCAAAGGCCTTTTCAAAGAGAGGCGTGACCCCCACAAAATGTGTATCAAACTGAGGCTTGAAGCGCTAGCACTCGGCTTCTGGTCGGGAAAAGCAATTGTCTCTCAACTGTGACTTTGGTCCTTAAAAATGCAATATATGGCATAGAGATTTGGCTATAATTAAGTTCCGTCTGAGATGTGCACTTGTTTACTCTTAATGCCGTGGTTTCAGAAGAAGGTCCAGGTGCAATAGCCTTGTCTCAGACTGCTGCTACACAGTGGCAGTTTGACCCGAAGTATGGTTCCAAGAGAGTAGCTGTCTGACTGAGCCATGTCTGCTGAGGTGGCGAATTCAGGAGCTCACGGGCGGCTTGCCAGGATCACAAGACTGATGGTCGAGTGTGGGCCGGTGGTGGGACTTCATAATATTTCATGGTAGGGGTGCGAGGTGGCTGGTACGAAAGGAGGGGTTGCACTTGGAAAACGCCCCCAGAGCCACCTGAGAAGTGTAAGGGTTAACACGCAGTCTTCTGATGTTGCGTAACGATGATGTGTAGTTGCTAGGTGCTGCCGCCTATAGTGTTGCGGTGCCTGTAAAAAAAAAAAAAATACACATTTGCAATGCAATAGGTCTCGCATTTACGCGAGTTTGAGCTATTGACATTGCAAATAACAATGCCTTTTATATTTGTTTTAGTTTCAAAAACATAAATAAAAGGCATTGTCATTTCCAATGCCAGTAGCTTTAACTCGTGTAACTGCGAGACCTATTGCATTGCAAATGCTTGTTCTTCTTAGGTTGCGGGAATCTGTGTTCTTGGGTCAGGGCTGCCCTCTAAATACTGTATTTAGGGGGCGTTTCAGGGGTCCCGAGGTCAGTAGCCAATGGACTACTGACCTTAGGGTGACTACACCCTTGGTGTGCTCACCCCACATGGGGGAGTGAGCACAGTCCCTAATCATGATTGGGGAGTGCCTGCCATCTGCAAGATGGCGGGCAATGAAGAGTGGGCTTCACCTCGCCTCCCCCACCTGAGGGGTGGGGTTGGCACAGGTGGGCACACCTTCTGGGCAGGCTAATTTTTCCCACCTGTCTGGTACACACCAGCCTGCCACCACAAGACAAGTTTCTGGACCCCTGGGTTGGGCTCCTTCGCTCCCTGAGCCCCGAAACATACCCTTTCCTGTGCAGATGTGTTCACCCCTCCCCAGTCCAGGAAGAGCCATCTGTGACAGGGGAGCTTCAAAGGCCTTGCAGCCTTTGTAATGCGACCCTCAGCCTCTCCTGCTATCAGGAGCAGGCACCCTTCCGGTCTCCCCTCCTTTTCAGCAGAAGACAGGCGGGAAATATTAGCCAGCCCCAAAGGTGTGCCCACCTCTGCCAACTCCACCCCTCTGGTGGGGGGGAGGGGAGGGGCGAGGTGAAACCCACTCTTTAGTGCCCGCCATCTTGCAGATGGCAGGCACTCCCCAATCGGGATTAGGGATTGTGCTTACTCCCTCATGTGGGGTGAGCACACCAAGGGTGTAGTCACCCTAAGGTCGGTAGCCCATTGGCTACTGACACAGAGACCCCCTAAAACGCCCCCTAAACACAGTATTTAGGGGGCAGCCCTGAACCAAGAAAGCAGATTCCCGCAAACTACGAAGAAGGACAAAAGAAGACGCCCACCAGAGGAGACTGCAGAGAACAATTGACTTGGCCCCAGCCCTTCCGGCCCGTCTGCAGCTTCCAGAGATCCTGAACCGGAAGTAGCCCTGTCCTGCAGTGGGCGACCGCCAGAACCCTGCAGGGACTGACTGCCTTCAACAAAGATCGGATCGCCTGTGAACAGCAGCTCTGTTCCAAAGAAACTGACAAACGTCTATAAGAAGGAGGACCGAACAGCCGTGCTGAAGCTAAGAAGAGGAGGACACCCACTGACTTGACCTCAGCCCTACTGGCCTGTCCCCACCTCAAACCTGCAGAAGCGAACTTCCGGTGTGTCCTGCAGCCGGCTACTTCAAGAACCCAGAGGACCTGCCCTGCCTTCCAAAGAAAAGAATTTGTCTCCCATGAACACCGAATTTGTTCCAAGTTCGAGTGGCACAACACCTTCAGGAGGTCTCCCCGGTGATCGTGATCCGAGATCCCTGACCTGCATCAAGCCTCCAGCCGGTACCTGCATCCTCAATCCGGAGGGTCCCCCCAACCGCGTCCAGGAGCTGGTAAGAAGATCCGACCCTTAAATACACCCCTGCACGCGACGCCCCACGGCCTTGGGTGGCCCAACGGACGGTGTCCAGCCAACCCCTTACCTCTCTAAGTGGTGCCCTCTCCCAGAATACCTTCATCCCCGACCCAGGCACTGTAAGAAACTGGCTCTATATATATACTACACCAAAATGAGGTATAGTGTGTATAGCGTCCAAGTGACCCCAGAGGTAGGCAGCGGTTAAAGTTAGATATAGACTTACTCTCTAATTGTGGTAGAGTGGTTGAGCAGTAAAGCAGTATCAGAGGACTGTGCTAAGCATTTGATGTACACACTCAGTCAGCAGATGAATGCACACACTCAATAACTGAACTCTAGGGCCAATTGTGTATGTATAAAAATATATACTGTTTTATTTTTAGAACCAAGCAAGCCTGGCACAGGTAAGCATTAAATATGTTTCAGTAATAAGTTACTGTATATAGAACAGTTAGAAATTGTACTTTGTTTGATTTACAGGGGGATGCAGTAGGTTGCAACACTTAACAAATACAGTATATTGAAATGAACAGCCTTTTTCAGTAAATTACAGGTAAGTTACTTTTTTACGTTACTTTTCTAACTCCGTGCTGGATACCTAGATTCAGCACTGGGACATTTCTTGGAAACTGGTAAGTAAATACGTTTTGGTTATTTGTGCGATTTTTAAAGAATATTTTTAGATTTCAAAACTCCACACTTAGAAACTTTTTGGAAGAAAATTGTCATTATCTTATGGAGGAAAAACAGGTTATCGGTTCACAGGTAAGTAATTGTCTGTGGGAGTAAAGGTTCAGGGGTTAGACTGAGGGGTCCCCCCAGGGTCAGTGATGCACTTTTGTTTCACCCTCAGCGGCACTAGGGCGGCTGGGTGCAGAGTGTTGAGGCCCAATGTTATCTTTGCTCCTAGGGTTTAGGCCAGGGCAAATAGGGAACCAAAGTAGCCCCAAAGGTGCACCCTCAGTGGCACTAGGGCGGCCGGGTGCGGGGTGCTGTTTTGAGGTCAGGTGCCCTGTTGTTTTCAATGGAGAACCTCCGGTTTGCAAAAGCACTGCAGGCAGGGAGAAGAAGGACTTCTGGGTGCGACTACTACTTTGAGAGGTAAGTTGGGAAGTTTAGGGTTGGTTTGGCACTGTTGGTTTGGGCACACAAGGCCGTCTGGTGCAGGGGTGCCTTTTGGGGTCGGATCTTCTTACCAGCTCCTGGTCGCGGTTAGGGGGACTGTAGGAAGGTGGATATCTGACTATGGTTACCCCCAAATTTTTGCCTAGTGTCTAGCTGGTTTTTCGACTTAGTTGGCCTGAGATCCTGCTATTCAGGATCTCAGCCTGGCTGTTCTCTCTTTAAAATGGACTCCATGTACCCTAGGTACATACCCAATTGGTTGGATCACCCTGTCAGCCCCTGTACCAGTGTACACTAGGCACCCAGGGCATTGGTGTACCCAAGGCCTGCCAGGCGCTGAAGCATGTATTATACCACCCCAGGCTTGGCCTAACAATTTGACACAACTGGCTGATCACTCAGCTGGGGTAAGTTGGTGTAATCACCTCTTACTTAGGTGTAGTATACCTATACCTAACCTTAAATGGTACACATGTTAACTTATAAGTCACTCCTATGGCAGGCCTTAACAATCCTGAAGGCAGAGTGCTTGGTTCCATGTGAGATGGTGCTCTGGCATGAGCTGAGCCTGTCTGCAGTGGTCGGAACAACTTCCTTCTACTGTTTCCAGATATCGTCATACCATATACTCTTAAGTGCATTATGAACCTCGCGGTTAAATGCTAACTTTGGTTTGGCTTTATCAAAACATGTCGAGTAAGGTGTCATACGAATTGGAATACTAACCCCTCGCCAATTCTGGCGACGGGGTTAGCATTCCACCCTTCTAGAGGGACACGACATGTACAGTACCTGAAACCCGGGTAAAATCAGACAGAGCCTCAGCTCCACAAAATGGATGCTGCCACCACAGACACAAGTCTGCCCTCCTGCTGCTGGGAGTCCTTCCAGCTTGGGAGGTGTGGACAAAGGGTTTCCTGCCAGGGGAGGTGCATGCACCACCCCAGACAGGATTTTGTGTATTGGTCAGGTAGGGCTTGAAAGAAACCAGACATGCCTGTGGCTCACAAGGAGCCTCGGTGCATATGCCAGTTCAAACCGGTCCTGGGGCACACCAGTCCTGGGGCGAGCTGGACAAAGGATTGGGGGTGTAACCACCCCCCTTCCTGGTCCCACCCATAGGGAGGGACCTAGCAGGTAGTCCGGCCCCTAGAATCCGCTTAAAGGTAGGAGCTGTGTCCTAAGACTTCAGACATCCTGGAATCAACTTGAAACTAAGAAGAAGACGGGAACTTTGACATTCTGCTGCACAGAAGACTGAAGGAAATCTCCCCTGTGGTCAGGGAGTGACCACCTTGCTAACGCAAGCACCATCCAGCGAATCAACGTCTGCTTTGCCGCCGCCTCCCGCCGGAGCCCGAGCCCAGATACTGACAAGACCTGGACCTCCAGACCTCTCACCGCCCGATCCACAGTCCCTGAAAAGAGGAGACCCGTGGAGGCACCGAGACACGTGGAGCCAGCCATCTTGAAACGACCACGACAAGCTGACAAGTGCAACAACCGAGGCTCCCTCCAAGTTGTGCTTTGGGATCTGAGAAGCCCAACCCTCGAGCAGCATCTGCACCAAAGGTGAGCCCTCCAGCATCTCCACGATCTGCGTGGGGCCCTTCTGCATTTTGCCACTCGACGCGCCTAACCGGTTGCTGGCCCGCTGGCTAGTAGCCATCTTGGCGACGAACTTTACAAAATACACCGCTGGTCTGGTTGCTCCAGACTGGCCCTTGCTCCCCTCCAAAGGAGCAGTCCCTCTGACCTTGCTGGTCAGAACCATCAGCTTATTTCATCTCCTACAACAATTGCTTTTGCCAAGGCTTGTTTGCTTCGATCAAGTCGCCGACACCGCCGGCAGCGAGAGCCTGCGTGGGACAGCTCGTGAACCGACTCCTGGACGTCGTCGACCTCCAGGGACCACGTGGCTGCAGAGACAAGCTACACCTTTCTTCCTGTTTGCACCCGACATTGCCTGGTACCCACCTGGTGCCACGCTGGTCACTGGCTAGTGACTGTGAACACTGTCCCCTCTGCTTACAGGTCTTCAACATCTCCGATCCACTCTTGGATCCACCGCATCTCTCCCGGACCGACCGCCTGCAGCATCTTTGTCCACAGGCTCCACGGAACAGATAGAAGAAACCCGACGCACTTCGAGGCCTATGCACCCGCTTCCTGTGGGTGAGGTAAAGCTGGCACTCCTGTGCCCAAGTGTAGTATTACATCTCTAGTGCCTGTGTTCCAAATCTTGAGTTCCTAGTCCATCCGGAAGATCCTCTTTGCAGTAACTTTGTACTTTTTACGCACCCATTGAAACCTATGGGAGCACGCGTGTGACTATTTGCTCTGCACACGCCACCCGTGGACCTCCTGGTCACTAACTGAAGTTAGCTCCTTGTAGGCCCAGCGATTCTAGAGGCCCTAGGCCTTTTCCCTTTTCTGTTCGTGGTACTTATACCACTATTTTAGTATATGGTTTGAGCGGCCACCAGGGCCTATCCATATAAAGTGCAACTTCTGTGTATTCTACTGTAATCTTGTTTGACGATTTGTGCTCCTGTGCTCATAAAGAGACTAGGGGTTACTTTGAGAAATAAATACATATATATTTTGAATATATATCTGTGTGGTGTCCTTTCATTGGTATAAAAGGGGGTTGCATTTGGTAAAACAGCTGGCTTAACACGCTTCACGAGTTTAGCCTCAAAGACTGCTTAGCCTACGCTACCACTAGGGCAGCTAGTCCGAAAAGGTTGACTTACAACCACACCATAAGGGTTGCTTGGCATGGTCCAAGGTGGTCACTTTAACTAGTGAACATCATATACCAGGCCAACTTCTCACAGGGACCTTCTGGATTTAGGCTGCAGGTGTCAGCTGGAGGCTTGTGGCAGGTCAGGGATCGCTGGATCTCGGGTCAGGATCGCAGGGGTGACCTCCTCGTGGTGTTTTTCCGCTCGGGCCGGGTTCAGCGGGTGCAGAGTGGGCTGGATTCACGATCTGTGGCTGGTGCCAGAAGCTGCAATTTGAACAAATCCGGTGTTGACTGGAGAAGCAGTCTTGGAAGTGAAGGCAGGCAGGTTCTCCGGGGTTTTCAAGGTTGCTGGCTGCAGGACGCACCAGGATTTTGCAGGAGCAGGTTCGAGGGGAGACAGGCCGGTAGGGCTGGGGCCAAGTCAGTGGGCGTTGTCCTCTTGTTAGCTGGCTTCACGGCTGTTCGGTCCTACTTCTTCTTTTCTTCTTGTCGTTAGGCTGGATCTGAGGAAGCCAGGTTCAGGGTGCCCCCTAAATACTAGATTATGGGGTGTTACAGGTAGGTAAGGGCAGGGACCAATGGGTCCCTTCCCTGGGGTGGGTACACCCCCTATCGTGCCCCCTACAGTAGGAGGCGGGCAGGAGCCTGTCCCTGGTTGGCTAGGTCCCCCCATACTCAAGATGGCGGGGACTCGGGGTTGTGCTTCACCTCGCCTCCCACACCTTAGGGCTGGAGTTGGCAGAGGTGGGCACACCGCTTTCCCTCACTTGTTTTTCCCGCTCGCTCTCCTGCCCAAAGTGGGGGGTAGAACCCGTGGGGACCAGTTACTGAAAGCAGCAATTGGTCTGGAGAGGCTCACAAAGGCGGCATGCCTTTGAAGCCTCTCCTTCGTGAACCCTGCCCATCCTGGTAGAGGAGGCTTGGCACCTCGTCCCAGGATGTGCATTGTTTCAGGCCCCGAGAGCAGCAGCTCTCGACCCAGGGGTCCAGAAACATGTCTGTTGGTGGCAGCCTAGGCAGGCACTCAGGTCACTAGAAGTTGGTCAAGTTTCAGGGGGCATCTCTAAGATGCCCTCTGTTGTGCATTTTATATTAAATCCCACACTGGCATCAGTGTGGGTTTAATGTGCTGAGAAGTTTGACACCAAACTTCCCAGTCTTCAGTGTAGCCGTTATGGTGCTGTGGAGTTCGTAATGACAAACTCCCAGCACCATATACTCTTGATGGCAGCACTGCACTTACTGTGCCAAGGAATGGACTTGAGCACTGTAGGGGTACAGGGCTCATACGCCTGTACCCTCACCACTGGCATAGGGCACCCAGCTAGAGGGGTGACTGATGTATGCTAGGACAGTGGTTTGTGGGCATGGCACACAGGAATGTGTGCCATGTCGACTCTTCACTTAGTTCTGCACCAAGACACGCAGCCTGCAAAGGCAGAGTGTGAGTGTCAGGGTACAGGACCTCGAATGGTGGCACAACAAGTGCTGCAGCCCTTTGAGGCGTTCTCTGGTCACAGTGCCCTGGGTACCTGTGGTGCCATTTATCAGGGGCTGACATGTGGCCAGAGAAGCCAATTGGGTTTTAGTCTTCAATGCAGTTTTAGGGAAGGAACATAGGCCCTGGGTACCTGATTAGCATGAGCCCAGGGCACACTCAGTCAAAGAACATCAGCAATTCATCAAAAAGTGGGGGCATACCATGCAAGAAAGAGGGCACTTTCTCACAGGCATGTGACACCAAAACAGCACCCTTCACCCCTAGTGCGGCTGTGGGTGTACGTTTGGGGCTTACTTGAACCCCCTTTTGCCCTGAGCTTAAGTCCAGGAGCTTAGCTCCCACAACCTTGTGGCCTGTCCGTGAGCAGCCATCAACCAGAGGCTCCCTATCCCCCTTTGGATAACATTGGGTCTCAGCACTAGTGCCGCTGAGGGTGCTTTGAGAGTGCATCTTCGACCCTGGGAGACCCCTGAGTCTAACCCCACAAAACCAATTCCCACAACAAAGTACTTACCTGTTAATCGATAGTTTTATTTCCTCCCGTAGGATAACGTTGACTGTTTTTTATGAAAACGTTTCGAAGTGTGGAGTTGGAAAATGTATAAAAGTCTATACAACTGTGTACAAATAACCAAAACACATTTCCTTACCTTTATACAGGAAATGTCCCAGTGCAGTATCCAGGTATACTACACTGTGTAAGAAAAGTAATCAGGAAAGTAAAATATATGATCTACTACTGAAAAGTCTTTACAAAGTATATGTACAATATTTTAAGGTATTGCATTTCCAGTAATTCTACCGTAACCAAACCAAAGTATATATATAACTGCAATTCAAACTGTATTGTTACTGCAAAGTGTAAACCACTTACCTGTGTGTTGAGATCTCCAGCCAGCAGATGTCATGGAACTGTTTCCTAGTTACATGTAGAATGATGCGGGGAATGTTCTATGTGGGCAGTTGAAGAGAGCCATTGGATGTAAGGGAAGCTTCTCTCTGCTGGGATGCTGTTTAATCAATAAACCTCAAAGAAGCTTCAAAGAAACCTGTGAAGGCTCTTCTTTTCTGCGTAATGAGTAGAAAACAGCATCTCATCCTTGGATTCACAACAAAAGATTAAGGCAAGATCAAAGCTGATTGAAACTACTTATTCTCTGGAAGTGAAAATTGCTTTTAACATCTAAATATACATAAGACTGTTTTCAAATATACTTAATTCTCCAGAGCAAGTTATCAACTTGAATAATATTCATCCGCGCGTTTATCTATACTTGTGCATGCTTTGAAACGTCGTTCACAATGAAACGCGCTACTTAAATCACCAGATGAACTGTTTAAATACTTAAGTTTAGGATGTTGATCACTGAGTAAACACACCCAACTGTGGCAGTAATCAAGTGGTACTATGTAAACATATCCATGTATGTTTAGAAGTCCTTTTTCCTCAAGTGGTATGCCTGATCGTGAGGTGTACATTTAAAACGATCAATTGCTAATTAAATATCAGCGCGTAAACAAACAAAGTATCAACTACTTAAAGTGTTTACTTTTCAAATATTCCTCATTTGACATCGCGCTCCACTGCTCGAGCTATTTAGACAAACGCTGCTCTTTACGCTCGACTGCTCGAGCTAATTGAATAATGCCGCCTTGCCTGTCTTTCACGCTCGACTAATCGAGCTAATTGAACAATGCCGCTTTACTGAAATGCTGCCTCAAGTCAATAAAATACACGCTAGGGTAACACGTGTGTCAAATTAAATGTTTAACTAACTGACAACTAAATAATTTTACTACAAAGGATCGTACCTGGATCGGAGTTCCTTCTCAACACTTGCTTTCTCTATGCTCCAAACAAGATAGTGTCAGTGCAAGAGACACTAAAAAAGGACTCTTAGTACAACAGACACAGTAAAGAGACTAACATCTACAATAACACAGAGGAAGTGAACATTTTTCAATTGTAAACAGATAAATCCATTGGATTTTTTTTTTTCTTTCTTGAGGAATTATTTACACCAACAATACGTTATTATAAAAATAGCTATCTTATATTTTATATTTTATTTTTTTATTATTATTATTATTTTTAACCTTTCCTTCCTTACAGGTGTCATGTCTGATCAAGCTATGTCATCCCCTCCACCCTTCTTATCGTCACCAGAAGAGCCATCCATACCTTGGCTACAATGGAAAAAATTGTTTATAACTTACCTTTTAGCCATTGGTGGAGACAAAGATGGCCCAGTTAGACGCCAAGCTATTCTCTTACATCATTTAGGTGTCGAAGGCAGGAGAGTATATGAAGAGATACCTGAAATTTCTTTAGGAATGGGGATGGTCAACCTTGCAATATCTATGACATGTCGCTACAAATGTTAGAATCACATTTTACACCCAAGATTAATGTTGTACTTGAACGACATAAATGTTTCACGAGAAATCAAAAGGAAGGTGAAGATATCAAATCTTGTGTCTACGCTAAGAGTATTGGCCATAACATGCAAATTTGAACAACTAAATGACTCCTTGATAAGAGATCAAATCGTACGATGCACCAATAACAAAAAAATAAGAGAAAAATTGCTAATGAAGGAGTATACCTTAGATGAAGCGATACAAATTGCAAAAGGAATGGAACATACTGACATATGGATAAAAGAAATAGAAGGACCTGTTAACAATTTTAAACAAGAAAAAGTTGAACTTATTGAGAAAAAAGAGAGAAGAATGGAAGTAAAAGCCAATACTGCTATCAAAAAATCCCCACTTCAGTTCGAAAAAGCTAATTATCAATCAAGAGAAATTAAATGTTTTAGATGTGGCGCTCCGGGACACATAGCTACAAGTCTTAATTGTATGGCAAGAGGAACGCTATGTAGAAATTGTGGGAAGAGAGGACATTTTTCAAAAATGTGTCGCACAAAAGGATTTGAAAATTAAAGAAGTGGAAGACATTTGTGAATATGTTGATGATATTCTACTAATGGTTGATGGAGAACAAAAGGTGGTAGAAACAAAGGAAAACCTGGAGGAACATACGTCTAATGTAAAGATGGAAAGTACTGATAAGCTGGAAAAGCCGCATTGCAACATTTTGATTAATGAAAAAAAATTAGTGTTGGCTGATTCAGGAAGTTTGTATACTCTAATATCTAACAAGTCCTTTGAAAATAATTGGCCCAAGGACAGTGGTCCTATTATGTATAGACCTGATATACGTGCAGTGGGTTATGCTGGAAAAAGAATTGAGATTCTAGGTATGTCTTGGATGACCTTAAAATTTAAGGGTGAAGCAGTTAGGGGCAGAGTATATATTACAGATTATGGGTCAGATCTTCTTGGATGGCGTCATCAGAAAGATCTAAATATCCTTATCGATTCTAATGCCAAGGAACCAGTTATGGTTCTTGAGAAATGTAATGTCCAAAATGTATGGGATGATGGAAAACTTTCTTCCGTTTTCATGCAGGCCTAGTAAAGAGACAAGTACAGCTACCGGGAAAGGAAGTAGACCAAGGGTTGGAAATCTTCAATATAGTAATAAATAATTCAAACTTGATGAAAGCCAGGAAGAACTGGAGCTATAGTACAAGCCCGGCAGGTCCTTCTCAGTATTATGCGGAGGGAACAGAATTTACCGTCAATTGAGCGATGTAGAATAGATAATGGGGCAGCCACAAAGCATAAAATTGGTCTCTAGGAACATAAATGGTCTCGGAACACAGCTAAAACAGGAAGTTTTAAAAAAGATCTCGAAAAATAATGAGATTATCTGTTTACAAGAGGCCTGGCTTTGTGGAGAGCCCCCTGTAGTTGAAGGGTTTCGTCAAATCCATTGTTCAGCGAAAAGATCCAGTTCTGGCCGCGCAGCAGGCAGTTTATTGATTTTATTATCTACAAATTTAGTGACAAGGGTATCCCAGCTACCTGTGACATGTAAGTGGCTCTTGGCCTGTAGGATATTGACAATTTTTATGGACAAAAAATATGAAAATATTTTGATTATAAACGTTTATATGCAATGGGGCTCACAGGAAGAATATGGGCGTGAATTGGGACATTTTAAGAATGATTTGGATTTATTCTGTGATCTGTATGGGACTGATTTAATTTTGTTGGTGGGAGATTTTAATCATAAATTAAACCCAAAACTGTTAGACCAGTGGTATACAGATATTTTGGATTCACATGATATAAAAAAAAGCAGAGTTTTCCGAAAATAAAATATCGACAGAGGATGCAAAACTGGGAAACTATTTAGCATTAAAAAGTCTATTTTGCTTAAATGGCAGGCTAGTCCAAGATTGTCCGGCAAAGAAAACTTTTAAATATGGGTCTCAAAATTGCCCTATTGATTATGTTTTCATGTTGGCATGGAACTTTGAATTAATAGCAGACTTTAGGATTAGTCCTTCGGATTGTAGTGACCATAATTTAATAGAATTAGAGCTGGTAATAATCCCACAGGCAACTCGTGAGAAAGTTATCTTTCAAGAGATGGAATATCCGAGGCGGATAACTACTCGTTTATCGGATGTATTTATAGAAAGGTTAACTAGGTTGCAAAAAAATGTTAGGCTAGGATGCGTGAGTGGCCAAAGTTTATCTTGGTATGTTGATAAAATAGATCAAGTAGTTAAATGTATAACATTAAAATTAAGAACAGATGTAAGAGCAGCCAAGGATAAAGAAAGGAGGCAGGCCAAACAAGGAAATTGGTTTAATATAGATTGCTTAAATAAGAAAAAAGAACTAAGAAGAGAAAAATGTAGTCTACGTAAAAAATTTGACCAGGCAAAGGCTGAAAATCTTGCAAAAATTAAGAAAGAATATATTTTATTAATCCGTAATGCAAAAAGGGACCATAAAGAATCATGCTGGGGAAAATTATTGGAGGCAATAGAATCTAAGAATATTCGTCAGTTTTGGTTGTTAATAAAATCAGCAACAGAATCTTCTGTTGCCCCAATGAGTTGCGTAGTGGAAGAGGGATATGGGAAGATTTACAGGAATTATACCCCCAGGGGAGTGGAATCGAGGAGGAGAGACCAAGGGTTTGGAGTGGCCTAGTAGAGAACTTAAAATCGGACTGCTCAATAGTAAATGTTCTTAGTACAGTAAGGACGTTGAATTTAACAAGAGCAGCAGGTCCAGACAACCTCCTAGCTATGATAATAAATTCAAATCAGTCCTGGTGGGCAGAATTCTTCTCTAAGATGTTTTTAGTAATCTTGGAATCAGGGAACATACCCACAAATTGGAAGGGTGCAATAATCAGGCCAATTCACAAGAAAGGGGATGTATACGCACCTAAGAACTACAGACTTATTAACCTGTTAGATATAGGACAAAAGATTTTTGCAAAAATAATTTTAAGCAGATTAAAAGATTGGGTTGAAGAGGGATCTATTGTTCCAGTTGAACAAGGAGGGTTTAAAGAAGGTCATTCTACAATAGATCATTGCTTTGCACTGGGGGCAATGGCCAGGAAGTCGATTAAACTAAATGGTAAATCGTTTTGTTGATTTTCGGGCAGCTTTTGATTCTGTGGATCGTAATAGCCTCTGGGGAGTACTGGAAAACTATGGCATTTCAGCTGGCATTTTGAATATTTTAAAAGAATTACACAGTGATAACTGGGCCCAGGTCATTAGAGATTCAAATGGGTCATTAACTCATAAAATACCTGTAAAGAATGGTCTTAGACAGGGGTGCGTTCTGGCACCCCTGCTTTTTTCTATTTTTCTGGCAGATCTCCCTGCAGCGCTGGAAATAGAAAAAAGTGCGAGTCCACGTATGAATAGAAATAGTGTCCTGTCTTTTATATGCCGACGATCTTGTGATCCTTGACCAAACTGAAATGGGACTTCAAAGAAAATTAAATGTGTTTAAAAATTACTGTGATAAAAAGTTTTTAATTGTTAATATGGATAAAACAAAGGTCTTACAGTTTGGCGAAAGAGCAAAAAAAAAAAAAATATATATATATATATTTTATTTGGTTTTTAGGACAAGACAAACTAGAAATTGTAAGTGAATATAAATACCTAGGCCTTTGGTTTGACAGTACATTGAAGTGGGATACCCACTTGGAGGCACAAGTTGCAAAAGCCTCCTCGTCAGTGTGTGGCCTGAAAAAATGTAATAAAGAATATGGCGACATGTCTCATAGACCCTTGTTAAACACATTTGAAGCCATTATCCCTCCGCAAGTTCTGTATGGAGCAGAAGTGTGGTAAAAGGAGTTGGAATCGTGAAGAAGGAAAGACTATAAAAATGCTGCTATCTTTACCAAGAAGTGCTATGATCCAAGCAATTAGAATGGAGGTAGGGCTAATAGCCTGGAATGTGAAGACTCAAATGTCCTTATTAAGATTTTGGAACCGCCAGGAGTTAGGGGGTATGCAAAAGATCTCAACATGGTATAGAGAAGAAATTATAACTAGTAGCCTATGTTGGGCACGAGATGTAAGGAAAACCCTTCAGTCCGTAGCGGCGCATTTAAAGTTGAGTCTCTCGCAGCCATCCATGGACACACTCTTTACAAAGAAAATACTTAGGGTTCAAGGCCTACAATTCTCTAGATCACAAGACCTTGAGTATCTGAGCGTGAAAAAATCAGTTAATTGGGTAAGGAGTGCATGGGAAAGGGAGGACCGTTTCCCATATTTGGACTTTTTGCCCAATAAATGGTTAAGACACGAAATTTTACGGGTACGAGTGGGTATTAACCCTTGGAAGGCGGATGGAAAAACAAAAGCAGCATTGATCCAAATGGATGGTATTTGTAAATGTGGAATAGGGGTAAGAAATGATATATTGCATATATTGCTTGATTGCACATTGATTTTATCGATACGAAAAGTATTTTTACGACCAATATTTTTAAAATATAAGGTGAACTCACATGCGCAAGCGGCTTGTCTTTTTATGGATTTGTCATCCCTAGATACTACAATTGCTTTACGGAAGTTCCTGAAAGCAACACATGACTTAACCCCTTCCATGCTGCGCAGATTCCGCCGCTGTGCTGACGGAATCTTGCGCGGGCGTGGTCATGACGGAACGGTTCCGTCATGAGCACAGCTCAACCGTGGCTCATGACGGAACCGTTCCGTCATGAGCACCGAAGGGGTTAAAGGAGAAATTAAAAGAGGGATGATGATTTATAATGTCCTCCCAAAAGTGAGAATTTTATGGATGAGAAATTTAGGGATCTATATATCTTTTGTAAATTGTGATAAAATATATTGTGGTTCTTTTTTGTTAATTTATTACTATGAGGATTTTATGCTGTGTATGGTTTTAAAGACTATGGTCTAAATAAACATTGTTTATCTCTCTCTCTGTTTATGTGATGACAAAATATTTGAAAAATATCCCAATGTTTTTAGTTCTAGATTAGGGCTATTGAAGGGATTTTCACACAAAATTATCTTAAAAAGAGAATGCTAAGTCTGTGGTCCATAGAGTGAGAAATGTACCAAATCTCATGTTAGAACCTTTGCGCCAAGAAATAGATAATTTGCTGAAGCAAGGGATCATTGAACCATTGAGGCTTCTGATTGGTTGGCCCCGATTGTAATTGCCCCAAAAGATGGAAAAAAAAATTGTCTTTGCATAGACTTACGAGATCTTAATAAAAAACATTTGGGTAGACAGAGAGCCTTTGCCTAATATATCAGAGATGTTATCAACGATGGGTGGCGGCCAGATTTTTAGTGTCCTCGATATGTCTTACCATCAGATTAAATTACATGAGTCATCTAGACATTTGACTTCTTTTGCTACACCTCTCGGTGCGTACAGGTACAAGAGGATGCCCTTTGGTTTGGCGTCGGCTTCAGTCGTTTTTCAAAGGGCAAAAAAAAACATTTTTGGGGATATGAAAAAAATTTGGTGTTTCCAGGATGATATCTTAATTGCAGGGAATGATCTTTTAGATCATGACAGGCTGTTTGAAGAAGTGATGAAAAGGTTGGAAAAACATAATTTGACGATCAAACGAGAAAAATGTCAATTGAGAAAAGAAAGGGTTGAATATCTGGGACATGAAGTAAGTTCAGAAGGAATACGACCAAAGAAGAGTATTGTTAAGG
Source organism: Triturus cristatus (assembly GCF_964204655.1). NCBI lineage: Eukaryota > Metazoa > Chordata > Amphibia > Caudata > Salamandridae > Triturus > Triturus cristatus. The sequence continues at coordinate 828,906,606 of NC_140579.1, read as the reverse complement.
CAATTACAATGGCTCCTGAACCAACTAATAAAGATGAGCTTAGATCCTTTTTAGGATTAGCAGAGTATTGCTCAAAGTATGTAAATAGTTTTACTGAAATTGTCGAACCGTTAAGAGAAATTATGAACAAGAATGTTCTCTTTGAATGGTCAAAAAATTGTAAGGAAAGTTTCGATCTTGTAAAAAAAAAAAAAATATCTGAAGCACCTACGTTAGGACGTTTTGATGTGAGTGCTAAAACCTTTTTAACTACAGATGCTAGTGGAGTTGGTGTTGGGGCAGTGTTATCGCAAGTTATTGGTGGGGAGGAGCGAATCATCGGTTTTGCTTCAAGAAGACTGCAAGGTGCTGAAAGATCTTATTCAGTAATTGAAAGGGAAGCTTTGGCGTGTTGTTGGGCAATGTGCCATTTTACATTTTAGCTATGGGGTCTTCCCTTCAAAATTTGAACCGATCATAAACCTTTGCTGTACATCTTCAAAGGTGGGAGAGGGTTGGAAGGGAGTATAACCCCAAGAATTTCTAGATGGCTATTGTCTGTCATGGAATTTAATTATGAGATCGAATATGTTAAAGGAGAAATGAATGTAGTTGCTGATTATTTACGAAATCTGTGGGGACACAGGTACCGATTTCATCAGCAAAATTTATGTTGTTGCTTGATAGCCTGAGGAATGGAGCAAAACCTTGGGAAGTGATTCTGTATTGAAAAGAGTAGAATGTAAAATTATCAGTGGCTGGGATTTTAAAGATCTATCGCATACAACATCAATAGTTGTGTTTGAATTAATCTCTCATAGAACTAACATGAAGTCAATACTAAACACAGTAAGCCTACACAGAACCTTTCATAATTTACCAAGCCTCAGCCGAGGTCTTTTATTTAACACAAATTTTTAGATCACATATAAAAACATATTATATATACATTACTCCTCTCTTTCTTACATTCGCAGTGCAAAGTGGTGTTACTTTAGGACCCCCATGATTGAATATTCATGAAATACAATTAACAACACCTATTCCTTATTTGCAGGGAAGCGTGTCTCGCCATATATTCGGTCTACCATTTGACCATTATCCGTGGATGAAAAATAATATAAAAAATGTTGTTAAAAAAGTCAAAGTAAGTACATTTAAATATTCCACACCGTGGTGATTCGATGATTAACGTCACAATTGAATTTACACCATGAATTAAAATACATATATGTTCCTTACCTACAGGTTTGGACACAAAACTTTATTTTGCTCATTCTTTTGCATACTGGATCCGAGATGGACTAATGTATGCTAAAAACTGGTAAGCCATAAAGTAACAATTCACAATACCTTTAAAGTTTTTAACTGTATATATTAGTATCTTGATTCCAATATAGTTATACTCGCCCTCTTTTTTCTTCCCTCCACCAGTCCCCATATTTACAGTCCTGATGAGACCCGGTATTTAGAAGTGGGTCGAAACGCCGTCGACAAACAAAATAAGAGACAGCTTTGACTGAATTATCATATATTATTTACAAACTGTCCTTGTTAATTTTTCCAATAACCTTTTGCACCTTCATTATTTTTTGTTTATTCATGTTTGTGAGGTTATGGTTTTCTTCACTGGGGTTCACTTTGCACTGCGAATGTAAGAAAGAGAGGAGTAATGTATATATAATATGTTTTTATATGTGATCTAAAAATTTGTGTTAAATAAAAGACCTCGGCTGAGGCTTGGTAAATTATGAAAGGTTCTGTGTAGGCTTACTGTGTTTAGTATTGACTTCATGTTAGTTCTATGAGAGATTAATTCAAACACAACTATTGATGTTGTATGCGATAGATGATTATTTTCAAATTAGTTCCTTGTGAACATTGTTTTGTAGTACAGTGTACTTACCCGGTTCGCAGGGACATAAGGGTTGCTCTTGTAACTTTGAATAGGGATTTTAAAGATAGCAAGGATGTGGAACTTATGGAATTTTTCAAAATTAGAGATGAATTAGACTAAACAATGGGAATGTTATGAGAAGATGGCAAATTGTACCCCCTAAAGGTGTGAGAAAACATATTCTTGACATAATTCATGTTATGTTATGTTATGTTATTAAAATATTTCTAGAGCGCACTATCACCGATTGGTTGCTTGGCGCTAAGATCAGCAGTAACATGAACATAGAGGGGAGAGTGTTTATGAGAATGCTTGTCTGAAGAGCCAGGTCTTCAAGGCTTTCCGGGAGGATAGGAGGTCTTGACAATTCCGGGTCTCCACAGGGAGAGAATTCCACAAGCAGGAAGCGAGGGTGGCAAACCTACGACCTCCTGCACGCTTTAGTTTGAAGGAAGGCATCTGCAGGAGGCTCTGGTGGAGTGAACGTAGGTTGCGGGAAGGGGTGTATTTAGAAATCAGGTTGTTAATGAATGATGGACTTTTGCAGTATAGAGACTTGAAGATTATGTAGCCAGTCTTGAAGGCGCAGCGCTGGGCTACTGGAAGCCAGTGTAGTTTCCTTAAGAGGGGGGTGGCTGCCTGACGCCTTGGTTGGTTCAGGATTAGCCTTGCGGCATGGTTCTGTACCATCTGGAGTCGCTTAACCAGGTAGTTGGAAAGACCTAGGTAGATGGCATTTGCGTAGTCCAGATGGGATAGTACCGTAGAGATCACAACCTGGGTGATAGCCTCGGGTGTGAGCAGGCGACGTACATTCCGGATTTTTTTCAGTTGGAAAAAGCACTTGGAGACCACCTGACCTACTTGTGTTTTAAGAGATAAGTCGCAGTCCACCGTGACTCCAAGTGTTTTAGCTGACAAGGAGGGCGTTGGAGCTTGGCCCAATTCAGAGGGCCAGTAGTGCGGGCCCCAGTACTTGCCGCTTTCGCCGGTCAGGACTAGCTCGGTTTTACCCGGGTTTAATTTGAGCTGGTTCTGGTCCATCCAGGTTTTAATGAAGCTCATGGTAGACTGGAAGTGCCGTATGGAGTCTTCGGTGTTGTCGATGGTAAAGAGCAGTTGTAAATCGTCTGCATAGTTGAAGACTCTCACCTGGTTGTCTCTTAAGGTCTGAATCAGGGGAAGTATATACAGATTAAATAGGTGGGGAGACAGGGAGGAGCCCTGTGGTACTCCACAAGTGATAGCCTGTTTGACGCCCATTAAGTCACCAAGGCGTAGAGTTTGGTTACGGTCTGTCAGGAAGGATCTCAGCCAGCCGGCTGCTAGGTCCCGGATGCCGGCTTGTTCGACACGGTCGACCAAGATGTTGTGGTCGACCGTGTCGAAAGCGGCCGAGAGATCCAGGAGCACCAGGGCTTGTGGAGAGCGTCTGTCGGCACAGTCACGCAGGGTGTCCAGGACTGTCGTGACTACTGCTTCAGTCGAATGTGCAGGCCGAAAGCCTGCCTGATGGGGATCGAAGCAGGAGGATTCCTCAAGGAAGTTAGATAGGCATTTGGCCACGTGTGCCTCCAGGACTTTTGCCAAGTAAGGCAGCAGCGAGATAGGTCGAAAATTGGCTTTACAGGCAGGATCTGCCCCTGGTTTTTTTAGAAGCGGAATAACTATAGCTTCTTTAAAAGCTGCGGGGACTAGTCCAAGAGTCAGGGAGTTGTTCAGGAGTGTGAGGGCAGGGGCTGGGTGAGTCAGGAAGCACTCTTTTAAGATGTGGGGCGGGCAACTATCTGAAGGTGCACCGGATTTTACTCTTGACAGTAATTCCCGAAATTGGTCCTGGGTGATGGGTGGGAAACTACTCAGGGTGTAATGATTCGGCTTGATTATCATACCAGATGTAAGGGGGGACACCGGTCGAGGAATGCTGGCTTTGATGTCCAGTATTTTGTCAATAAAATAGACATTAAGTGAGTCGCAGAAGGACTGAGTGGGGATGATCTTGGGTCGAACCGTATCTAGATTAGTAAGGTCATTGAGGATAGAAAAAATGTCCTTGGATTTATTTGTAGACTCCAGAATTTTAGAGGAAAAGTAGGACGCTTTCGCCGCCAAAATGGCAGTCATGTATTCTTTCCTTGCTTTAGTGAAGGTCCTTTTTAAGTCAGGGTCGTAATTTCGGCGCCACTGACGTTCTAATTGCCGTAAGGCCAGTTTCCTGGCTTTTAAATCAGTGGAAAACCACCGGTTGGCGTCGGCACGTCTTGCCAATTTGATTTCCTTAAGAGGGGCATGAGAATCCCTGGCCATGTTTAGCCAGTTGGTAAGCGAGGAGACTGAGGAATTGATCTCATGTTGGGGAGGAGGGACGGTATTGGCTAGTAACTCTAAAAAAGCTGTTTTATTGAATGAATTCCAATTCCTGGCTAACCCGCCTCCGGCTGGTGCGGTGAAAGTCGCAGGGGTGATGCAAAGATTAAATTGAAGGAATGCATGGTCAGACCAGATGCATGGTAATATGGATGGAACAGTTGTGCAGGTGGTGTTAGACCACAACTGGTCAAGGATGTGGCCCTTGCAGTGAGTGGCGGAGGGAACTAGTTGGTTAAAGTTTAGGTTAGATAGGAGGTCCGACAGTTCGGCTGAGTGAGGGCCTTCCAGGGGATCTTTATACCAGTAGTTTAGGTCTCCTATCAGAAAGATTTTGGGGTGTTCGAGTGCTAAGTTTGCAAGTTGGTCGGCCAGATTCATAGGAAATGATGGCATCAGGGTCGGGGGTCTATACAGTAGGACACACGTAATTGTCGAGTCAGGGGTGGTAATCTTCAGCACAAGGTTATCTGTCCCCTCCAGCGATAGGCCAGTAAGAGAGGTGACAGTCAAGTTGGAACGGATAATAGCTGCGACTCCTCCCCCTTTCCCATTGGTTCGATCAGCGTGGATGATGTAATAATTGGGTGGGAGTGCCGCAATTATGTCGGGGGCAGAGTTGGGAGTCAACCATGTCTCCGTAAGCAGGAGGATATCTGGTTTCTCTGTGTCTAGCAGGAGGAAGATGTCCAACTGGTGTTTTACCAGGGAGCGGGTATTTAGGTAGAAGATGGTGAGCGGTGGTATGGGTAGGTCTGTCTGAGTGTGTTGTAGCGCAGGAGTGGTTAAGTGGCATCCTTTAGACAGGATGCCGTTAGAGCAGAGTCGGTTGAGAGTGTCCCTAGGTAGCAAGCCCTGTCCCTTGTTTCTGTAGCTCAAGAGGACGGACCTCGGATAAACAGTGGTACGGGCAGCATGGTCTGCCCCTGGTCCCGGCCGGTCGCGGACGGGCGCAGACGGGCTTGTCTTAGGCGCGTCTTTGGCGCGCCGTCGACGCGCCCGCTGCGCTTCCTGGGGGGGTTGTTCATTAGTAGCCGTAGAGGTGGGAGGGGCCGAGCACTGTGCCGCTCGCCTGCTCCTCACCTGAAGGTGATTGCCGCTAAGGTCCCCGGCAGCGCCTGAACGGCTGCGGTGGGGCGGGAGCAAAGGAATAAGGTGAGGCCCAACAGAGGCGTAAATATCACAACAGAGACACTTCTAAAAATTATTTTTTAAAGCGATCAAGTTTCACAGGTTAAAATAATTTTTAGCTAAGTAACATTAAAATCAAACGTTCATACCAGGTCCCGGCTTCCGCCTCAAGACCTCCACGTTGCATGCACACTATCAATCGGTGCACGCGCTGTGACTGGGCGTATTTATGTGTCCAGAGGTGGGAGGGGCCGAGCACTGTGCCGCTCGCCTGCTCCTCACCTGAAGGTGATTGCCGCTAAGGTCCCCGGCAGCGCCTGAACGGCTGCGGTGGGGCGGGAGCAAAGGAATAAGGTGAGGCCCAACAGAGGCGTAAATATCACAACAGAGACATTTCTAAAAATTATTTTTTAAAGCGATCAAGTTTCACAGGTTAAAATAATTTTCAGCTAAGTAACATTAAAATCAAACGTTCATACCAGGTCCCGGCTTCCGCCTCAAGACCTCCACGTTGCATGCACACTATCAATGAAGGTCATCCTGGGCAAGGAATGTCAAAACGAAGGTTGAGAGAATCTTTTTGGTGGCCTGGAGTTGATTCAGAGGTTGAGGCTTTGGTGAAGAATTGTCAATGTTGTTTAAACAGTGATAAATCTTAAGTGGTACGTCAATCCCCATTGGAGTGTACGAAATTTCCATCAAGACCGTGGGAGAAATTAGCCATGGATTTTATTGGACCAGTGAATAAGTTGGGGTTAAGAGATGGATTCATTCTAGTTTTAGTGGATTACTTTTCTAAATGGTTTACAATAGGGACAATGGGAGAAATCCATACTAGCAACGTGATAAAGTTCCTTGAAAGGATTTTTCTTGAAGAAGGTATACCAGGTAGTATAGTGACCGATAATGGCGTACAATTTGTCTCGAGAGAGATGCAGGATTATCTTGAAAGAATGAGTATTGTTCATGAAAAGGTAGCTCTCTTTAGACCTCAAGCTAATGGTCTGGTGGAAAGGGTTAATCGTATAATAATGGACAATCTCCAGTTATCCCTTGCGAATGGGTTGTCGTGGAGGGAGGAGTTGCAAAAGATGATGTGTGTGCATAGGATTACTCCTCATTCCAGCACTGGGATAGCTCCTTTTGTATCCCTTAAAAGGGAGAGAACCAGGTAAAAAAGAATGTCCTGTATGGTTGTGTAAGAAGGATAAGATATGGGTTGATCGTGAGGAAATGTTGAGGACAGTCGAAGCAGGTCAAGAAAAGATGGATACGTATAATTCTAAAAAGGGAGTTAAACAGATAATGTTACATGTAGGTGATTTGGTTGTGGTGCGGAAGAATGAATGGGTCCGTAAAGGTGAAAGCAAATATATGGGACCTTTACAAGTCAAAAGTGTGAAATCCAATGTTGTGATATTGGAAGATGATACTATGTGGAGTTTGGGAAATGTTTGTAAGGTGCCAAAACCATAGGATATTTTCTTGAAGAATAATTTTAAAATTTAGAATATTAATTCTCAAAGTATATTTATTTATGTATTATTAGATAAACAAAATGTTAATTTTCTTATCTTCTTTTTGGATTCTTATGATCTTGTTTTACATGTGTTTGTTGTTTTGTAAAAAAGGGAGGTATGTTGAGCTCTCCAGCCAGCAGATGTCATGGAACTGTTACCTAGTTACATGTAGAATGATGCGGGGAATGTTCTATGTGGGCAGTTGAAGAGAGCCATTGGATGTAAGGGAAGCTGCTCTCTGCTGGGATGCTGTTTAATCAATAAACCTCAAAGAAACTTCAAAGAAACCTGTGAAGGCTCTTCTTTTCACTGTGCCATGCTTGCTTGGTTCTAAGAAATAAATGACTAAACAATAATTTTAAACAAAGCGATTTGGTCTGAGTTAAGTCTTTAAGTGTGTGCAATCATTTGCTGATTGAGTGTGTACAACAAATGCTTAACTCTACTGTTAGAAATGGGATTTTTGGCAGGTTAGGGCATGTGCCAAAGCCCGGCAGAAACCGCCTCTCTAATCAGGATAAGGGAGTTACACTCCTAAAATAACACCTGCTCACCCTCTTGGTAGCTTGGTACGAACAGTCACGCTCATCTTGGAGGCAGTGTGTAAAGCATTTGCACATAACCAACAGTAATACAGTGTAAGCACTACAAAAGGACCCCACACCACTTTAGAACAATATCCAATATTTTGATATACTTAAGATAAGACCAAAAACGCAAAAAATCCACAATACAGTACTTAAAAATCTTCAGTTATCAAAATATGCTTGAAAAACAGTTCCTTGATGTTGATAGCTTCGTCCGGGGCTATCATGGCGTCGTGAGCAAACAAATCCAAACCGTTCTGGCTGACCTTGGCATCGCGGGCCAGCTACGGTGTCGGGAAGACCCGCAATCAGTACCTTTTAGAAATGCAGGGCGCCGACGACCTCTCGTTGAGCTTCCGAAAGCACGGCGTGCGCATGCATCGGTTCTGGAGGTCGGTGCAGGAGTCGTCAGAGCCCTCGTTGCAGATCGAACTCCTCTCTGTTGTAATCCGGAGCGCTGGCGTCGGCAGGTGCGGCGTGCAGTGCCCTTAGATCGCGGTGCGAGCAGCGGCTCGGTGGCAGCGACAGATGGCGTCGTCAGTGAGACCAGGGTCACGGTGCAAGGTGAATGTGGTGCTTGTCGCGGTGCTGGTAGGTCGCGGTGCAAGCAGCAGCTGCGTCGTCGTTGCTGAATCGCCACGAACCACAGTTCAAGCAGTGGCGTCTATTTCCGCGTGGAGCGGCGTCGTCGGGGAGGCAAATGCGTCGTCGTGAAGTGAGGTGGTTCAGAGTGCGGTGCCCACAGGTCGCTGTGCGAGCAGCAGGTCGGTGTCGGCGGTGAGACCAGGGTCGCGGTGCCCTCTGCAGAGCCTTCAGGACACAGAGTCGGCAGCAGCGGCGTAGACGTCATCGGGTTGCTTTTCTTCTGTTGCTGCACTAAACGCACAGTTCCCAGTGCTGAGGGCAGAAGAGCTTGAAGTTTTTGCTGTTTCCTAGACTTAAAACAGGGGGCAAGCTCTACCTCAAGCCCTTGGAGAAACTCACAAAAGTAGATTGCAGAAAGTTCAGTCCAGTCATTTCACTGCCCAAGACAGAAGCAACCACTGCATGCCTACACAACAAATCACACAGCAATGTGGCAGTTCCTCCTCACAGCTTCTCCAGCTCTTCTTCTTGGCAGTCTTCTTGGTCCAAAAGAGTTCTAAAGTTCAGGGGTCTGGGCCCCAATATTTATATCCAAAAATCCTTTGATCTCTTAGGCAGAGAAGAGAGTGTTTGTGCCCAGCCAAAACCAGTTCTGCCTTCTTTGGTGTGGCTTCCTGGCAGGAGGTGGAGACGGCATTGTCAGAGACAGACCAGGCCCATTCAGGTGCAAGGAAATCTCCTAACCCTACTCTGAATGCAGCCCAGGTCTATTCAGCCCTTTCCTGACCCACCTAGACTATCAGAGCCAATCCTGCTCCCAGCCCCTGTCATCCAAACCCCAGACACTCAATCCACAAACCCAGCAGAGGCACACTGGATGGTTAGGCAAGAAAATACATACTTTCTAAAAGTGGTATTTTCAAACACAGAATGTAAAAATCACCATCACTAAAATATGCATCTTTATATTCTGAGTTCAGGCATACTAAACTTCATTTTCCTACGTAGTTCTCAGGGCCAGTTATGTTTTTTTATAAGATGTTATAAACAAATTCCCCATTCCGTCCTATGGGGAACAGGTAGCCTTGCAATAGTGAAAAACGAAATTGGCAGTAATTCACTATCCGGACATGCCACACACACACCAGGGCATGTCCTACCTTTCACATACACTGCACCCTTTCCACAGGGGTACCTTAGGTCTACCTTAGGGGTGACTGACATGTAAGAAAAAGGAAGGTTAGGGCTTGGCAAGTGGGTGCACTTGCCAAGTCGACATGGCAGTACCAGACTGCACACAGGCTCTGCAATGGCAGGCCAGAGTTACATTTACGGGCTGTTTGGGTGGATGGCACATTCCAGTGCTGCAGCCCACCAACCGCATGTGATTTTACAGGCCCTGGTACACGCAGTGCACTTTTCTAGGAACTGACACATAAATCAAACAGGCCAATCATGGAAACACCAATCCATAACACAATTTACACAGAAAGCATATGCGCTTTAGAACTGATCAGCAGTGGTAAAGTGCCCAGAGTCCTAAAACCAACACAAACAGGCCAGGAAAAAATAGGAGGAAGAAGCAAAACGTTTGGGGATAACCCTGCAAAAAGGGCCATTTCCAACATCTACCCTCTGATAAAGCCTTACTGCTCGCCCACACTACCACAGATAGAGAGTAAGGTGATATCTACTTTTACCTCTGCCTACCTTTGGCGTTCCACTGGACTCGGTTGCCACTATACCTCATTTTGGTATAGTATATACAGAGGCAGCTTCCTACAGTTGGTGCATCAGTGGCAGAGTAGGAGGAACCCTTGTCCCTGCAGGACTCTAGTTAGACCTAGACGCCAAAGAACTGCTCCAGGGACAAGGTGATGTGAGTACGGAAGACCGCTTGCCCCACCAACTCACCCACAAAAAACATAAAGCTTTGCCACCACCTCTGCCTTCTGACCAAGGTTGGCACCGAGACGACACTTCTGATGCCCCGCCTCGAGGCCCAGCTCAGAAACACCCAGTCAGGCCTCCTGGCTCGGTACAGTCTCGGCAAAAATCCTCGTCAGAACCAAAGCCCTCTGGTTCTGAACAGAAATCTGTCTTGGAGCAGAAATCCTCCACGCCAAAAGTTGAACAGCCTAGGAGCCGAAATCTTCCATACCAAAATGCCAGCCCATGCCACCCAAACCGAAAGATGTCCCATACGATCCGAAATTTAGATATTATTCCAGCGAAAACAGATCCCAAAATAAGAGACTGTATATTAACCCTGAAAAAGGTCATATTTATACTAAGATACCTCAGAAACACAAGCTTCCTGATGAGTACACTCCTTACAAGATCTCTTTATAGAGGGAATCTGTTGCTACCTGTCCTTTTCATCCACCACCACCATCCCCCGCTCCACCTACAAATCATTTGCAAATCACACCTACGGATTTTCCACAATCTCACCATGATGACGATGATATTGATGATGGGGGTATACATTTACCAGTAGATCCATGGACTGATTACGCAATTGATCCTCCAACAGATAATGACCCAGATCTTTACCCTGCCAAGCCATCTCCTCCAGATGACAATGTATCCTATCAGGAACTCATTGCCAGGGCTGTACAATATCATGGGTTGGCACTGCACAAAGAATCATTAGAGGAGGATTTTTTGTTCGAGACTTTAGGATCCACACATAGGTAGTCACAAACACTTCCTATGCTTAAGGGCATGATGAGACACGCTTACGAACTTTTTAAAGACCCTGTGCGTGCACGCATCTTGACTCCTAGAGTTGAGAAGAAGTATAAGGCCTCCCCAACAGATCCAGTATTCATCAAGGGCCATTTGCCACTAGATTCACTGGTAGTGTCCAATGCTCGTGAACGGGCTAATTCCCAAATATCAGGGGACGCTTCTCCACCAGATAAAAAGTTCAAGCTAATAGGCTTTTTTGGCAAGCACATAGCTGCTCAAGCTGACAATCAGTGGCGCATTGCAAATATACAGGGCCTTTTAGCCAGGTATGTCAGGGCACACTGGGATGAAATGGAGCAATTGCTTTAATATCTCCCAGATGAGCATAAATCAAAAGCGCAAAATTTAGTTAATGAGGGAAAGCTAATGTTCGAGGCATATGAGCTGCAGATAACACACTTAGGATAGTAGATCCCCATCTGGTGTTGGGCTCGGATGCTTGCAAGTTGTTGTTGTCTTCGGAAGAAGTCTTTGGTCACGAGATAGGTGACTCCTCCCTTGGACTACAGTGCGCATGGGCATCCACTCCATCCTCAGATTGTTTTTTTCCGCCATTGGGTTCGGATGTAACTTTTCCACTCCGGTAGAAAACTTCAAAAACAAGCTTTCGAAGTGAAAAACTTTTACAAAACTACATCGAGGCACCTTCACTCGACATCGAATTCATCGGACCGGTTCCGGACGTCGTCGCGGGCGATTGGACCTATCCGCGCCGTGAGCCCTACGGCTCATGGAAAGGACGCCGTTTAAAAAATGCCCCCAGTGTGAAGCAAAATTCCCACACAGTGACCATCATAAGGTCTGAAACCTGTGCCTGTCGCCGGAACACGAGTCCAGCTGTCCAGCCTGCGCCGCATTTCGATCCAAAAAGACCATTCGGGATCGAAGAGCTCGACGCCATATTATGGCACACAGACCAGCCCCGGAACCAGAAAACATCTTCGATGAGGGTCCCGATGTCCCGGAAGAAGATTCTGAGGAACAAACCGGCACCGAAAGCTCCCAAGCTCAAAGACTCAACTTCGGCACCGAAATCTCGTGGAGAGGTGTGGCTCACTGGTTAGAGGCGGCAGACCCGTAAGCAGAGAATTGGCCAGGGACCAGGGTTCAATTCCCGACGCGGCAGGGTCGTGGACCAGGGTCAAAACGGACTCGATAATTCTCGCCTCGGTACCTACTCTAACCAGGAACACACTCGGCAACTCTGGGCATTAAGCTTGCCTTATCTCTACAACGGCCCCCCACAGACGCAGGGGATGCCTGGTTTCACCTTGGAGATACCCAGAAAGGGACCATCTCACAGGGATAGCCAGGACGGGTTCCCCAGCGGTCTATAGCGCCGGGACACCTCCTCGTGAGGTAGCTGTTCGCGCTCTACAAATATCAGTATTATTATTATTATTATTAAATCTTCATCGGCGCCGAAACCTTAATCGGCACCGAAACCACCGGCTAAGGACTATAATACACCTCCTAAAGCCAAAGACTCTACCGATCACCCAAAACCTCGATCGGAACCGAAAAAATCGGCGCCAATGTCTGTTCCTGAAGACCAATAACTTTTCCACCCAGATCCCACACAAAAAAGGATCTATATTAATTCAAAAACTGGACATGTCACTGCTGTACCTTGTGGGAAACGGAAACCGGATACAACACCTGCCCCAGTTCCTATAAAGAAGGACTCGGCAACATCACCAATTCCTCCTTCCTCTCCTGTACCACCTCCTACCCCACCCCCTCTGCCTACACCACCCTTACCTCTACCATCTCCATCACATACACCACCCCCACAGGATGATGATGATGACCTAGGGGGAGGGGGTGATCCGGGTGATCCTGATGATCTTAATGATCCGATCACAAATCCAGATACCGTACCATTGGACGACTGGGCATACCCTCTACCAGATATGCCTGACCCTACACCATATCCCTCCAAACCATCACCTCCAGATGACCACCTGGGGTTTGGACAACTAGTACACAGAGCAGCACTTTATCATGGCATCACCATGCACTCCGATGCACCCGAGGAAGACTTCCTCTTAGACACTTTTGCACAGTCTCAGAAGTCGGTTCAAATTTTACCCATGATTAAAGGGGTCATAAAACACGCCACAGAAGTATTTAAAGACCCCGTATGGGCCAGGGTACTCAACCCAAGAATTGAGAAAAAATATAGACCTGCCCCAGAAGATCCTAGTTACATCAAAGGACAGCTCCCTCTGGATTCTCTGGTCGTTTCCAATGCAAGGAAACGCGCCAACTCCCAAACTACGGGAGATACACCGCCCCCGACAAGGAATCCAAACTATTAGAGGCATCGGGCAAAAGAGTAGCAGCACAAGCCGCTAATCATTGGCGTATCGCCAACACCCAAGCCCTATTAGCACGCTACGATAGGGCTCACTATGATCAGTTAGAAGACCTGATACAGCACCTACCAGACCAATACAAGGCCCAGGCAAATGACCTTATACAAGAGGGAAAACTTATCTCAAATGCCTCAATTAAATGTGCACTTGACGCTGCAGACACTGCCTCTAGGGCAATAAACACAAGTGTACTCCTTAGACGCCATGCATGGCTACGCATTTCAGGCTTTAAGCCAGAAGTAGAAACTACTATACTTAGCCAACCCTTTAATCAAGAACAACTGTTTGGACCAGCAGTAGACACTGCACTTGAGAAAATGAAAAAAGACACCGAGACTGCTAAATCCATGGGAGCATTGCAGTCTCCACACCCACGTGGCTCCTTTCGACGCTCCTTCTACAGAGGAGCCTCCAAAAACATTGGAGCGGACACCTCCTCCACATTCAAACCCTCTACACAAACATCCCCCAGTAGAGGTTATTTTAGAGGAGGATATAGAGGAAACAACACCAAGGGACGAGGTCGAGGCAGTACCAACACTCGTACCTCTCCCGCCACGAAACAGTGACTTTCCTCCACTCCCCCCAGACCATTCCACTCCAGTCGGGGGAAGACTCAAACAGTTCCTACCTGTCTGGAACTCCATCACAACAGACAAGTGGGTAAGACAAATTATCCAGTATGGTTACTGCCTGGAACTCACCACTACCCCCCCCACACATTTTACCCAAGCAACGCTATATGTCACCAGACCAACTTACGCTCCTCAAACAAGAAGTGCTCTCATTGCTTCAAAAACACGCAATAGAACCAGTTCCCTTACAACATCAGGGTACAGGGGTATACTCACTATACTCACTGTACTTCCTAATCCCCAAAAAGGACGAGACGCTAAGACCAATACTGGACCTCAGACTCCTAAATCAGTACATATGATCACTCTTCAACAAGTACTCCCACTACTACAACAGTCGAAGGGCAATGCAATATGGATGAACTGGTCAGGCAGATTTGTGTACGCTTTTCCGCCTCTCCCACTCATTCCATTCGTGGTACGCAAACTCATGCAACAGTCTCTCAAGCTGATACTAATAGCTCCCACATAGGCGCGTCAACCCTGGTTCACAACACTGCTGGAACTCTCTCTAGTTCCACACCAAAAACTGCGCCTCTCCCCGTCCTTATTAACCTAGAACCCCAGATCCACATCAACTGAACCTAGCGATCTGGCTCCTGAAGTCCTAGAGTTCGGTTACCTCAACCTACCACCAGACTGCATGAATATTATAAAAAACTACTAGAGCCTGCTACGCTGCAAAATGGAAAAGATTTGCCATTTACTGCACTAACAATGATATACGCCCACTGGATGCATCCATCCATAACATCATTTGCTACTTACTACACTTGCAAAGATGTAATTTAGCGTACTCATCCATACGTCTCCACCTAGCAGCATTAGCAGCCTACTTACAAAATCGACAACACTTGTCATTATTTAGAGTACCAGCAATCAAAGCCTTCATGGAAGGTCTTAAAAGGATTATTCCTCCCAGATTATCACCCTCTCCAGTGTGGAACCTAAATATTGTTCTCGCAAGGCTCATGGGTCCCCCATTTGAACCTCTGCATAAATGCGAACTACAGTTCCTTACATGGAAAGTAGCGTTCCTTATTACTATCACATCCCTTAGAAGGGTAAGTGAGATCCAGGCTTTAACCATACAAGAACCAGTCCTACAGCTACACCGTAACAAAGTGGTTCTTAGAACAAATCCTAAATTCCTACCAAAAGTCATTTCTCCGTTCCATCTTAACCAATCAGTCGAGCTACCAGTGTTCTTCCCAAATCCAGACTCTGTAGCTGAAAGAGCTCTTCATACCTTAGACGTTAAAAGAGCCCTGCTTTATTACATTGATAGAACCAAATCTTTTCGCAAAACCAAACAATTGTTTGTTGCTTTCTCTCCACCACATTAAGGCAACCCCATTTCCAAATCCGGAATAGCCAGGTGGATAGTTAAATGTATCCAAATATGCTACCACAAGGCTAAACGCACTCTAACAGTTCCCCCTAGAGCGCATTCCACACGCAAAATAGGGGCTTCCATGGCATTCTTAGGAAACATTCCCTTAGAAGATATTTGTACGGCAGCCACATGGTCTACAACACACACCTTCACTAAACACTACTGTGTTGACGTGCAAGCGAAACAACAAGCTTCTGTGGGTCAGGCTGTCCTTAAAACTTTATTCCAAACTGCTGCAACTGATACAGGTGACCTCCGCTAGGGGAGACACTGCTATATAGTCTATCCTAAGTGTGTGATCTGCAGCTCATATGCCTCGAACGGAATATGATACTTACCAGTATGCATCTGTTCTTGGCATGTAGAGCTGCAGAGCCACACACGCCCACCCACCTCCCCAGGACCTGTATCTGTTCCAGCATCGTCTTACTTAGACATTACACATGGACATCCTTTCTTTATTTTTACAAACTCCATCATTTCCCATCATGGCGAAAAATAATCTGAGGATGGAGTGGATGCCCATGCGCACTGTAGTCCAAGGGAGGAGTCACCTATCTTGTGACCAAAGACTTCTTCTGAAGACAACAACAACCTGCAAGCATCCGAGCCCAACACCAGATGGCGATCTACTATCCTAAGTGTGTGGCTCTGCTGCTCTACATGCCAAGAACAGATGCATACTGGTAAGTAGCATATTGCTTCCAATTCTTCCATAGGGTGTGCTCTAGATGCTGCTGATACTGCGGCTAGAGAGGTCAACACTAGCATTTTGCTAAGGAGACCTGCTTGGTTAAGTATCTTTGGGTTCAAGCCCGAGGCCCCACAATTCATTCTCAACACACCATTTGATAGGAAACACCCTTTTGGTCCTGAGGTCGATCAGGCATTAAAAAAATGAAAAAAGGACACTGAAGTGGCCAGATCCGTGAAAGCGCTTAACACCCCCCCCCCCCCCCCCACCCCCCAACCATACCACACCTTCTGGGGGAAAAATTCTACAATTTCTCCCCATTTGGCAATCTATAACAACCAACAAATGGGTGATTGGAATTATCCAACATGGTTTTGGCCTGGAGCTTACCAGCAATCCTGCAAACATTCCGCCTCGCTCTCACAAATTGCCTCCAGAACACCTGCAATTGCTCGACCAGGAGGTGCAATCTCTTTTACTAAAAGGAGCTATTGAACCTGTTCCAGTACAGTGCGAAGGTTCAGGGGTTTACTCTCTGTATTTTCTGATTCCAAAAAGGACGGTTCCTTAGGATCTATTCATGTTCCGATTCACCCAGCTCATCGCAAATACCTCAGATTGGTGATAGCAGGCAAGCATTACCAATTCAAAGTACTTCCCTTTTGAGTGACTACAGTGACCAGAGTATTTAACAAATCTCTGGCAGTAGTCACGGCTGATCACAGGAGACAGCATAGTCACGTCTTCCCCTACCTAGACGACTAGCTCATCAAAGCGAACACTTAACAAAACTGTCTACGACCTACTCAAATGACAAAAGACCTACTTTATCAACAGGGCTTTACAGTCAATGCACAAAAATCTCACCTGCATCCTTCGCTGATGCAATGTTACCTAGGAGCCACGACAAGCTGCAAGCGCGACAACCGAGGCTCCCTCCAAGTTGTGCTTTGGGATCTGAGAAGCCCAACACCCGAGCAGCATCTGCACCAAAGGTGAGCCCTCCAGCATCTCCACGATCTGCGTGGGGCCCCTCTGCATTTTGCCACTCGACGCGCCTAACCGGTTGCTGGCCCGTTGGCTAGTGGCCATCTTGGCGACGAACTTCAAGAACTACACCGCTGGTCTGGTTGCTCCAGACTGGCCCTTGCTCCCCTCCAAAGGAGCAGTCCCTCTGACCTTGCTGGTCAGAACCATCAGCTTATTTTGTTCTCCACAACAATTGCTTTTGCCAAGGCTCGGTTGCTTCAACCAAGTCGCCGACACCGCCGACAGCGAGAGCCTGCGTGGGACAGCTCGTGAACCGACTCCTGGACGTCGTCGACCTTCAGGGACCACGTGGCTGCAGAGACAAGCTGCACCTTTCCTCCTGTTTGCACCCGACATCGCCTGGTACCCACCTGGTGCCACGCTGGTCACTGGCTAGTGACTGTGAACACTGTCCCCTCTGCTTACAGGTCTCCTACAACTCCGATCCACCCTTGGATCCACCGCATCCCTTCCGGACCGACCGCCTGCAGCATCTTTGTCTTCAGGCTCCATTGAACATATAGAAGAAACCCGACGCACTTCGAGACCTATGCACCCGCTTCCTGTGGGTGAGGTAAAGCTGGCACTCCGGTGCCCAAGTGTAGAGTATCATCTCTAGTGTCTGTGTTTCCAATCTTGAGTTCATAGTCCATCCGGAAGATCCTTTTTGCAGTAACTTTGTAACTTTTACGCACCCATTGAAAACCTATGGGAGCCCGCGTGTGACTATTTGCTCTGCACACGCAACCCATGGACCTCCTGGTCACTAACTAAAGTTAGCTCCTTGTAGGCCCAGCGATTCTAGAGGCCCTAGGCCTTTTCCCTTTTCTGTTCGTGGTACTTATACCACTATTTTAGTATATGGTTCGAGTGGCCACCAGGGCCTATTCATATAAAGTGCAACTTCTGTGTATTCTAACGTATTCTTGTTTAACGATTTGTGCTCCTGTGCTCATAAAGAGTCTAGGGGATACTTTGAGAAATAAATACATATATATTTTCAATATATATCTGTGTGGTGTCCTTTCATTGGTATAAAGGGGGGTTACATTTGGTAAAACAGCCTGCTTAACACGCTTTGACGAGTTTAGCCTCAAAGACTGCTTAGCCTACGCTACCACTAGGGCAGCTAGTCCGAAAAGGTTGACTTACAACCACACCATAAGGGTTGCTTGGCATGGTACAAGGTGGTCACTTTAACTAGTGAACATCATATACCAGGCCAACTTCTCACAATTACTTACTAATTTTGAAATTGTTGATGGTGATCTTAGGTCTTCTGCCCAGCCTGTCAGTGTATCATAGTTTATCCACTTTCCTCAAATTAGAATTTCTTTTTTGATGCATTGAGTTTATGGTGGTTTTCATCCAGGGTTCTGAAAATTATGCAGCTGCCCTTCACAGGTTCCGTCCTCGTGAAGGTGAGGAAATCGAGAGGATGAAGAGAAAAGCTGAAATATGGGCTAGGAAGTGAAGTGTATTCCATGAGTTTGCTTGCGTTTTGGAGAAATATCACAAACCTCTTCATTGTACGAATTGCAAGGCTACACAGGAGACTTTTGTAATGTTTGGTAGGTGGTTGTCTCCATGGAAGTGCAACTGGGAAGACCAACTTAATCTATCTCTTATAAGCGAGACAATCCCTTAAGTGTTGGTGCAAAAAGTCAGATCTTCTGAAAGGAGTTGGGTTGAGAACCATCAAGATCTACCATCACAGAATATTGTGCCAGATGCTTCCTGGGTAGGTTGGGGAGCTCTCCTGCAGATATGATCGGTATAGGGTCTTTCGTCAGACAAAGAATGCCTATTTCACAAAAATGTTTGGGAACTGAGGGCAACCCATCTAGCATTCCTACCTCCTCTGACAAAATCCTGATTCAGGCAAACGACAACATCAGAATATACTATAAAGCAAGGAGGCATCAGATCCATGGCACCTCCTGTGGAAATTCAGGTGATTTGGGATGGTCTTTTATCAAGAAACCTAACTATTCAGGTTGCCAGTCCTCCAGAACCTTCAAGCAGGTTTACTTAGCACTTTTTACGTAGAAACCCACAAATAAGTACTTGATGACAACGTGGTACACAGCATATCCTCGGACTGTGATTTTTCTCAAATAGAATTGTTTGCAACATTATAAAACTCAAAATGCTCCTTACCTTTTCACCAGTGCGGTAACCAGAAAGCCTTTGCAATGTCCTTTTTAGGTCTTGCCTAGGCAGGCATTCACTGTCTCGTCAGGATATGCTGTATCCACTCTGTGGGCTTACAGCCCGCCCATTGCTTTTGATTAGTTTCTTCTCATGTCCTTCCCAAAAGCTTGCTTCTGAGTGGGTAATCTGTTTTGTACCTTCTTCTTGTGTCTTGCTCCCTCCCACTGAGCAGTGGCCTATTACTTGTATCCTTTCAGTTTTGTCTATTTCAGTTCATGTATGCGTCTATTTTAGTTTCTTTCAGCCGTTTCGTTTTCGTTTTTCAGCTCTTGTTTTGAGAAGGGTCCTTTTTAGGTCTCGCTTGAGCCAGCGCACCTGTGCTGCTCTGCGAGGCTTTTAGTAAGAGCTTTTAAACTCAAAACGCTTGTGTGTGTGCTTTTTTTTTTTATCTCCCACTATTGGCCTTTGCATGCGTCTTTCTAAGAAAGACAGCACGCAATTGGCCCAAGGCGGGTGCATGTCTCGCCCTCTTTCTTCCCTGACCTAGGGTGCTCGGGAGCGAGCATCAGCGCTATCTGTTTCCAATTATCGTGCTCGCGTCAATTGGAAACAGATGGCGGTCGCTTAGGCTGTGGCTTCACACATGCTTTTCCGAGGAGATCTCTGTTCCTAACTGGTTTCATCCAATACAGCTCCATATGATGTTATTGTCGGTCAGTGACCTCTGCAGTGACTCGTGAAACGCTCTCCACTGCGTGCTGCCATTCACATTCGTGTCTCCCTCCGGTAACTGCTGAATGTGTTCATTTTTATTCCTACCAGCACGTTTCTAAACTGTCAGGAGCTCTGCGGTAGGTGGTGTCGACACTTAGGCAGCGAGTACATACACAGCTGCAGTTAATGCAGCCGGGAAGCGATCCCTGAGCCCATTTCATTGATTTAGCCAGTGCGGTGTGTTTTAGTTTCCCCTTCTTTTAATTGACGCTTTGTATTCCCCACCGAGTGCCTGGTATGTGGAAAAAACCTAGCCCGCAGGCATGTGTTTACACTTCCTTATTCCCATTTTTGGTACAGTCAAACGTGCTTTGCAACAGCAAGAGTTTCGTCCCGAGTGATCTAATAGACAGGGACCAGTCACCGGACGCGTGTATCCTGAAAGTCCTTGCACCTGCGATTGCGTTACACGTACAGAGTCCACTCCTCGCTTAACCCGGCGGAAATCAGTAATTGCCCATAGAAGTGTTTTAACGAAATAATAGGTCTGTTTATTGAATATAGACATCCACAGATCACACACACTCCCTGACTCTGCCTCTTATTACAAGACCATGCCTTTTAGTAACCTTGGCCTAAAATGACTGCGCTTCAAAACGTGGATTGATTTGTGTCTGTTCGACTGCTCTGGTGCACTCTCGTTACCATCTACGTTTGTGTTACTGCCACAGTCATTTTATTTTCTAGGGGTGGGCTAGACCATCAAATTAAGTGGGATGGATGAGCCATGGTTTGGCCCCAAGAGCCCGCACGTGAGCCGAGCCCTGAAAATAGTTGACATGGAAATCATGCAACACACTTTTCTCTAACACATGGAAGCATTTCACGTTAGTACATAGATTATTTGAAAATTATTTATTAAAAGTGGGAGTTTTTAAACATAAACTGAGTAACATTCCTACCTCCGTCCTGATGACAGTACTGTTAGTCAACTAAGAGGCAAGTCAGTTGTCAATTATACAACATATGGGGGTCTAGATTATTTTTTATAGCTGGAGCAACTTTATAGGCGTTTCAATGTTTGCATTATGTTAATAGATGTCATTTTCATGCCTTGTGTCATATGTCTCTTTGTCGGCGATTAGTGCTGTTTTACATGCCAGTAACCTGGGATTCGAATTTCTGTGGAAAGCTGCATAACATTTCCAGCACCATCACATTCAGATATAGTAATTAGCTAAAGAGCGTTGCATTTATTTTCAGTCGAGACCTGTTTTCTCTTCAGTCACCGTCCTCTGCCCCCTAAAACAGGCCTCTTTGTATCGAATTGTGTGTAGGTTTATGAGCAGAAAGCATTCACTTTATTTTAATTGTTATAGATAGTGGACTAATTATAATTGGTTAATGTGCTGCGCATATGTAAATATATATGTATACACATGTGGAAATGTAATAGCTTGCAATATGATTTCTTCTTTTTGTTTTTTGTGAAGAACTGTCTTTTTACATTTTAAAAATAAAAATCACTCAAATTGTGCAATGTTGTCTAAAGGGATGGCATGGTCGTAAGACTGTTTCAGAAACCTACATGATGGGTTGGTTATGAAACGCCAGCGCACACCCTTGTATTGGAGTTTAAAGGTCTTTGAGGAAATAACTGTGGCGTTTCTACTGTAGCATCAACAACGTAGAGAATGACACTACCAGCTTAAAATGGAGAGCTACTTATTCTGCTATTCCTTCCTCAAACTGATAATATCTATATTTTTCTCCCCGTTTTTGACGCACTTGTTCATATTTGCACAGATCGGTTTGCTCAAATACCTTCAGTGTCTATCATAAATGTGTTCTTTATGGCACGAGAACTGTTGTTCCAGGTTGTTTATTCAAAATCTTTGTCATTTGTTGTAACAAGCTGCATTTGCTGCTTGTTTGTTAATGGTATCTCATCAACGCTTAGTGCTTAAACATTATTTTAATGGCACTGCTGTGAGCGTGTTTTCTTTGAATATTGTCAGAGCTGTAGTTGGTTATTAAGGGCTTCGCAGTAGCGGAAAATAGTCTTTTCACCATTTTCATTTCACTTCAGGCATGTGACCTCTAATTTAAAATCACTGATGAGTTTGGGTTTGTCGCACCTGCAGTTTTAATGGCAGCACGTTTTCAAAGAAAAGTTTTGATGGAATGAGTTTGAAGATCCGTTGGTGTGTGTTGCTACCTTTGGCAAGGCCGTGTGACTGATGCCGGTACCTGCCGGTAACCTTAATAATGGAAGTAGGAGACAGATTAATAGACACTGGTGAAGCCAATAGGTCTGGGTTTAATATACTAAAACATGTAGCATAAGCACAATGAAATCAGACAAGAATTAAAAAGCAGACTTTGGGAGGTGTCCACAGTTGTAAAGTCGTATCTTATGCAGTTCAATGCAAGCACTGGAGGAGGTGAAAGGATACATACACCCGAACAGCCAGCGGCATTAGGTGAGTAATGATTTACTTCGGTGGGCTCAGCCATGAGGTGATTGCCAAAGTCTGAAGTCAGTGACTGAACGAGGCTGCTTGAAGATTGCCAATGGTTGAAAAGGGTGGACCCAAAGCAGTATATTGTAAGCAGCAGGTCTGTTTGACAGCTTTGCTGTTCAAACGTGAACAAGAAATCAGGTCTGAAACTTCACGTTATCCAGCTAGGCAGCCATATCTCAAGCTGGTCGCAGTGTGAGAAGTCATTTCCTTTTTTTCCTAGAGTGTTGGTATGCTTTTATTAGAACTGCTAGAACACTACTTAACAAGAGTGCTATACTGTGAAGGTTGCAGGTCTCTCACATCTCAACATTAATACTGCACCTTGGAACGGGCAGTACCAACACTTCTTAGCAGCGATGCTGTCCTTGTACTAGAACAGTATGGGAATGTCCCAGCAGAGCTGGTAGAGGTTTAATGGAAAGCAAGCTACACTTCTCACGAGGTTCCAAAGGCGAAACCTATTGGCTATGCCAATGCTTGTTATTTTTGTGGTGTTGATGCTCCTAGCACAGTTTCAGTGAACACCCCTGTAAATCTTGTCCTTATCTTGTCACATTTGCTGTTTTCTGAGGGGGCCTGTTCCTTTCACCCACCCCCTCCCTCATCACTGCCTGCCTCCTCCGTCGTCAGCCGCTCTTTCCGTCTTCTTCCCGTCTCCTCCCCTCTTTCCGTCTCCTCCTCTCTGAGTCCTGGTTTAGCTCCCCGGCCCCTTGTTACACTGCGTCCAATGGAGAGCTACATGCACTTTTTAGACCGCCAATCCTCACACAAAGGCACAACGCATTAACAATAATTATCGCACCCATATATGCAAACCCAAAACTTAACAGCTATGTATTTTATAATAGGAACGCTTAGTGCACAATCTTGTAGCTACCACAAGTGTTCCAAAAGTTAATGTTGAGGAGCAAGGAAGGCAGCTGTGCAAGCAGTCTACTTCATCTTCTTAAGCGCTGCATCACATGACTCAAGTTCGCTTATGGGTTGCAGAGTCGATGCTGCTAGAGGTGATTGATTCACAACACTTATTCACACTTTAATGTCAAACCGCATCAGCAATACTCCAGCTATCACCTCTATCATATGTTGTGATGGCACTGCCTTAACAAAATACAGAGCTTTGCTGCCTTTCAGTTAGATTTATATATAAATACCTTACACGTACAACTTCTCTATTTAATGGAGGCTAAATGAGACCTTCCCCCCTCTTACTGAAAGAGGCACGTCTCTGTGTTCTCTGCTAAAATGGCTTAACAAAAGCATGTGCCAGAACTCGCTGAACCCATGCCAAAGGGAGCTTATGTAGTCTGCAGTAATGGTTACCAGTGCCAGTGAAGTAGTGCAGGGCATTAATGCTTCAGCTGACTAACATCGACAAAAACCAAAGCCAATAGGTTTACCGTGATAGACATAACATCCAACATACATCACTTAATCCCCAAAACATTTAAAACAATTTTATTAACACAATCTACATTTACTATGCACACATCTACTGTAGAATAGAGAAAACAAAAGTAGAACCTGTTGCAAAGGTGAAAGCTATTGGCTTTGCCATTGCTTGTTTATAGACCAGTTGGAGAGATTTCTCTTCACTTTACTACCAGTTCAACTGATTCTATCAGTCCTGCTGGCACTCGGGTACTCTAAAGCGAAGATGCCCCAAAATGGCCAAGACAGTCGTGGTCTCTTGAGCTTCTTCATTCAGCTTTAAAACCGCACAGGAGGCTGTCATGCAAAATTACTTTACTAACCAAGATACAGGGGCAGCTACACCATTCCAATGTGATATCCTTGAATTTGGTTGCATGGCTTTAGAATTCTAGGGCGAGTGACTGTTTTTCTAGTGTTGCTTGGGAGCATTTTGAGTTCTTTCTGCGCACCTTCAGGGCGTGGAAGCAGGATGCAGTGACTGTGCTGACTTGGCTGGTCATATCCATTTTTAGGTCTCGCTGAGCCCAGCGCATGCGCTGGCTCGGAGAGACATTTTGTATGTTAATTTTCAAAGTGCTGCTGGCTGGCCTAGCGCTTGCGTTCATGCGACCGTGCTCGCGCGCCAGCCTTCAGCAGCACTTTGAAAACTCGTGTGTCATCGCGATCACTTTCGCTTTCAAAGCAATCGCAATGACACACGTGCGAACACAACTCCCGCTTCTCCCCCTCCCCCACCACAGATCGCGTCTCGCGGCTGCTCGCGCACGGCCAACGCTTGTCATTCTTTCCTGCTTCCCGCAGGGTGCACTTTTATACACAATGGCACGTGGCAGGGTACGGCTCTGCATCATTCCATACTGATCCAAATTTACTAATGGAAGCCATCTATTAAGTAACTTGGCAACTGCTCAGCCTGCTCGTTTCAGCTGTACTCCCCTTTCTCCACGCACTGTCATCGTTTAAAAGGTCTTCTGCCATTTCGGTTCCCTGCTGCTCATTTCACCGCTTCTCTTTTAACGCACTACTATTTTATCATTCTGCAATCCTCCCACAATACACACACAACCCTTGGAATCATTTCCAGTCAGCGTTCACTTAAGTCCCCTGGAAATATAAACACACCACTCACGTCTTGTTGTTTCTTTTTTATTTTATTGGCCACTAAATATATTTTTTGAGTTTGGACGGTCGTTATCCAGGCCATTGGGATCTGTTTATTTATTACTAAAGTGATGATTGCCTAATGTTCTGACTTTCAGACTGAACTTAGAAATATATTGGAGGCTATTAATATAAAGAGTTCTTCCGGGCAGTTGGAAGCTCACAGCTACACACAGTTGCCCTGTTTATCCTCAAGGATGCCAGTTAGGTACAAGAACTTGAAACTCCTAATGTCTCTCTCAACCGTTTAAATGTACTGGTGCCATGGTGTACCAGTTGTCATGAATCAGTAATTAATATAAATGATTGAATACTCTAAATGTGCATGTCGTGTTACAGTGTGGACTCAGTTGCTACAAGAACCTCTATTTGGCAGTAGTAAGTGTCCAGAGAATTCCGATTTGATAGGTTTTTTTCTTTTATTTTTCCTGCTTTGAGGTGGTTGGCCTCTTTCTAGATGACCATAGGCATTACAATGTTTCCCGCTTTCGCTCATAGCTTATCTGATCCTTTGAAGGAGAGGTGATCATGTCAGTGTTCAAATGTACTGATGATGTTTACATGTGAAGTGAAGTGGGGGCCTTCTCTGGTACTTTGTGCAGCTTTTGCTACTGAGATATATGGCTTGTGGAAAGTGATCTTGTCTATTTCTGAAGGTTATATAGGCTGGGTAAGTTTAGAGACGGCCTTGCCTATGAGTGAGAAAATCAGTTAGTAGTTGTCATGTTTAGCATAATCATCTGACAAAATTAATCGTTGTCTCTCTCAATTATCTTCTACCTACTTAGGGGCTTTCTCTGTCGGACTGAATTTGAGGAAGACCAGGTGATTAAGCAGTTCTAACCCTCACATATTTGTCACCTCATAAACTAAAGCCCTCTTATTAGCGGAGTTGTATTCACACTAGTCTGCAGGAGTGGTCAGGTGCTGTATCCTGTGGCATGGTACATAATTGTCACAAGGAGTGATGATTTTGAGTTCGTTATTCTTGGAATGCCTTTTATTATACGAAATGCAAGCCCTTTGTTAAAGGATTAACGACGCTCTGACTTTTCATTTGATCTCCAAATTCTTGTAGACCAGTGTGTAGCCTAGGGATATCATTTAGGTTAATGGACAAACTGAGTACAGGGCAAATCATACCAAGGCTATGCATATTCCTTTCTTCCACGATCTTGTGAATGTGAAAGGCTTGTTTAAGAATGGATCAGCTGTTGATCAACCCTTCAGGTTAGTGCCTCTGTTGTATGCCATGCGATGGCCTTGTCTTTTCCTGTGTTTGTGTGCGCAATGAATGTTTGTAATCTTGAAATGATATTTTAGCAAGCAGGTTTTAGAGATCCGTTAACTCCAAGGCTTCTGTGGAAGTTGTAGGACTTGAAAGACCCTTGCACAGAGTCCATGAGAGAACCTGCTCCTCATTTTGACTGTTTTGAAAGACCCAGTATATTTTCTGCTGCTAAAGGCCTGTGTCGCCCATCTACCTGCTAGTACTGTCCTTCAGTGTGGCATGTTATTAACAAGAGTGCTAGATTCTGTTAGAGCTTTAGGGGACCACCCAAAGTGATACTGTTTAGTGCAGGCAACTACCAACAGTAGGAAATTGCAGGCCTTTTGTACGTGTATCTTACTTTGGAGAGTGCCTACTAACTCACCCTGTTAAATCCATGTAGTGAGTTAGGTTGTCCCTCTCACCTCCTCAAAGAACGTTACGTGTGACTGTGAGCACTTAGTTACAAGTGAGGTGTATAGTCAAGTTGTGAAGCACCCAGTATATATGAAGCCCTGAAG
The DNA here is from genome assembly GCF_964204655.1 of Triturus cristatus. Taxonomy (NCBI): domain Eukaryota; kingdom Metazoa; phylum Chordata; class Amphibia; order Caudata; family Salamandridae; genus Triturus; species Triturus cristatus. The sequence goes on along the minus strand of NC_140579.1, from coordinate 828,879,875 downwards.
GTTTTACAGTGCTCCATAATGTAAATGGAGGCAAAAGTCATTGTATCCCCTTTTCCCGCTTGCTTTGCTGCCCTGCTGTATTATAGCCTTCTTCATCCTTTTGGAATAGACTGTGAAGCACAGTACACTGCTTTTTAATACACTCTCCCAGAAAGGACCTTTCATGTACTGATGGAAACCTTAAATCAGTTCTCGCAGCCTAAGGTGTGACCTGAATGAGAGCAATACCAAGACTTTGGCTGGATGATCTAGATGTAACTTGTCTCATAAAAATGAAATGCTGCATCCTGTGCCTTCTTCTGTGAGTAGAGAATGTCTTCCTTAAATGCACAAGTGTCGCAGTCGCAGAAAAACTGCCTAATGGTTGCCATAGAATTGAGGCTGTGTGAAAGCGAAATGGACTTTGTGAGCATTGGGTCCCCCTAAAAGGTAGGGTGAACATTTAGTTTGATTGGACATTTGTGGCTGCTAACTGTCCCCAAGACTGGTATGATAGCTTCTCATTTTTATCCAGTGTTTACCGTCTAACTCACTGAATCTGTGCATACCACTGTAGAGAAAGCAATGGATCAGAGTCAAAATCCATCTATGGCTGTCTTCCTTTAATGGAGTGGGAGCAAATACAAAGGTCGGTAAGAAAGATTTATGGTGCTAAGATTTGCTGAAGAGAAGTTAGACTGTTTTGTATGCTCATAACCAGTCATGCGCTGCTAAACCTATTTGGCCATGATGCAGTGAAATGGTTTGTGCTGCAAAATCTTACTGAAACTGGAAATGATGTTTGATTGCTCAGTCTGTCTCAAAGTAATCACGTGAGCCACTTGCTCATGGAAGTGTACCACAGGCTTGAAGCTGGCATTTGACCCTCTGGGAATCACCCCATGTGGTGGACCCATTTCTATTGTGAGCCTGTGCACTCTGTATTTTAAGGACTAAGTGTTGCCTGGCAAGAGACACCTCTTGTGGTGGCCATCACTATTGTTGCCAGGCACCCAGCCAAGATGAAGCCAGTGTGTGAGCCTCTGGAAGGCACTCAATGAAGTTATCTTATATATTTTTAAGTCCCTGCTTTCCCCAGCAGACATGAGGTTATGAGCGACCCTGCCAGTGGCACCCCTTGTAGTATCTCATCACACCTGTGTACCTTCTGAAACCTGATGAAGGGCTATATATGTGGTGGCATCCTGGAGCGATGACCACAAGCTACATAGAAGATGCGGTCTCTGCTGCAATCCCACAATCTTCCTCTGCGATTGTGACTGTCTGGCACTGCCCATTCAGCACTAGTGCTTCCAATTGCACTGTTCAGGCTGATTGACACTGAGCAGGCCTTCCTCTCAATGCTGAAAGACACTGTTCTGCTTCTTGACCTCTCCAGCCTCTGCAGGCCTGGCTAGTCCACACACTGCAGAGATCCTGCTACCACACCCACCCCTCACCCCAGTGTGGCTATGAAATCTTACAAGAGACTACGAACAGTAAGAAATGCACCAACTCAAGAGCAATCGTAGATAGCAGGTAGAGTGCTTGCTTAATCCTAGGCTAAATTTGGAATTTGTGTATTGTTACACTAATTCCCATTTGTACCTCTCCCCACTGATTTGCATGGAAGCTGGTGTGATAGTATTTACTCTACGTTTTATCAGACATGCCCCTTCTAAGATGGCGCCCATATTCATGAACATTTCACATGTAAAAGCCCATCACCATTGTCATCCTCAAGCAGCGCCCATTCATTAACGCACCACTGACGAGCCACATATACACCCAAGATGGCCGCCATATTCGGGGCAACCTTCCTACCCATCCTTCCCCCCCCCCCTCCCTGCACGTCACTTCCGCAGATGCGCGTGTGTTCAAATGCACCTCCCGGCTCCACCGCGATCATCTGCGGCAAGAAAAGAGGGGTAGGCACACGGCACTCTTCGGCATGATTGACTGTGAGTATGTTAACTGCCACGAGAACCACAGCTCAGGTGAGATGATGAGAATTGGATGGTTTAACGAACAGCTGATCGTTTTTTTTTCCCCGAACACATTCTCTTCACAGATTTTCATGCGCACCTTTCTCTGACCGCCGGCGTGGCCGATCATCCTGACTACAGGGGTAGGCGATTTCCTCGCACTTCACAACAGACGAGCAAGGCACGATACTTAGTGGGGCACTCTGCATTGTCTTTCCTCACAAACAGCACGATCATAATCACGGCAGCCTCTTAGAAATGAAAAAACGATCTCGACGGCAGCCGTGCCACCTAGGTCATTTTACCTCATGGCCATTCCCATCTGTGACCATGGGCACCATGATCTAAGTTGTATGCATGCATAAACGATAAACCACCCTAGGCATATGCCACCTCACTAGGGTGATGGACCACCTGTATGCATTAGCACACAGGTTCACTAAAGGCACATTTGTGAGTTATTGAGCATCTGACACAGAGCGTGCCCTTTTAAACAACGAATACATGATGCATGAGAGCGAATATATGTGTCTCTCTCCCTTTGGTCCTCTTCCCTTTTATAGGTCTCGCTGAGACAGCGCATGCGCTGCTCTGCGAGAAATTTAGTGTGTGGGCTTTCAAAGTGCTGCCACAGGCTTTTGGTGGCCCGGCGCTTGCGTTCATGCGCGCGTGCACGCGCGCAGCCGCCATGTGGGTTTCTGTCAAGTCTCATTAAGCCTTGCGTGCCTCTCTCCGCCTTGTTTTATTTACTTTTTGCGCGCGCGCACACAATTCCTGGTCGCGGCCGAACTTCTTGCTCGTGAAGTTTGACTGCTCGCTTTTCACGGTTATGCCTGGTTGCAAAACTGAGAGGACGCATAACGTATAAAGGCGCCCTGCTTCTTCTTTCAGATTCTATTCTGAGCAAAGTTGTTTGCTGCTAATTTACGGCTGTGCCCCCTCCCCTCTAACATGCTCCTGCTCCCATCCCCGCCTCCTGCCAAGGCTGTCTGCAGAACAGAAGAGTAAAATGAAAGCAGGGTAACACCTCTTCTCCTAGAATGACAACGCTTTGATGGCAGGACTAACTGGCACGTACTGGCTCGTCGACGGATCACTGACCCATTCCAAATTGAAATGCGCAGTCCTGAAAAACATTCAAGCGTTGCCTCTCATACCAGCTGGCCACATGCAAATTAAATGGGTACACGCGAAAGCTGTGCCAAAACAACTAATGCAACGCTTCTCCCTTGAGATGCACGAAGCGGGACTATATTTGGCTCCCGCGCGAAGCTTTCCGTGGAAAAAGAAATAATGAAAGCCTTGTTTTTTCCATAAAACTAGCTAACATCTGCAGCCAGCAAATGGTTAAGAAAAGTAAGAGATGAGCACACAAAAAAATCATTGCACCGCGTTGAGATCCTTTAATCTACTTTAGTGTTGAACAAAGGTGGCGTGAAGTAGCTTTGCTAGCTGATGATATTCAGTCACATAAATTATGCATTATTATGGTAAAGTATTGCTGCAGAGTAAGCCTTGGCTGTATTCTTGTGCTCTCTCGCCCTCTACTGGCTGCTTGACCAAATGCAAGCACCTACCCCGGTTTGCAGAGCTGGAGACGCACTAACTAGCTTTCCAGGCTGAAACTGCTTGTTGCCGCAGGATGTGGTTTTAAACCCTTTCACATATTGACAATCCAGTGTACGATCAATGTCTATATATGTCTTGCATCTTATAATTTTTTTTATTATGTATTCACATCGTTTCCGTTTTGAGCTGGCTCACTATAGTGATAATGCTGACTAGTTCAGACAAATATCTGTTTTCTTCCTTTCTCTGCAAGACGCTGCCCAAATTGTGCTGCATCGGAGAGGGGTGTAAACATGTGTAGCATCTGAAGCAAATGTAGTGCTTCAGTGTTTACTTCTACCGCTCTGATTTTGACTATTTCCACAGCATCCACAGTAACATATTTTCCCAGCAGAACTTGAAGTCATCGCTGATACTTTAAAAAAATGAAATACGTAACCAATTACTAGGTACAGTAAGAAATATAAAAAGTGTTGGAAGAAATAATGATCTGTTTTCAAGGCTGCCCTTTCCAGTCTGTTAGTCGGGTTCGTGTGATCTCTTCGTACTCTGCATGTGTTAGATTGGTGAAAAACAGGTTTCCCGCAGCAGAGGCCAGCGGAGCTTCACAGAGTCCACCTCTGTTCTTGGCCGGGAGACAAAATCAAAGACTTTCTTACACAAGCATTGGCATAGCCAATAGGTCTCGCTTTTGGGACCTTATAAGTATTTAGGTATGTAGCACAATATCCTTGGTGCAACAACATAAACTGTTGCATGGCTAAACACTTATAAGGTCCCAAAAGCGAGACCTATTGGCTATGCCAATGCTTGTTCTGTTTATTTTCTGAGGTTCCTGACGTGGATTCTGTATGTGGGTTAGAGTTCGACCGAACACCAGTTAGAGTCCCATGGTGAGGTGTTATGGTAGAAGAACACTACATTTGTCTGGTCAGTATTGAGCTTGAGACTGTTGTCTTTGATCCAGTTAACTACTTTGATCATGCAGGCGCTGATCTTGGTTTTTTGTGTTTAGGGTCTTGTCTGAGAGGGAGAGTAGGAGTTGTGTGCCGTCTCCCTAGGATAAGATGTTAATGTGTGCGCTGGTGACACTTTTCAAAGGGATCATGTTTTCGTTGAAGCTGGGCTGAGCAATGAGGCACCCCACAGATGAGTTTGTGGGCTTCCAAAGAGGAAGGTGCTAGGCAGACAGCTTGTGTTTTATCAGTTAAGGAGCAGATTCAGCAGAGGGTGGGTATTGGATTCCAATACAGTGCAGGCGTCTGATGAGGTTAGGGTGTGAGACCGTGGCTAATGCGAGAGAGAGGTCCAGGACAATGAGGGCTACCGTGTCTTCTTTGTCATAATCCTTTTGTAGTGGCAATGAGTTATGTTTCTGTCCTGTGGTTGGGTTTGAATCCGGACCACAAGGCGTTGAAGTCTTGGTTGCAGAGGTGGTCGGTGAGGTGTCTGTTAATTTGTTTCTCTAAGACCTTTGCAGTGTATAGTAGGAGGGAGATGGTGCAGCAAATGATTTCTTGAGTAGGGTCATGATGGTGGCATGTTTGCAGGTGACGAGGAATGTGGCTGAATCACTGGAGGCATTGAGGATGGGTGTTAGTGCTTCGTTGATTAGTAAGAGTCCTTTGGTGAAGGCATGGTGGGGACCCAGGTTAGAATGAGCCCCCAGGGTACCCAGGGCCTATGTTCTTTCCCTAAAACTGCATTGAAGCCTAAATCCAATTGGCATCTCTGGCTACAGGTCAGCCATTGGTAAATAGTACTGCAGGTACCCAGGGCACCGTGACCAGAGAAGGCTTCTAAGGGCTGCAGCACTTATTGTGCCACCCTTAGAGGCCCTGTACCCTGACACACACACACTGCCTTTGCAGGCTGCGTGTTTTGGTGCAGAACAAAGTGAAGAGTCGACATGGCGCACACCTCTTAATAGGAGCCTCAATATGATGTAGTTTGGTTCAATACGTGCTGTTTGGGCTTGGCACGTCACCAGTGAGCACGCAATATTCAAATGAAGTTGTATGTTTAAACAGGAAGAACTCGAGGAGGAAATGGTGTGCAACCCGTTCCATATGATGTTTAGGTTTACCCCATCGAGTTAGCACCCATAAAGACCAAGTAACTTTGTGGAAAATGTAATCGGCATCTCCATGCAAGGTGTAACATCTTGGTTCATAAAGCACGTTTATTTTTAAGGGAGTCAGATGAACACTAAAAATGACAACACAAGATTTTGGACATACTATTAACCTTTAGTATCAACTTCTTTTCAGATTGCACTATTTTAAAGGCACATGCTATTTAGAGCGACGGATTAATTCAGCGATGTTACAGGATTCAAATAAAGTGCATTGTGGGAGTTGTAGTATTCCAGGCAGGCTTGGGCGGCTCAATTGGAAGTTATGACGTGGGATTAAGGAGAGGATACAGGAAATCAGGGCGGAAGGCTGCATTTAAAGCAGGGTGGTATCGGAGGAGATGAATTTTTCGTTTTACAAGAAGGGAGAGTGATTACGTTTCAGCAGGTATGTGAGGGGACATTGTCATTGGATGTGAACAAGTCGAAGGGAATAGAGAAGGAGAGACGATGGGAAGGAAGGATTTGGGGTAAGAGATAATACAGCCAGGAAGTTTCTAAGGGTTTTCTAAGGGAAGGTGAGTAACGGATATGGAGGAGGGTGGGAATGAGGTTAACAACGTCGCAGAAATGTAATCCTAGTATGAAGGATGGCGAAGTATGTGAATGGAAGTCTGGTTGGGGAAGCTAAAGAGGTCACGGTTAGGAACTAATAAGCGAGTGAGTAGATTGTGGGGAGGGAGCCCAGCCACCAAAAAGAAGAGGGATATTTAGCGATACACATTAGATAGCATGTGGGCGGCAGTTAGGAGAATAGTCGTGTAATCTGTAGATAATGTACATTATAATGTGTTTGTTTACACATATGGAGGCATGGTTTTTAAAGTATGTTTCATTGTTATTTACAGTTTCCCCTGACGAAGGACACAATGTGTGGTCCAAAATGCATTGGGTTACAATAAACTGCTGTTAATTAATCTCGCCTTTGTACGTGTTTTGCAGAGAGAGGTTCGGATGGCCCACCAAAACATGAGAAACTTGGGAATTCGCAGTTCCTTGCATGAAGATGTGTACATTCAAAATAAAGTGAGGATGAAATATCGTGCATAATGGATTAAAAAAAAAAGGAGGAAAAGAGAATTAAGTACTAAGTGACCTATGCAAATGCAGAAGTATAAATGCTGTCGCCACTGGAATTGGGGTTAATAGGAGCCCCAATATGATGTAGTTTGGTTCAATACGTGCTGTTTGGGCTTGGCACGTCACCAGTGAGCACGCAATATTCAAATGAAGTTGTATGTTTAAACAGGAAGAACTCGAGGAAGAAATGGTGTGCAACCCGTTCCATATGATGTTGCACATCTCTGTGTGCCATGCTTACAACCCACTGCCCTGGCATAGATCAGTCACCCCTCTAGCTGAGTGCACTATACCAGTGGTGAGGGTACAGGTGCATGGGCTGTACCCCTACTGTGTCTAAATCCATTCTTAGACATTGTAAGTGCAGTGCTACCATTAAGAGTATATGGTGCTGGGAGTTTGTCATTACGAACTCAACAGCACCATAACAGCTAAACTAAAAACTGAGAAGTTTGGTATCAAACTTCTCAGCACATTAAACCCACACTGATGACAGTGGGGATTTAATGAAAAATGCACACAGAGGCTATCTTAGAGATGCCCCCTGAAAACTAACCTACCACTAGTGTCCAGGCTGAGTGGCTGCTTTCAGCTGCCACCACCAGACATGTTTCTGGACCCCTGGGTCGAGATCCTGCTGCTCTCTGGGGCCTGAAAGAATGCACATCCTGGGACGAGGTGCCAAGCCTCCTCACCCAGGATGGGTAGGGTTCACGAAGGGGAAGCTTCAAAGGCTTGCCGCCTTTGTGAGCTTCCCCAGGCCACTTGCTGCTCTCAGCAACTGGTCCCCACTGGTTCTGACCTCCACTTTGGGCGGGAGAACCGGCGGGAAAAACAAGTGAGGATGAGACCCCTCAGGTGGGGGAGGCGAGGTGAAGCACAACTGTCAGTCCCTGTCTTCTTGCAGATGGGGGGACTCAGCCAACCAGTGACAGGCTCATGCCCCCTCCCACTGGAGGGTGGCATATTAGGGGGGTGTTCCCACCCCAGGGAAGGGACCCATTGGTCCCTGCCTTTTACCTACCTGTAACACCCTTAAATCTAGTATTTAGGGGCACCCCTGAACCTTGCTTTCTCAGACAAGAAGAAACTACATGAAGAAGAAGGACCGAGGGAGGTGCCCACTGACTTGGCCCCAGCCCTACCGGCATGTCTCCAGCTCGAACCTGCTCCTGCGAATTCCGGTGTGTCCTGCAGCCAGCAACATCAATAACCCCGGAGGACCTGCTGCCTTCAACAACAAAGACTTTGTCTCCCGTCAACACCGGATTTGTTCATCTGCAACCACTGGCCTGACACCGCAAATCCGCCCCACTCTGCACCCTCGGTCCACGGCCCGAGCTCGAGTGGGCAAACACTCCGAGGAGGTCCCCCCCCGGCGATCCTGACCACAGATCCAGCGTCTCCTGACCTGCCTCAAGCATCCAGCTGACACCTGCAGCCTAAATCTAGAAGGTCCCCTCAACTGCGACCAGGAGCTGGTAAGAAGATCCAACCCCAAAAGGCACCCCTGCACCAGATGCCCAGCGGCCTTGGGTAGCCAAACCGACGGTGCCTAACCAACCCCTAATTTCCCAACTTACCTCTCGAAGTGATGGTCGCACCCAGGAGACCTTCGTCCCAAAGCCTGCAGTGCCTTTCCAAACCGGAGGTTCCCCATTGAAAACAGGGCGCCCGACGTTGAAACAGCACCTGGCCGCCCTAGTGCCACTTAGGGTGCACCCTTGGTGCTACTTTGTTTCCCCAATTGCCCTGAGCTAAAGTCCAGGAGCTTTCCTCCCACAACCAAGTGGCCAGCTAGTCAGCAGCCACCAACCGGAGGCCCCCTATCCCCCATTAGATAACATTGGGCCTCAGCACTCTGCACCCGGCCGCCCTAGTGCCGCTGAGGGTGTAACTAGTGTGCATCTTTGACCCTGGAGGACCCCTGAGTCTACCCCCAGAACCTCAACTCCCACTACAAATACCTCAAAACTGATAACACTATTTCCCTCCATGGGATAACATTGATTGTTTTTCTTGGAAAAGTTTCAAAGTGTGGAGTTTGAAAACATAAAGATTTTTTTTTTAATTGCACTAACTAACAAAAACGATTTTACTCATCTGTTTACAGGAAATGTCCCAGAGTAGTATCCAGGTATACTACTCTGAGTAAGAAAAGTAATCTCAAAAGTAACTCGCCTGTAATTTTACTGAAAAGTCCATTCAAATCTATGTACTCTATTTACAAAGGATTGCATTTCTCTGAAACCATACTGTAAGTCAAAACAAAGTGCATATACAATTTCAATTCAAACGGTTTACAAACTGCATTACTACTGTAAAGTATTTATATTTTACCTGTGCCAGGCTTGCTTGGTCCTAGAAAATAAAATAACTAAAAGAATATTTTTACTAAAACAATTGGTCTGAAGTTCAGTCTTTGAGTGTGTGAATTCATTTGCTGACTGAATATTCACAACAAATGCATAACACTGTCCTCTGATACTGCCTTACTGCTCGACCACACTACCACAAATCGAGAGTGAGGTGCTATCTAACTTTACCTCTGCCTACCTTTCGGGATCCACTGGACTCGGTGCACACTATACCTCACTTTGGTATAGTATATACAGAGCCAGCTTCCTACAACTGGGTCTGGTTGAAGGTCGAAGTTGCTGTACATGGAGGTGAATTTGTTGCAGAAGAATTTCGAGAGCTTGTTTCAAAAGTCTTGTGAGGAGATTATGTTGCTGGGGGCGGCAAAAAGCGTGGTGTTGCTGTTACTATTGGGGCTGATGCGTTCTGCAAGAGCTGTACTCTTGGTGTTTCATAGCTGCTAGTGAAAGTGTCTTAGGGTTGATTTGAAGATGTCTTATGTATGGTGTGTTGACTTGATCTTCATTTGCGCACCAGTTCTTTGCAGTGGTGTTTCGTCAGCTTGAGTTCTTCTGTGTGATCCGTCTCTTGCTGTTTGGTTGCACTTGAGTGGAGCCAGGATGTCAGCGCATGCGGTGATCCAGCTGTTGAGGCTTTTGATGGCTTTTAGCAAGTCGCTGGTGTCCTCAAGCTGCTGCTCGGAGAGGGCAGAGTTGATGGAGGCATTGTTGGTCTATCCTGCTGGCTTGTTGACTGTGATGTTGCTGATTGAGGAGAAAATCCAGTCCAATCGGTATGTAGTGGTGTGGGTGGTTTCAGTAACGTGCTGGGTGAGGCCAAGGTCTCTGTCATAGTCTTAGTTCTTGGATTGCACTGTGCAGTAGATGTCTGCTGTGAATGGTGGTTGTCTAAGAAGTTAGTTGTAAAAGTGTATTCCCTTGGATCCTTCTATTCTGGATGTTCATTGTTTTGTGCCATTTTCTGTCTCATGTATGAAGTTATAGATTTCATGCTGAGGAGGAAAGGTTTCTTGCCTATAACAAGTGGTCCAACTTCAGTTTATTCTGTACAATGAAATGAGAAGTTTTTAGGTTGAAGCCTACCAGATAGCGCAGCTGGGGTTGCTAAAGCCATCTTGGGGATATTAAAAAAGCTGACCTAGGAATGCATTCCGCCTGTTGCTTACCATTGGCTTTGAGGTTTGTATCTCGCACATTCTACCTTTCTATTTGCTGGATTTATTTGCTTTAGGCTGTTCAACTTGTGTGTCCATCCCATTGCCCAAAGCTTGTTTAACGTATTCTTCCATGAACTCATTTTTCTGATAACTGCCCATTAAATCCTGTTGTTATCTTGTCACATTTGCTGTGCATTCAAAGACAGAGGTCCCAATGTCAAGGAGAGGGTGTAGGAATTTTTTTCTAGCACAAAAAAATTAACTGTGCCAAGTCAGAATATATCAAAATTAGTACAACCGAAGCAGATTTATCTTTTTGTAATTCGGAAATGCTGTGGAAACTAATATTTGACTACGAACAAAGCACATCAATACACTAGGTGATGACATTTGCATACATTGTGTGTGTGCAGTAAAACCGTATTTCGATGCAAATGTAACAGTAGTTTCAATTAGAAATGTGTTGTGTTTTAATGGCAGTGCGCTACCACACCAAGCTTACCCCACACTGCCACACCACCCACTCTGTCCTTCCACTTTATGCCACGCCACTCCACTCTACGCCACACCACTCTGAGACACTCTACAACACGCCACACCACTTGACTCCATGCCCCTCCAAACCCCTCCCCTCCGTTTCCACTCTACCCCACCCCACTTTGCTCCAATCTGCCAGTCTACTCCACTATGATCCAATGTACCCCACTCTACTCTACCATATTCCAATCTACCCCGCTCCAGTCTACCACACTCGACTCAAATCTAGCACACTCCATTCTAGCACACTCCACTGCAGTCTAGCACGCTCTTCAGTCTACCACACACTACTTCATATCTACCCTACCCCATTCCAATCTACCCCACTCCAATTTACCCCACTCCAATCTACCCCTATCTACCTCACTCCAAACTACCTCACTCTCATCAACCCCACTTAGAATTACCCCTCTGCATGCATCCCACTCCAATCTCCCCCACTCCATTCCAATCTACCCTACCCCACTCTGCCCTAATCTACCCCGCTCTGCTCTAATTTACCCCACTCTGCCCCAATCTGCCCTTTCCCACTCTACCCCAAACTCAACTCCACTTAAATCTATTCAACTCCACTCCCCCACACTCCACCCGTCTGCCCACTTCCAATCTACCCCACTCCACCACACTTTATTCCACTCTACCTAATCTACCACAAGCCGTCCAAACGTACGCCACTTCAGTCTAATCTAACCCACTTCAACCCAATCTACCCTACCCCACTGAACCCCAATCTACCCCACTCCAGTCTGCCCCACTCTACTCCAATCTTCTTCATTGCAGTCGGCCCCACCCCACCCTGCTCTATCCAATTCCACTCCAGTCTACCCCACTTCACTCTACCCTACCATGATCCACCCAGTCTATCCACTCCACCCCACATCAGTCTATCCCACTCCACCCCATATCTACTCCTCTCCTATTTACTCTGCTCCAATTCACTGCAATCCACTCTGTCCCACCCTATTCTACCCCACCCCATTACAATCTACCCCACAACGCTCCACCCCACACCACTCCAGTCTACTCCACTCCAAACTAATCCAATCTGTCCCCACTTCTTTCCATTCTACCATAGTATAATAACCCAGTCAACCCCACTCCACCCACTACAATCTTCCCAAATCTACCCACTCCATTCTACCCCAATATATCCTACTCCACTGTACCCTAATCTACCCTACTCCTTACTGCTTCTCTAATCTACTCCAATCAACTCCACTACAATTTACCCCACCCCAATCTAACCCAATTCAATCTTCCCCACTTCAGTCTACCACTCTAATGTACCAAACTAGCCCTCTACACTGTACCCCAATCCACCCACCCCATTCTGTCTCGCTCTACCCCACTCTACTCCAATTTAGCCCATTCCACTGTAGCCCAATCTACCCCAGCCTCCACCCACCAACTTTTTACCATGCTTAACAGCAGCCACACTGATGTACAACATGGCTAAAACACTTTGCAAAAGCCAATAGCTCTCACATAGGCCAGAACTATTGGCGTTGCCACTGCGTATTTTCTTTGAGATGCTTTTTGCCATTCTGTGCCTACTGAAAAATAACGATAAAACTGAGATTGTTTTAAAAACGTAATTCATAGTTTTAACATGCATTGTTGTCATAGTAAGCAACCATCAGGCTGTTGACCCATCTGCCAAGTACAGTTAAGCTGCTTAATATAAAATCATCTAAACGCTAACACTTGGACCCTAGTACAGAAATTCAAATGAATTCACATGTGTTAAGTCATGCTGTAGGCAATGAGTAGCCAGACAGCAGGTGTGTACCTCGAGGTCATAGTATAAATGCATTATGTTTTATACAGTTCACAAATGTCTTATCCACAAATAAAACCAACAAGATCTGCCAATATGTTCATTGATGCTTGCTCACTATAAGGACCGTTGTTATTCATCAAGAAGTGTGTGTTCTGACCAAACATCTGTTATGCACCCTCCACCTTAGCCTCAGAAACGTATGCCCACACATTGTGTTATGATTGAAGAAGTCAGATTTTTATATTTTTTTAAAAATGTTTTTCCGGGGGCGTGGCTTGCGGCCGGGCGCGATGGCCGCCACCTAGGGACGCTCCGGGGACACAGTACTTTCCCCGAACGATCCGGGCTATAATCCGGAACAAGAACAAAACCACAGGGCCCGCAACGCCATCCGGGGGCGCTGGTGTTCCGATCGTGGCACCTGCGCGGCGAAATTCCAGTTGGAAACGCCGATTTGCCGGCAGCGCGAGGTGCGCCCTGAACGCACACGGGGATCCGGGGACTCAATTGGCTGCTGAATCCGGCGGAGCGGCGCTCTGCTTCACTACGGCGCACACCTGGTGACCGCGCTCAGCGGGGGCAGTAAGGAGTGGCACAAACAGCGAACGCTCTCCCCCCTCCCCCCCCCGCTCTTACGGCTCGGGTGGCACTGTGCTGCCCGCCCTGGACCAGCTGCGGGCGAGGCAGGGGCTGGGAGAAAGAGCCCCTGGAGTGGTTGTGTGGGGTACCACGGTCTCGGAACCTTACGGGTGCTGTCGCAGCGTGAAAACCGGCAGGCCGCATGTGGGAAGACAGCCCCATGGCAGGCAGCGGCGTACCGTCTGCGACAGAGCTTATCGCGGAACAATGGGAGGCAGGGGCCCGCGCGCGAATGCCCAGGGCAAACTGGAGAAGTACGCCTATGCGAAAGACATGCCGGCTTCCATGTCCAACAAAGAGATGCAGGAAAAAGTAGCAAACCAAGGGGAGGCGAGTAAGGTGATGCTTGAGGATATTATGGCCGCGCTTTCTCAGGTCCAGTCTACGGTGGGCACCATATCAACCAATGTTTCCTTTTTGAGAGCCGACTTTCAAAAGATGGCGCCACGAGTCACGGAGGTGGAGCAAACGACGAAATCCTTGGTTGGTGACACCACAGCGCTGCTTCGAAGGGTGACACACCTTGAGGCTGAGAACAAAACTATGGCGGCAAAGCTCGATGATCAGGAGGGGTGCTCCCGCCGCAATAACGTCCGCATTACGGGCCTTCCTGAGAGCGAAGGGGGTCAGGCCATGGATCTGTACGTTGAAGACCTCATTAAGACGCGACTCCAGCCGAGGGGATTATCAACCTTCTTCTCGGTTGAGCGGGTGCATTGGGTGCCGGGTGGTCGGCCTAAACCAGGGGCACCCCCCAGGCCGGTGGTGGCGCGCATCTTCAACTTCCGTGACCGAGATGCCATTTTACAAACTGCAAGAGTGGTCCCACCAATTCGTGTGCACAACTCGCTCATCTCCTGTTTCCCGGACTTCACAGACGCAGTCACTAAGTGCCGCAGAAGCTTCCTTGAGATAAAAAAGGATCTCCGGCAAAAGGGCATTGCCTATTCAATGCTATTCCCGGCGACATTGCGAGTAGTAGCTGATGGAAAAACGTAGTTTTTTGATCGCCCGGAGGAGGCCCGAGAGTGGCTTGAGGGGTGGCGACAAGTGGAAGGACGTCAGCGACCAGACAAACATCAGCAGCGGCGACGAGTGGAAGAGAGCCCCGAGGATCACGAGCAGACACGAGAAGGAGGCACGGCGCGGAAGGCAGAGACGGAGAAATGAGAGGAGGCACCATGGATCTCACATAACTGCGCACGCAGAGACAGACTCTGAGGGTAGTGTAGTGCTGCCCGGGTTGCTGGTCGGTGGGGGTCGCAAGCGATCTTCTATACATGATAAACGGGCGGACGAGGACCAGCCGATGCAGGGTGCACATGGCGGCCTCAGAACGGTCTTGACGAACACTGGCCCTAAGGAAGGGGATGGACTGTGTTGAACACCGGACTTCTCACCCCCGACACGCAAGTACTGTTACTGGGAACGGGTGTAAAGCGCTCTGCAAAGTTGGGGTGGCGGGTAGTTGTAAGTCTGTCTAGCAGGGAGGCAGGGTGGGGGGTGGAGGGTTGGGTTTTAGTGTTATGGTTTGGTTTTATGTGTTCACGTTTTGTATGCAGGCACTTGGAAATAATATGTCCTCACAAGAGAATGGTAGAGTCTTCTTATACAAATATCCGTCCCAATGACTATACGTCGTGATGATTAAGACAATGTCACACTCGCAGTCAACTGAGCTGGGGCAGAGGTCAGACACAGGGGACAGATCCCTGACACTAATGTCGTGGAATGTACGTGGCCTGGGAGATAAAATCAAGAGGGGTCTTGTGCTGCAGTGTATTAAGCGAAGCTCCCCAGATGTTGTCCTGCTGCAAGAGACGCATCTCACTGGGAGTGCATGTCAAGCACTAGATAGATGGGGGTTCAAGATGGTGGCACACTCTGAGTTCACGTCGGGATCTAGAGGGGTAGGTATATTGGTACGTAAACAATCGCCACTTATAATACATAAAACAAAGACGGACACGAATGGCCGCTTTGCGGCGCTGGTGGGTCAGTGGGAGGGACACTCTATCAACATAGTGTCGGTGTATATCCCTCCGGCGCTACAGGCAGTTGCGCTTCCGGCCCTGAGTGAATTCCTCCTTGATCTCCCGGAGGGGGAACTGCTGATTGGGGGGGACTTTAACGACGTGGTTGACGGAGATAGGGATCGGCACCCTGGGAGGGAGCTGGCGGTGGGGGGGGTCGCGACTCAGGGGCTTTCTGGAGGCAATGGGGCTGGTGGACACCTGGCGACATCGGCATCCCGCGGCGCGTCAGTACACTTTCCACTCTGCGGTATATAATAGTTTATCACGAATAGACCACTTTGTGGCCTCCTCGGAGAGCCTCAGACATGTAGACTCAGTGGACATTCGGCCCAGAGGTATATCAGATCACTCGCCTGTGGTCTTAACGTACAAGTATCATCAAGGGGGAAGGCGGCGAATATTCCCCATATTTCCGGGTTACTTGAAGGTTCCCAAGATTATGAAATCCATAAGCAAATCCACACAACAATACTTCGGGGAAAATGTCGGGTCGGTCCACTCCCCGTCCACCCTCTGGGAGGCCTATAAAACTGTGCTCCGGGGGCAAGCTATCTCCGATATATCAGGCTATAAGCAAGAACAGCGACGAGAACTCACTGCCTTGGAATCAGAGCTCCAAAAGGCGGATACACAGCATTCACAGGACCCGACTCCCGCTACGGCCCGAACCCTACGCCTCCAACAACAATTATATAGGGAACATCTGAGGGAGGTGACTGTACTTGGACTGGCAGCAACAAGTCATAAAATATACGAGACCGGCAATAAAGCAGGGAAACTGCTGGCATGGCTCGATAAAAGGGAGAGAGATAGAAAATGGATAGCACAGCTTAGAATGACAAATAACATTATGAACGCTGACCAACGAGCCATAGTCCACAGGCTAGCGCAACACTTTCAGCAGGTGTACACGTCACAGTCAACGATGACAGTGGAAGAGGCACTGACCTATATCAGGGATATTGCGATGCCCACGCTCGCCCCAGAGACCGCCCTCACATTGGAGGCGGATCTGACGACCGAGGAGCTGCAGGTGGCAATTGGCTCCCTGCAGACGGTAAAAGCGCTAGAACCAAATGGAATCCCCGTAGAGCTCCATAAAAAGCTGGCGGGGACAATGGCCCCACACCTACTTAACATGTACCAGGATAGCTTGATGAAGGGAGAACTCCCGCGGGATCAACGTGTGGCCACAATAGTGGCGATCCCGAAGCCAGGGAAGCCCCCAGAAGAATATACATCCTACCGCCCCATTTCCTTAATTAATGCGGAGGCTAAAATATTAGCGAAGGTCCTGGCGTTGAGGCTTACTCCGCATCTCATGACCCTGGTTCACCCCGATCAATCGGGGTTTATGCCTAATAGGAACCCGGCGTTAAATCTGAGGCGAAGCATGGAGTGATGGCCCGTGTACCTTATATTCAGGAGCTAGCAGTTATCCTGTCATTGGATGCCCGTATGGCGTTTGATATGGTGGAATGGTCCTTCCTATTTGCGGTTTTGACACACTTTGGGTTTGGCCCACGGTTTTGTGCGTGGGTGAGCCTACTCTACACAAAGCCACTGGCCCATGAAGCGGCTAATGGGCACATAACCGAGGACTTCCCACTGTCCCGAGGTACGCGGCAGGGCTGTCCGCTGTCACCGTTACTGTTTGCACTGGTGTTGGAACCACTGGCGGCATGGATCAGGTGGGAGCCTCAAATACGCGGACTGAGATGGACAGCAGACTGGGAAGACCGCATATCGCTTTACGCGGATGACGTTCTGCTTTACCTGGCCTCACCCAGACGCTCCATCCTGGTGCTTCTCAATTTATGTGACCAATTTGGTCGTGCATCGGGCTACACTATCAATTGGTCCAAGTCAATACTTTTCGTACGCCGGGGCCCGCCGCCACAGCTCCCGGAGGATTGCCCATTGGAGATCTCGGTAGCGGGATTCCGATATTTGGGAATCTACATCACTTCGGATCCCGATGAATTTTTTAAGCAAAATCTTCTGCCCCCCCTGGAGCGTCTAAAAAGAGATGCCACCCATTGGGGGACTCTCCCCCTAACGCTGCTGGGGAAGGCAGCGCTTTTTAAGATGATGGCACTGCCTCGATTTCTGTACGCCCTCGAAGATACGCCATACTCCGTGCCGCCCACCTATTTCAAGCACATTGCGGCTCAAGTCGCGGGGCTAATGTGGGGGAACAAACCGGCACGCATTGCACAACGCAAGCTTAACAAAGGGTGGTTTGATGGGGGCATTGCGCTACCGGACATCCAACTATATTATTGGGCGGCGCATTTGAAAGTCATTAATCAATGGGTGCATGCTCCACAGGCGAATCCCGCCTATAAGGCAGATAGAAGCGGGCTTGGGGCTGGAGGCATGATGTGCGTACTATATAACAGAAAGCATACATCGATATTACTCGGACCCACTAGGCTGGCGGTTGACATCTGGCATGTAGCGCATGCTAAAATGGGATGGGCAGGAAAGTTAACACAACTCACCCCTCTGTGGGTGACACAGCGGCTGGGCGGCTTGGGACACTGCAAGGGCTTTGACAAATGGGATACAATTGGAATATCAACAGTAGGTGACGTGGCATAAGGGAGGAGTAGCCATGTTCGAGCATCTCGGGGCGCAATACGACCTGGCGCCCTCTGAACGCTTTAGGTACCTGCAGATTAGGCATGCGCTGTGGGTCGCTATACCGCCGGGTACAGAGGTCCCTGAGGCCACCCCCTTAGAGGATAGGCTTTTGACAGATTGCATGTATAAACGAGCCATTTCTTTCACATATAGAAAGTTAGTGAACAGCCTCCCGGACCCTCACGGGGCGCTCAGGGTAAAATGGACACGAGATGTGGGCGATTTCGACGACTATGATTGGCGAGAGGCGCTAACCTCACCGCGGGAGGTGGGGATACCATCCAGACTTAAACTTGTACAACTAAAAATCCTACATAGAACTTATTACACTAGACGTATCCTACACATAATAGGGTCGGCACCACATCCGTATTGCCTGAGACGCTGTGGGGAGGAGGGCACTTTCCTCCATACCTTGTGGGGATGTCCCAGGATAGCGGAATACTGGGTAAAAGTGATGAGGACCATATCACAAGTGGTAGAAATATCGTTGGCGCCCGAGCCTAGAAGATGCATTCTAAATGTATGGGAGCCAAATGACCTCACCCGCCCAGCACAGGAGTGGGTAACAATGGGGATAATGGTGGCAAAGCGCAACATCGCACAAAAGTGGGGAGCGAAAGAGACACCACACCGTCACTGGCCGCCTGGTGTGGGGATCTTGATTTGGCCATGGTGGCAGAGAAAGCAGTGTTTATAAATCGGGGCTGCCCCGGGAAATGGAACAAGATATGGGGGGCATGGAATAAATACAGGGGATACATTTGTGAACCCCCCGACATTGAAGCAGAGGAGGACTCAGACAATGAAAACGGAGGAGAGTTGGAAATGTAATGTGAAGACACTTACCAGTTTAAGGAAATGTTTACGAATTTGTAATACCAAGTGCCACAATGTTCATCAATGCAAAGGTAATGATTATATGTATATGTGTAAATATGACGGAAATATCTATGCCTTGAACAAGAAAATAATAAAAACAGTTAAAAAAATAAATGTTTTTCCGATGCCATATGGGGCATTTATTTGTTATTTTCTTATGGCTTTCATTAGTTTTCAAATGTTTTCATATTAAGCTGAGCGGCTGAATTTATGCAACTAGTCTGCTGGAGGTTGGTTTAAGTATCTTAAGCAGTTCTGTAGATTTGTATAAATCAGTTGGTGACTGTATTTTTGGGGAGTGGGGTTGGTCCTTTTGCTCAGTGTCAGCCTTTTATTATGCAATTCTGGTTGTATGGCATGCACTTTCTTACATAAGTGTACTCATACTTGCTTTGAGGCAGAGTTTTACTCTATCACTTGAAAAGAAAACTGAATCCAAAACTGTAGACCTCAGCCGAGCCTCAGTTGCAGGATTAAAAATGTTTCCGGGTTTACTAAAGTGTGAAATCGGACTTGTAAATAGTGTACTTTAATTTGTCTCTTTAGAATCAAGCTGCCCGAGACATGAAGCGACTAGAGGAGAAGGACAAGGAGATCAAAAACTCAAAGTAAGCTTTCTTTCTACTATCTTGAATGCCAGAAACCTATTAAGGGTCCCTGTTGGAAACAGCCCACTCCCACTCCGCAGGGTGGTGGTGGACTCCCCGAACACACTGTGGTAGCTTGGCTCGAGTGGTCAGGAAACAGGCGCAGTGCTAAGCATACAATATACCCATACAATAACCATGCGTGCATCCGTTCCAAAAACGACTCTACACCGTAAAAATTATGAAAATATTCTTTCTTTATCTTTTTCTCTTAGTTGCTGATTGGAAACATAAATAGGTCAATCACAATATACAAGTTTCAATTAGTGCAGGTCAAATAAATATTGGCTGTTTGATGAAATAAATAGGGGTGATCATAAATAACAGGGCATAAATACAAGTGCAATATATACAGACAATTAAATACTTTGAGGCAATAAATACTGTACCAATAAATATTGTACACCAACAAGTCCTGTGGACCTATAAATATAGTGCAGCAATAAATAGATAAAAATTCAATAAATACAGTATCCCCAATAAATAATTACAAGTATACAGCACCCCTCATATAATCAGATGACACTTCACTTCTTAAGGGCTGATTTGGCCCAGGCACAGCTTGTAGGGTTGTGGAAGGCTTGAGGGGGGAGGCTACTCCCTGGCTGGGACAAGGCTGAGGCCTAAACTGAGGTAGATCAAAGGGGGGAATACCTATGCCCTGGCTTTCCTTCTCCACACAACCTCTCTAGGTCAGTCCCAGTTCACCCCAGGCACAGTCAGGTGGGTTTCAGCACCTCCCTAGCCCCTTAGAGCAGTCTCTCAGGTCTCCACAGGGCCTTAGGCGCCCTCTACTCCACTTACTGCCCTTTTCCTGATGTTCCGACGCCGCTGGAGTCGTGTCGACGCCGTGAGGCGGTTCCGGTTCGGTCTCGGCGGCCTCGGCACAATGTCAGTTCTTTGACGACGCCGGCAGGCGGTTCCGGTCCGATGTCGGTGGCCTCGGTTCGATCTCGACCTCCGATTCGACGACGTCGGGCAGTCTCTTCACGATGTCGACTTCGGGCGGCTCCGGTCCGATGGCGCTCTCGGCTCCGATGACGTCGGCCGGCCTGGCCTCGATGTCGACTTCCGGCGACTCCGGGGTGCGATCCTCACCCCCGACCTCCGGTGCTCCTCCTCACAGGTTCCGGGCGACTCCGGAGTGCGATCCTCACTCCCGACCTCCGGTGCTCCTCTACCTCGGTCTCCGACGACTCCGGAGGGCGGACTTCACTCCTCCGATGACGCCGCTCGCTCGACCTCGGTTCACTTCCTCCTCGACCTCTGGTATTCCTCTCGACCCCCGTCGGCGCCCTCTCACGACCTCAGGCGGCTCCGGGTACGACGTCTGCTACTTCAGTCAGCGCCGCTTCTCCACCTCGGGCTCCAGGTCTTCAGGCTACTCGACGCCGGACTCCAGGGAAACCAGTTCTCAGGTCAGAATCTTGCTGTTTTCTTGGTTCTAAGGCCTGTTCCTGCTGTCCAGGTCCTTAGGATGGTTTTCTTCTGTCTTCTTCCCACACAGGGCTATAGGCTGGGATCCATCAGTAGGGACAAGTATCAAGGGTGGGTTTATGGACCCCACTCCAGGCACAAGTTTCCACCCCTGCTGCTTCACTCCTTCCTCCTTCACTGTTGTGCTCCTCTCCCTTCACCAGTCAGGTGCCAACTGCTAGCTCCAACTGCCAACACTCTGTCTTAACCTCCCAACATTCTAAACCGCCTCCAACTGTCACAGAGTTCTGGAATGTTCTGGAAGGTGCTGGTAGGTTCCAGTGGATGCTGGTGATGTCACAGGTGGCCACCATTTTGTGCTCCAGGCCCTCAGACAGAAGTTTCAGGGGTAGATAAAATGGCTCCCTGAATCTGCAGCAACACTAAAAAGTCTGGTGGTTCCCAAAAAGGAAAAATTCAAACAGGGTTTGAGGCAAAAGTGGGACAAAATAAATAATGATGAGGAGGGACCACCCAAAGGGCTGACAGGTCTAACACGCGTCCCCCCCAGCTGAAAGTGGGGAGAGCTACCCAACCCCTTGGGAGTTCTCATCACTAAGGCGGAAATACCTTGAGAGACCGTCTGCATTGGCGTGGTCCACTCCAGGCCGATGTTCCACCTGAAAGTCCATCCCCTGTAGGGAAATAGACCACCTCAACAACTTGGGATTCTCCCCCTTCATTTGCATCAGCCAACGAAGGGGTCGGTGGTCGGTCTGAACCAGGAAGTGCGAGCCAAACAGGTATGGCCGCAACTTCTTCAGAGCCCATACCACTGCAAAGGCTTCACGCTCTATTGCACTCCACTTCTGTTCCCTGGGAAGTAGTCTCCTGGATAGGAAGACCACGGGTTGATCCAGACCCTCTTCGTTGAGTTGCGATAACACTGCCCCAATGCCATGTTCTGATGCATCTGTCTGGACAATGAACTCCTTGGAAAAGTCTGGGGCCCTTAAGACCGGGGCCTCGCACATGGCTTTCTTCAATCTCACAAAGGCCTGCTGACAGGCCTCCGTCCAGACTACCCGTCGAGGTTGTTTCTTGGACGTGAGCTCCGTGAGAGGGGCTACGATGGTACCGTACCCCTTCACGAAGCGGCGGTAGTATCCCGTGAGGCCCAAAAATGCTCGGACCTCAGTCTGAGTCTTGGGGGGTTCCCAGGCCATGATGGCCTCGATCTTCGCCTGGAGGGGTTGCACCGTTCCCCTACCCACCAAGTGTCCAAGGTACACTACCGACCCCTGCCCGATCTGGCACTTGCTGGCCTTGATCGTCAATCCAGCTTGTCTCAGGGCCTGGAGAACAGCTTGCAGGTGACGCAAGTGATCCTCCCAGCTGTTACTGAAGACGGCTATGTCATCCAGATAAGCAGCAGAGAAACTCTCCATTCCGGTGAGGATCTGGTTTACCAGGCGCTGAAACGTGGCAGGTGCGTTCTTGAGCCCAAAGGGCATCACACAGAACTGGTAGTGGCCATTGGGCGTGGAGAAGGCTGACCTTTCCCTTGCTCCATCAGTCAAAGAGATCTGCCAGTACCCTGAAGTAAGGTCAAAGGTACTTAGATATTGGGCAGCTCCCAGCCGGTCAATCAATTCATCCGCCCTAGGGATCGGATGAGCATCAGTTTTGGTCACTGAATTCAGTCCCCGATAGTCCACACAGAACCTCAGTTCTGGTTGGGCACCCGGTGGTGCAGCTTTTGGTACTAACACCACCGGACTGGACCAGGGGCTGCTAGAAGGTTCGATCACTCCTAGCTCCAGCATCTTAGTGACTTCACTGTGAATGCTGGCCTTCACCTTGTCTGACATCCGGTAGATCTTGGACTTCACAGGTGGGCTGTCTCCTGTGTCCACGTCATGGACGCACAGGTGAGTCCTACCCGGGACAAGGGAGAACAATGTAGAGTACTGTCCCAGGACCTGGCGACAGTCCTCCTGCTGTTCAGGAGTTAGAGATGGGGAGAGAATCACTCCCTCCACCGACCCATCCTTTTCTTGAGACGCAAACAGATCAGGGAGAGGCTCGCTTTCCACGTCCTCTCCTCCGTCAGTCACCATCATCAAGATGACTTCGGGCCTCTCGTGGTGGGGTTTGAGGCGGTTGGCATGCAGCACCCGCAGGGGCTGACGAGGGGTCTTCAGGTCCACCAAGTAGGTAGCCTTACCCTTCTTCTCCAACACCTCAAAGGGTCCTGACCAGCGATCCTGGAGGGCACTAAGCTCTCCTGGTTCGATCACCCACACCTTCTGGCCAGGCTCCAACTCCACCGGGTGAGCGTTGTGGTCATACCACGCCTTCATCACTGCTTGGCTGGCTTCCAAGTTGTCAGAAGCTTGCTTCCACAACTTAGCCATTTGGCTCCGGAAGGCCAGCATGTAGCTCACCACATCCTGGGGGAGCTTTCTGGGAGTTCTTTCCCATCCGTCTCTAACCAGGTTAAGAGGTCCACGTACAGGGTGCCCATACAGAAGCTCGAAGGGGCTGAAGCCCACTCCCTTCTGTGGCACTTCCCTGTAGGAAAAAAGTAAACAGGGTAGGAGGACGTCCCATTTCCTCCGCAGGCTTTCAGGCAGACTTCTGATCATGCCCTTCAAGGTTTTGTTAAACCTCTCCACCAGACCATTTGTCTGGGGGTGGTAAGGAGTTGTGAACCGGTATGTCACTCCACATTCCTTCCACATTGCCCGCATATACGCTGACATGAAGTTGGTCCCCCTGTCGGACACAACTTCCTTGGGAAAACCCACTCGGGTAAAGATTCCCATCAGGGCCCTGGCCACAACAGGTGCTGTTATGGTCCTCAGAGGTATTGCCTCTGGGTACCGTGTGGCATGATCCACCAGAACCAGGATAAACCTGTGACCAGCTGTAGTTGGCGGATCTAATGGACCCACAATGTCGATGCCCACCCTTTCAAAGGGGGTGCTAACGACAGGAAGTGGTTCCAGGGGAGCTTTCAGCTTCACCCCTGTTTTCCCACTGGCTTGGCAAGACACACATGTCCGGCAGTAGGTATCGGACGACACTTTCATCTGAGGCCAATAAAAGTGTGGGACAAGACGGGCGAAGGTCTTGTCTTGCCCCAAGTGTCCTGCCAATGGTATCTCGTGAGCCAACTCCAGAAGGAAGGCTCGATAACGTTGAGGAACTACCAAGGCTCGTGACGATCCATGTAGGGGTGCCTTGGGTTCACTGTAGAGGAGGCCATCCTCCCAGTAAACACTGTAGTTCCCTTCAACGTTCCCTGCTGCCTGGGCTTCGGCCTGTCGCCTCAGCCCCTCAAGGGTAGGGCACTCCCTCTGGCCCTGGCAGAATTCCTCCCTGGACGGGCCTCCCTCCACGTGCCACTCGGCCGGGATGGGTAGGTCCTCCAGGTTGGTAACGTCCCCCTCCGCAGACTCCTGGTCCACCACCTCCGGTGGCCTATCCGTCCTACGGGGTGGAGACGCCGAGGCAGGCTCCTCCTGTCCTCGGTTCTTCCCTTGACTGGCAGCTGGCTGGGCCTTTGTTCCAGGCTCCAGCCGAAATGAACTCCCTCTTCGGGTAGTCGCGGACCTTGTTCTAACACAGGCCCAATCAGGTGTACCCAGCATCTCGGTGTGAGTCCGGTATTCCACCTCCTTCCAAGCGTTGTGCTCCATGTCATTCCCCAGCAGACAATCGACTGGCACGGCAGGGCTTACGGCAACTCGAAGTGAACCTGCAACCCCCCCCCATTCAAAGGGAACCTCGGCCACTGGATAGTGGCCTGTTCTGCCGTCAGCCATCGCGGCTGGGTGGAGTACATCGGGAATTACCTGCTCTGGAGACACCAGTTGGCTACGCACCATAGTCATACTGGCTCCTGTGTCTCTCAGAGCCTCCCCTCTTTGGCCGTTGATGGTGACCCATTGCCCATACTTTGCGGTATTTGCGGGCACCTGGATCTTAGGAACCATCTCCCGTTCTCCCAGGGACACTAAAGTGACACCCGCCCACTCCCTTCCCTTAGTTAAGGGCATCTCCTCCCCGAGCACTACACTAGCTACTCCGGGGGTCTTTCCTCCAGTGGGAGGGGGTGGTCGTTTCTGGCACTTCGGATCTCCTTTATAGTGTCCAACGCCACCGCACTCGTAGCAATGGACAACCCTTGGCTGCTGACTCTGGCCAGGATTAGGGTTTCTGGGTGGGTTAGCCTTAGAGGTGAATCCTGTTCCCTTCCCTTGGAAGTTATTTTGGGGGCCTTTGGAGAACTCCTTTTTCTTTTCCCCTCCCTCTTTCTTCTGGGGGGCGCCCTGTCCGGCCCTTTGAGTATCCCCTCCAGTCCCCCTTGTGGACACCCGGGTACTAGCCCAAATGTCCGCCTCCTCAGCAAGCTTCCGGGGACTGGTCAGCTTGCTATCCACCAGGTGTTGCCGCAGTTCAGGGAAACATTTCTCGAGCAGGTGTTCCTTCAGTACTAGGTCAAACAACTCCTCGTAGTTCCTCACTTCACTGCCCTGAATCCAACCTTCCATTGCCGCCTTCGCATAGTCCAGGAAGTCCACCCAATTCTGCGTGCCCAGTTTGTGACTACCCCTGAACTTCTGTCTGTACTTTTCAGGTGTTAGTCCAAACTTTCTGATGAGCGCCAGCTTCATGGTGGGGTAGTGGGTTTGCTCATCCTCTTCGAGGGCCAATAAAGCATCCCTACCAGCTGGAGGCATGTACTTATACAATCCCCCTCCCCAGTACTTCTCCGGAACCCCATGGGCCCTCAATGAGACCTCATAGGCTGCTAGCCACTTGGCGATATCGTCGCCCACTCCATAGCTAGCCACTATGTCCTTTGGCAGGTATGGTTTAGATTCCCTGGTGATCTCTTGGGTTTGGCTGCCACCATTAGGAACAGGTTGTGCCCCGATTCTCAAGATCTGAAGATCTATTTCTTTCAGTCGCAATTCATGGGCCATCCTCTGCTCCTCCTTCTCCTTTTCCAGCCTTGCTAAGTCCCATGTGAGCTGTCTTTTCTCCCTCCGGTCTCTTAGCTCCACTTCAGACAAGCCACCGCTAGAGGCACTGCTGCCCTTCCTAGAAATGGTTCTGGGCCCTGCTGACAGGTTCCCCACCTCAGGTTGGTACATCTCAGCCCCCTCGGGGTCAGGCTCTCCATCCCTGTCTTCCTCCTCAGCCTTGCTTTCTCGGCGTGCCTCCCCCCAAGCCCTTAAGCTGGTTTGGAGTGCACCCTTCTTTGCTCCTGGGGGACAGTACACCCCCTCCCGCTGGCAAAACTCCCTGAGTTGGGCCACAGTGTAGGTTTCTAGATTTTCTAGTACAAACTCCATCTTGCCCACTCAGGTTAGAGGACAGGTTTTGTGCAGTAACAATGCAGGGGGGTACCTTTAATAATACCTCCTCCCACCACCAGAGTAGATTTGGAAAAAACAAAAACCCACAATTGGGAAGGCCGCTGTGAGAAAACTCCCGGTGTAGGCCTATGGACTACCCACAGTTATTGTTGAGTATATGTAGGCACAGCTCTATCCCACCGCTGAACACCAATTTATGTTGGAAACAGCCCACTCCCACTCCGCAGGGTGGTGGTGGACTCCCCGAACACACTGTGGTAGCTTGGCTCGAGTGGTCAGGAAACAGGCGCAGTGCTAAGCATACAATATACCCATACAATAACCATGCGTGCATCCGTTCCAAAAACGACTCTACACCGTAAAAATTATGAAAATATTCTTTCTTTATCTTTTTCTCTTAGTTGCTGATTGGAAACATAAATAGGTCAATCACAATATACAAGTTTCAATTAGTGCAGGTCAAATAAATATTGGCTGTTTGATGAAATAAATAGGGGTGATCATAAATAACAGGGCATAAATACAAGTGCAATATATACAGACAATTAAATACTTTGAGGCAATAAATACTGTACCAATAAATATTGTACACCAACAAGTCCTGTGGACCTATAAATATAGTGCAGCAATAAATAGATAAAAATTCAATAAATACAGTATCCCCAATAAATAATTACAAGTATACAGCACCCCTCATATAATCAGATGACACTTCACTTCTTAAGGGCTGATTTGGCCCAGGCACAGCTTGTAGGGTTGTGGAAGGCTTGAGGGGGGAGGCTACTCCCTGGCTGGGACAAGGCTGAGGCCTAAACTGAGGTAGATCAAAGGGGGGAATACCTATGCCCTGGCTTTCCTTCTCCACACAACCTCTCTAGGTCAGTCCCAGTTCACCCCAGGCACAGTCAGGTGGGTTTCAGCACCTCCCTAGCCCCTTAGAGCAGTCTCTCAGGTCTCCACAGGGCCTTAGGCGCCCTCTACTCCACTTACTGCCCTTTTCCTGATGTTCCGACGCCGCTGGAGTCGTGTCGACGCCGTGAGGCGGTTCCGGTTCGGTCTCGGCGGCCTCGGCACAATGTCAGTTCTTTGACGACGACGCCGGCAGGCGGTTCCGGTCCGATGTCGGTGGCCTCGGTTCGATCTCGACCTCCGATTCGACGACGTCGGGCAGTCTCTTCACGATGTCGACTTCGGGCGGCTCCGGTCCGATGGCGCTCTCGGCTCCGATGACGTCGGCCGGCCTGGCCTCGATGTCGACTTCCGGCGACTCCGGGGTGCGATCCTCACCCCCGACCTCCGGTGCTCCTCCTCACAGGTTCCGGGCGACTCCGGAGTGCGATCCTCACTCCCGACCTCCGGTGCTCCTCTACCTCGGTCTCCGACGACTCCGGAGGGCGGACTTCACTCCTCCGATGACGCCGCTCGCTCGACCTCGGTTCACTTCCTCCTCGACCTCTGGTATTCCTCTCGACCCCCGTCGGCGCCCTCTCACGACCTCAGGCGGCTCCGGGTACGACGTCTGCTACTTCAGTCAGCGCCGCTTCTCCACCTCGGGCTCCAGGTCTTCAGGCTACTCGACGCCGGACTCCAGGGAAACCAGTTCTCAGGTCAGAATCTTGCTGTTTTCTTGGTTCTAAGGCCTGTTCCTGCTGTCCAGGTCCTTAGGATGGTTTTCTTCTGTCTTCTTCCCACACAGGGCTATAGGCTGGGATCCATCAGTAGGGACAAGTATCAAGGGTGGGTTTATGGACCCCACTCCAGGCACAAGTTTCCACCCCTGCTGCTTCACTCCTTCCTCCTTCACTGTTGTGCTCCTCTCCCTTCACCAGTCAGGTGCCAACTGCTAGCTCCAACTGCCAACACTCTGTCTTAACCTCCCAACATTCTAAACCGCCTCCAACTGTCACAGAGTTCTGGAATGTTCTGGAAGGTGCTGGTAGGTTCCAGTGGATGCTGGTGATGTCACAGGTGGCCACCATTTTGTGCTCCAGGCCCTCAGACAGAAGTTTCAGGGGTAGATAAAATGGCTCCCTGAATCTGCAGCAACACTAAAAAGTCTGGTGGTTCCCAAAAAGGAAAAATTCAAACAGGGTTTGAGGCAAAAGTGGGACAAAATAAATAATGATGAGGAGGGACCACCCAAAGGGCTGACAGGTCTAACAGTCCCAATCAGTTTTATTTATAGTTTTAACTCCAGTATACAGTGGCGATTAGTGTTTTCAGCTGGGCCAACTGGGATGTTTTCTGAAACTCTGAATGCGAAGATCATTGCCACCAGGGTAATATGCCACTGGAACCAAGCTATACCTGGCTGATGAGGAGGACCTGATCTGGCGGTTCTGGCTGGATTGTTCCCAATGGAACTGAGTTAAGACTGATTTGCATCTGAGGGCTGGGGCCAAACTGAGGTGGAATGGTGTGCAAAATTATAATTGATTGGGATGCACCCCTAGTAATTACCATTGGCTTGGATTAGTTCAAATACTGCATCCATCACTTTTCTTGTATATTTCATTGTGACGTCCTAAGTGGGATGGACATGCCCAGACGTGGGTGTGTGACTGGAAAAAGCTAATAATTAAAGGTCTCCATCCATCACCTTTTTATATACACCTGGGTAATGTGTCCTTTAAGAACACCATCTTGGGATGCCTTATGTAGGAGAGTAGGGTCTGCTATCCTATGGTCACCCCAAATTTTTGCTTTTTGCTTCACTGGTTTTTGACATATTGAGGCTGTGGGCCTGCCAATCAGACCCCCAGCCTGCTGTTCTCTCTACTAAATTTAAACTATGCACCCTAGGTGCATAACCAATTGGAAATGGATCACCCTGTCAGCCCCTGTACCAGTGTACACTAGGTACCCAGGGCATTGGTGTACCCAAGGCCTGCCAGGGGCTGCAGCATGTATTATGCCACCCCAGGCTTGGCCTAACAATCTGACACAACTGGCTGATCACTCAGCTGGGGTAAGTTGGTGTAATCACCTCTTACTTAGGTGTAGTATACCTATACCTAACCTTGAATGGGACACCTGGTAACCTATAAGTCACTCCTATGGCAGGCCTTAACAATCCTGAAGGCAGAGTGCTTGGTTCCATGTGAGATGGTGCTCTGGCATGAGCTGAGCCTGTCTGCAGTGGTCGTTTTAAAATATATACATACGTTATGTACGTTGGTACACTGATCTGTAAATTACAAAATCACAGTTTAATGGCGAGGAAAAATATATACAATTATATGCACATAGTGTAATACGTGGTAGTACATCTAATGGATGAAGAGAATCGAGATCGTTAGAAAGAAACGGTGTGCAAGTGGAGCCGCCATCTTGGAAAGGGGTAAGACAGAAGTTTTTGATACTATTAAGTATCCAAATATGTTTCTGTATGGTGAGATGGCCCCAAATCTCACCATCTTTCGCTCTCATAACCTAATTTAGCTGTGAGCGATCGCATACCCTGGCTGGAACATCGAGCCCATACAGAAACATATTTGGATACTTAATAGTATCAAAAACTTCTGTCTTACCCCTTTCCAAGATGGCGGCTCCACTTGCACACCGGCACTGGAACTTGCCCTTTTCTATTTTTAACCTCGTGACACGCCCGCAAGCACATAAAAACAATTCGGCTACGAGGACACGCCAGAATGCGGTCCGAGAGGTTTGGCTTTCAGTAGGTGTCAGAAGCATGTGGGGTTCAACGTACAAGTAAGTGCTGCCATTCTCACCTCCTGAATGAAGCATGGAAACCCTTCTCTTTCTCCCCCACACCACGCTGGGCGATCCGTCATTACGGAACACGCCGTTTCTTTCTAACGATCTCGATTCTCTTCATCCATTAGATGTACGAGATCTCCGCATCCCCTCCAGTGACCATGAGGCACAGTGTTGCTTTTTCTTATGTAGGTTACATGTTTTATGTTGTATGTTATTGTGTGTGTTTAGTCAGACCTAATTGTTTATTTAATTCCAGCACAACTTTTCCATCACCACGCCGGCATGGAGTGAATAATTGCATCTCTTCCTTTTTTCACTTAGCGGTACGCCAGTCATGGAAGTGTGCATCCACCTGTGTGTAGTGTGTTCACATCTTTAGCTACTACCACGTATTACACTATGTGCATATAATTGTATATATTTTTCCTCGCCATTAAACTGTGATTTTGTAATTTACAGATCAGTGTACCAACGTACATAACGTATGTATATATTTTAAAACGCATGCCTTACTATTGTGGCATCACACTTATTTCACCCTATTAAGGTTGACTAGGAGTGGCAAGTTTCTCGACACTGGGCTGGTCCCAGTGTAGTCCTGACGAAGAGCTGGGGAGCTCGAAACTAGTTGACTTCATAATATGCTAGGCACACCTTTCCATCATAGTTAGGGTCCCTTGGCATATTACCCCGTTTTTAATCTTTTCAGCTTAGAGCACCAATAAAGTCTATTTTGTAGCCCACTAGCTGATTATTTTAATTTTCCCACTCCACCACTTCACTTACACCACACATAGTTTACCAAATTCTCAGTGCTCCTACGTAACACCGCAAGTCGCAGCACGCCTCAGTCCGTAGAGGACTGGGAGGACCCCTATGATGAAGCATGTCACCGTGGGGAAACCCTGGTGAGTGAGGGGACTATAGAAAGAGATAATACTTCTCTTTCTGATAACGGTGTCTTCAAGGATCAAATCGTTTCCTACACCTTCTGCTTTTTCCCAGTTAGGTTCCTGTCTATCTGACTTGTTCAGATAGTCTTTTTTGCTAAATCTATGAAAGTTCCAATACTGGGGTAAGAAAACAAGTTACTTACCTGTATCTTTAGTTCTCCAGTATTGGAAACTTTCATAGAATCACATGCGACCCAGCCTCCTCCCCTGGGAAAGCTCGACCTTCTGCATCTTTAGGGTTAGCCTGTGGCACTACGGCTACGAAAATCTGAAGGTCTAAGGTTCTCTCAGGAGGGACCTAGAGGGTGAGGCTAATCTGATTGGTTGTTGATTTTATTTGATCTCTTTTACAAAAAGAGGTGGATATGTTACAAAACTGGAATGGGCCTAGGCCTGATTTCTGGTTTGTAATGGCTTTGCATTGCTATTTTTATATATACTGGGGACTCCCATCTCTACGACGGGGAATGATTCAAACATGTGAATCTATGAAAGTTTCCAATACTGGAGAACTAAAGTTACAGGTAAGTAACTTGTTTTCATCTTGGGGGAAACGAGCGGAGATTTCAATTTTCTCTTAAATCCAGAACTCGACTCTTGGTCAAATACCCGTAAACAGAACAAGCCCCGAATGGCTAGAGCCATGTCAGAATATATGAAGGATCTGAATCTTGTTGATCTATGGCGACAGAACTTTGCAGCTAGGTACGAATATTCTTGCATCTCGGAAAGGTATAAATCTGCAGAAAAAATAGATAATTTTTTGTCCTTGTCAGACCTGAGCTTAAGTAGCTATATTTCGTTAATCAAAAGAGGGGAATAGGAGC
Source organism: Triturus cristatus (assembly GCF_964204655.1). NCBI lineage: Eukaryota > Metazoa > Chordata > Amphibia > Caudata > Salamandridae > Triturus > Triturus cristatus. The sequence continues at coordinate 828,848,120 of NC_140579.1, read as the reverse complement.
ATAAGGGAGTCCACTCTGATCTCAGAGGGCGTACTTAAGTAATCAAAGGAGAATGGACCACATTGAATACTATGCCAGAGTCTCACGGTTGTAGTCCCCGAAGGATTAGGGTTTGAGGGGCGACAACTGTCATTTTATCCTATCCAATGTGGTCCAGAAGTAGCTATAGTTACGGTGCAAACGGTTTTTCGAACCACTTTCTGTTTGAGATGGAAGTGACAGGATAGGCCTGTTGGGAGAGGGACTATTAGTTAAGTGAAATTGGAAGATGAAGCCTGGTGGTGTGGGATACAAAATTAAATTTCAAGTTACTATAAACTAAATGCTGCTACTGTGGTAAATGTATGGTAAGCATTTAAAGCAAACATCTGCGCTTGCAAAACCTATAGGGGTAGACTGGAAAAAAGTTCCTCGCAGAGAGCAGGGCAGATTTGGAGTCTGCTTTACATCAGGCTATTGAGAAATATTTTAGAATAAGATCTCATGCAGAAAAATTGGCGGTCAGTTAAGCTAAGCTACTAATGCGTGATTATTACTGTGAGCAAGGGTATATTGCTAATAATGCATACCTTCAAAAAACATACAAAGAAAGGAAGGATTGTGAGCAAGGGGCTTAGAATAAGATTGCATCACTTTTTGATACAGCAACAAAGACCCAGATTACGGATTCTAAACAAATTCAAGATTCTTTTTTAAATGTTTTTTTTTTTTTAATGTTACGAAGAGTTGTACAGTGGGAAAACAATGGTAGACATTCTCCAACTCTGGCGCTTACTGAGCCAAATTTCCATTTCAAAGCTAAAACTGAGACAATCACACACTCTGATGGCTAAATGCCCCTAAGAGAAGTCGAGGAGGTTATTAAATCCTTCGCTAATGTGAAGGCCTGTGTTGAAGATGGCTTACCGGCCGAGTTATATAGGAAATTTGCACCTGTTTCTAATCCTGAGATATTAAAGCTTGCAAACCATATTCTAGTTAAAGGTGAAATCACATCGTTAAACAGCAATCGTGGTCCGCTTTCTGAAGACGGCTAAGTGCAGGGAAAATGTGAACTCCTATAGGCCGCTTAGCCTTCTAAATATTGATTATAAGATTGTGATGAAACTCCTAACGAATTGCATGAGCTAAATTGTTGGAGCAATTGTCCACCCGGACCAGTGTGGCTTTGTTTCGGCCCGACAGTTGTTCTGCCCACACTAATTTTCTGGTCAAGGCTCTAAATTACTTTAAACAGCAGGTTCCTACACAAGTATTGTTGCTAGATGCCAGGAAGGCATTTGGCGTGGTCTGCTGGGAAAGTCTCTTTATTATTCTAAGGATGTTGGTTTTCCCACTGGTTATATACAGATTGTCTCGATTGAATGAAGGTGCAATAACCTCATTGGTTATAAACTCTATTGATAGTGGATCTTGATAGCTTAACAGGGGAATGAGAGAGGGCTTCCCCTATACTTTTTGCCCTTTTTATAGAACCCTTAGCAATATTTATAAGAACCTACGGGAACATAGGGTCCCCGATAAGTGGGATGACTTAAATCAAACTATACTCTGACGAAATCGTCCTGATTTTAAAGCCTAGGCTGGAGAATCAGAAGAGGGTTTTTCGATATTTTGAAAGATATCAAGGTTTGGGCGAATATAAGATTAATAGGTTAAAAAACAAAATGTTATTATTCAGCTGCACGTTGTATACTTTATCTTCTGAATTTCAACCTCTTGTTAACTTCAACCCGAAGTTCTACTATATGTATTGAAATAATCTCCTTTGATCAGTAAAATTAAGGTGCTTTTTATGAGATGGGTCAACCCCCAATATCGATAATGGGGCGCATTGCACTGATTCGTATGCCAATCCCGTGTGCTCTTCAGATGAAGTTTTTTAAAGAAATAGAGGGATTGTTATCCACTTTTATCTGGTCAAATAAAAAACCTGGATTGGCGTTAGGCGCTCTTTATAGGCCAGTCAAAGATGGCGGCCTTGCCGTACCCGATCTAAAAGAGTCTTACTTTGAAAATTTTGCACATTGTTGCTATAGTCCCAAAAACTCTCAAAAGATGGATAATGGTTTCTAAAATTTAATTTTTCAGGAACATTTATTTATTTATTTATTTTAAACCTTTATTGGGCACAATCAAATCTTACACAGCTTATCACCTACAACCTGAGTGAACAGGCCGGTAGCGGTAATGCAGTATAATGAGCAGTGAACATTGTATGACGATGATCCATAATTTAACACAGCTCAAACGCCTACAACCCTTAAGGGCCGGCAGCGAAATAAAAAACATTTACCGCACAGAAATGCAATGATGTGTAGTGACAAAGCGGTGCAAAGTCAACAGTGAGTAGTTGAGGTTTCGTTTATCTATAATAACCAACTTAGGAGCCACAAAAACATCAAACTTCAATTCCCTCCCAGGGTGTGTCCACCATACACAGTATGTGGCAGAAAGGACTGAGCGGCGCAGGGCCGCTGCACGGCAAGTCGCACTGAAGAATGGAGTAGGCGCAAATAGCGGCACAGCTCCGCCCCGTATAGCCAGGTCAATTGCGCTGGGGGGGGGGGTAATATGAGCGAATCAGGGAGCCAGAAACCGGTGTCACCATCTAGAACGCCATGCTGCACGACCTATTAGAGAGCCGGGATCTCACTGCCTAGGGGTCAGGGGAAGCAAGAGAGCCTCCATTTTTCAGGAATATAAAATAGATAATTTCCTATGATTTACCTGATTGCCTAAAAAGGTTCGATATAAGATTTTACAATGGTCCCTAAAACAAAAGGAACAATTGTTTAAATATTATGATATACCCGCCATTAGTGGTGTAACTCTTTTGATGGATATCTTCATCAGCCCACCCTCCTTTAATGGATTAAAAAATCACTCCCAGATGAGAGAGAGATGGCTATCGGAGTATTGTGGATTTTCTGAAATTGAACATTTTGAAGGATTGGACCAAAGACTGACCTACCTTTTGGACACTCTAAAATGTTGATGCAATGGTAGTTTATTCGCACAAGATACTTTTGAAGAGAATTAGAACCCAGAAGAATTATGGCAAGTGTATATTTAGTTGAAGATTTGATAGATCCTAAAACACACAGATCTATTAGCTATTAAGTAGCCATCTTTAGACAAAATAACAGACAATGTATTTTGGAAAGTTCGTGAGAAATGGCGGTCTACGGAGGGCCTGCAGGTGTCGACAGAGACTTGAAATAAGATTGATTTGTTTAAGTAAAGGGGGCGAATTGTCACTGTATGCAGCACTATACAAAAGGGCTGCTTTATAGAACACCAGCTTTTTAAAATAAAATTAATCCCGAGATATCGGCTTGCTGTTTAAGGTGCGCAATGGAGGACGGGGGTAACTGGATACACATATCTGGAGCTGTCTGAAAATAAAGCCGTTTTGGTCCAAATTGCAAGAATACTGGTTACATACATTAGAGATTAATTTTGTAATTGGTACACCAACATCAGTATAGGACTATTCATTTAAAGGTCAATAATTCTTCAAAACTGGCAGTCGTAAGTTACCCTTAATTATCAACAGTGGCGGTCCAAAATGCAAAAAATTAAGGGACTAGAATACTGTTACGCACTAAAACCCGACACACACAATTAATTTCAGAGTTTATGGAGCAAATTGATATAGGTTGGGCTGTGGGTTTTTATTTCTTTTGTTTTTTCTGTTAACATTTGGGACAAAGCGCAATATCTCACTACTTTTTACTAAATCAGAAGAAGCTGCTGCGAATATTGGGATAATGTCCAATATCTGTTTCTATCTCTTTTGCAATTTATTGCATTAATGTCAAAAGCCAAGTATGTATAGTTCTTCTCCTAAGCTGTAATGTCTGATAAAAGTAGGTTTTTCTTTATATTGTTAAGATTAATTGACTCTATGTACTTTTTCAACAATAAAAATAATTTTAAAAAAGGTAAGTGCATCCAAGAACACTACAGAAATATTATTACAGTTTAACTGGGCACACTGCTACATTTCGAATAATTTCACCCTCATAAATGTTCAATTTCTTTGGCTTGGAGGGCAGACCAGAAATTGGGGTAAGATCACCTTAGTCTTCTGGGCATTGAGGTTAAGACAGTGCTTGTTCATCAAGTCATAGATGTGTTTCATGCAGTTATTAATGCGAAGGCTGGTATCATATGCATTCTTAGTGGCTGATAGCATGATTTGCGTGTCGTCCGCATACGATGTATGAGAAAATCCAAAGGATTGTACCACCATAGGAGCCAGATCTGCAACATCAACATTAACAAGCATTTACAATGCAATGGTCTCGGCATTGTTAAAGTTAGAGCTATTGGCATTGCTCATGACATTATTTTTGTTTGTTTTATTTTTTAAAACATTTCAAGAAACGGCATTGTTATTTACAATGTCAATAGCTTAATGACTCTCAAATGCGAGACCTATTGCATTTGCACCCACACACAGAGCCACACACACAGAGCCACCCACACACACAGAGCCACCCACAGAGAGCCACTCACATAGAGAAACCCACACACAAATAGAGCCACCCACAGAGCCACCTACACACACACACACACACACACACACACACACACACACACACACACACACACACACACACACACACACACACACAGTTATTAAAAGGTGTTTATGATGGCGTGACAATCGTCTGCTCTAAATACACAAACACAACCGGTATAGCCATTCACCGCAAAGCACGCATATACACACATCCTTACGAACACACTAATATGCATAGATGAGTGCCCACACAAACACAATGCCCACACTCTGGAAACTCATACGAATGAAGAGGCACACACAAACCTCTCCTTACCACTTCCTCCTTTGCTTGCCAGTCTACTGTATATAAAATGCGTGCAGGGTGAGCGGGTTTGGAAAACATGTAAGATAATTAACCCTTCTTGTCCTCTTCAATCATGAATTCAATTCAACTTATGTTTTCTCAATGCAATACTTCATCCAGTCTTCAGATTTCTTTGAAGGGTGAGGAGGCTGGAGGTGGGTTTGTTCAATGCTTTCAGCCGTCAGAGGTGTGCCTACAGTTTCTATGAGGGATTGCTCCAACCCTCCTATGCCTAAAAAGTGTGTAAAGTGTTCAACCTCCCCATATGTGTGCATGATAACAGAGTAATGCTCCCTTTCTTTCTCCCACAGGGTGCTGACAACGTGAGGGGGATGTTTCACCCATCTATCCCCAAAATATATACATGTAGGGTGCATCAATAAGGAAGAGGGGTGTTTTAGTAAAAAACCCTCTTCCTTACCGATGCACCCTATATGTACATATTTAGTGGATGCACAAAGCAGGTTAGCTCTTTTCTCCACAGAGGTGTGCATACAGTGTGTGTCTATATTTAAAGCTTTTTATATAGCGCGTACTAGACTCAAAATCAAAGAGCTTTACATAATACCACATAAAAAGATCATAACACAATAAGATGATTAGAGGGGGGAGGGCATAACTGTGAAATAGGAAAAAGGTAATAATTGACAATCCAATAGAAGTCACCTTGAAATCTTCCCACCTTAATGTACTAGCCATCCCTGTTTTCACACCCTAAACGAATCTCTCTGTAATGGGGGCCAACATCTGAATCCTCTCCCTGTCCCTTTCAGATTTACCAAGAGTGAAACGGGTTTCAGGAAACGTCCCCAAACGTGGCTTGTTTCTCTGACTGATGATTCCTGTAGGCGTTCGACCAACGGAGTTTTAGGTTCAGCTTTCTCTCCTCGGTTCTTCATACTACATTCTTATGTGTTAGGTGGTGGTTTACTGTGTTTGTTGCTGTCCTAGCGCCAGGATGCTCAGTCATGAGTGACAGTGCGCTATAAATAGCTCCTAGCATATCATATCATCGGCGCTGTCCATTCTCCTGTGGCCTCAGGCCACCATGGAGTCCATGCCCCATCTCCCAGCACACGGACACTGGACCCAGTCTGGTGCCTGGGATTATTGTAAAGGAGAGATCTGAGGTTCCATAAAGTACCCACCCGGACCCGATAGAGGGTTACCAGTCGTAAGTCATGTGTTCCTCGTGCATTCGTAGGTGGGAGTTACACAGACCCTAGTTTAGGTTTTTTCTAATCTCTGTATATTGCTCCCTACGTGAGCAGCCCAGCACAAATGTGTACAGATGTATATAAAGCCTGTGACGTAGGTGCACTAGTGGAGTAACGCAGGGCACTGCGGAGCAGGAACACCTTCCCCTCCCCCCCCCCCCCCCCACCAACCTTTCCGGGAGCTCCAAAACCTTTCAGGGGACCCCCATCCAGGCCAAGGCCAACGAACATATGTGCAGTCTCGGAGATTCCGGGGTCCCTCATCACTTCTGCAGGGCAACCCCCATCATTTTGCCTTACGCCACTGAGGTGACCTTTCGTTGACTGCACGAGTAACAACACTGGTACTGCGCCACGCTCTTAAATGAGCTGGCGCATAGAAGCCACCTTTCACGGCTTGGCGCTGGCGCTCAGTGCAAATAGCAGGGATTGACTGAGATGCTGGAATCTTCCGAGCAGCGAGTTGAACATTTTACAGCTCGGCTCCTTCCGCTCACACTGATCAGCCAGGCACCGAGGCGTGTTTGTCTTGCATTACATATTTGTTCAATATATTTTATTAAATGGCGCAAAAGAATATTTCGGGAAGTGTTCCATTTTAATTTGGAGAACACATCTTCTCCGTCTGTTAGCAAAAGCCCGGTAACTTTGTTTTAATGTTCATTGTTTTATTAATTTGTCAGTCGAGAGAGTGGGGTAGACCTGGAATGTCGGCCTGGCCGTGCGCCTTGATTCTTGCTGGTAGCTTGCCCCGCCGCAGTTTCCCAGCCTATCATGGCTGTGGGCCGGACCACTGTTCCCTAATAATCCTGTCATTATAGGCTCCTGATTTTAGCATCTAAGGGAGCTGGGGCGCGTTGGAGTGAAGGGGCTCACTTAGCCCCTGGTGGGCGAACTTCCAAGCAGAGTCCCAGCCGCTGGGCTTTTCCGATTGGAGCAGGGTCAAGACTGATTTGCATATGGATGGGTTTTAAGTGAAAATGAAATGCATGGGGGACAAGAGTGTGACGAGTAGGAATGCTAGCAAGGGTTTAGACGGATTACAAGCCTTCTTCAATCCCATCTCATGTTGTGTCTTTGATGTACCGGCCGAAGTGGCAAGGGTATGCCATGGGTTCTGTGCTCAAGGGCTTCGACGCCTTGTCAGGGGTAGTAAGCGCTATATAAATGCAATTACAATAGTGCTGCTGGAACCAAGCTACACACAGCAGGCGAGCCCCAATCAGAGCTGCTGGACTGTTCTCACTCGAGCAGGGTGATTTGCATATGGCTGGTCATCTAAGATGGCATGCTGGGTAAAAGACCCCAGATGAACATTGGCCCGATCCGCTCATCCTATAAGCATGGATAAATTCAGATATGTAACCATGCCACGTCTGTCTTTTCTGTCTAGCCTGAAAGTATAGAGGATGTGGCGTAACAGCTAGAGCTGCCAACGTTGAAACTGGATTCGAGTCTGGCATTAGGCTCAACATCTTGTAATTCTGGCCAAATCACTCAATCTCCCCAGTGCCTACCAAAATGAATGTGACCTTCTATAATGTAACTAGCGCAAATGTATAGCGCTCTTGTACCTTCGGCTGGAGTTCCTGCTATATACAATAGCATAAAGAAATAAGAAAGAAAAACGCCACTCGCAGTAGGGAGTTTCAGATTAAAGATAAGAGTAGATATCTGTTAGGCTGCACTGAAGGGGTGGTGAAGAGCTGTTAGGGTTTATTGAGAGGACAGGGGCTGGATTAGACTGAGTTTGCACTGGTGGCTGATGCTGGACCTAGGAGGCTGAACTACACTGCGAGGCTGGGCTTGTGGTGGAGGGGAAGTTGCACAGTGTGGACAAATGGGCACTTTATTCTCTGAGGAGGGGGCAACCATCGCTACGGAGGAGTGTGGCTGAAGTGTAGGATGGGTGTGCATCGAGAGGCTGGACTGGTGGGGGATTGAGCAGGGGCCTGTGATGGACTATGAGACAGGGGTAGACAGGAGTGGGGGATTGGAAATAGTTGGAAGGACAGGGCTGGAGAGGTGAGGCTGGGTCTCCATCGACTGAGCCGGAGTGGCTTGTTCTGAAGAGCCCCTGGCCGGCCTAGACTCTAGATTGCCTCGCCGCCTGAGGTTAAGGCTGCCTGGCCTCCAGGCTCTGCTCCTCGACTCGTTCCTCTCTTCCGCTCCTGCCGGCTCCCGCGGCGCACGCTGATGACGTCGCAGAGTCCTTGGAGATGACGTTTGCTAGGGGCGGTTAGCGGCTGCACTCTGTGCTGAAGTTTGAAGGCGGCTTCTGCCCTCGCCCTCCCCACCCAGGCACCGGCCCCATGGACGTCTGCGCCCGACCCCTGCAGGTGCCCCCGGAACTGGGGGTGTACGCCGAGCAGCACCGGGTCTTCGACATCATACAGGTGCGGTGTGAGGGGGCGTGGAGGCTGAAGCGAAGGACAGGGGATGGGAAATACTTGATCTGAAACCTGACCGAGATCCCCAGGGGTGTGGGGGGGGGGGCGGGGGCGATAGACACTGCAGGGTGGAGGGTGGGCGTGGGGAAGTGGAATTGGAACCAAGAGGCGCTGCGCAAGTTCGGCTCCCAGTGCCTGCAGGGGGCCCTAGACCGGCCCGAAGCAATGCAGAGTGACGGCGAGAAGGGGAAGACCTACCTGGGCACGCATTTTCGTCAACACGGAACACAGCCCTGCATCGCACCACGCGAGTCTTCACCGTGTCTTGCTCACGCTGCCTGCACGCGCCAGTAGGCTCTCTGATTGGTTGACAAGGTTCACCAATCACAGTGCTTATTTGGTAGTTGCCAACCAATCAGAGAGCCGACTGGCGCATGTGGGCAGTGTGAGCACGACATGCTGTCTTGTGGGCGTGTATTAAAAAAAACACGCCCAGAGAAAGATTCGAAAAAAACACGCCCCCGAATCGCAAAGAGACGGGGCTTGTTTGGAGAGACAAACCTCTTCTCCAATGGCTGACCAGCATTTCAGAGGCCAGCCAATGGAGAAGAGGAGAGAAGAGGGGCGGGTTCAAGCCCCTCTTCTCCAAGTCATTAAATCTCGCGAGCCGAGACCAAAAAAGGGTGGGACTGAGTGGAGCCTTGTGGGACACCACAGGGCAGATGGAAAGAGTTCGAAGAGAAGGCATTGATATTGATCATATTTTCCCTGTCTGTTAGGAAGGAAGACACTAGTTTCAAGGCAAGGTTCTTAATACCTTTTGCTTCCAACCGGTGGATCGGGATGGAATGATCCAAAGTGTTGAATGCAGCAGCCAGGTCCAGCAGGATGAGAGAGGCTGTCACCCCCCCCCCCCCCCCCCCCCCCCCCCAATCCATGATGAACTTACGTTCAACAGTGGCCTTGATCAGGACAGCCTCTCTGCTGTGATCTAAACCCAAATTTAGTGGGGTCCAGGCGATTGAAATCCTTGATGAACTGATTTAGTTGAATGTTCATCACTTTTTCAACTGTTTTAGCCAGGAAGGGGAGTCTGGAGATTGGCCGGTAGTTGACGGGATATTCGTTGTCAGAATTCGTTTCTTTAAAAAAAAAAAAAAAAAACAGCATGGAGGCCCGTTTCCTTTGGGAAGGAAAGATGCCTGTTCTAAACATGTTAAATGTGCTTGAAAAGTGGTCTGCAATAATGTCTGGGACCAACTTGATAACTGAAGGCGTGCAGGGATCATCTGGAGAGCCTGATTTGGTGGTCAAACTTTTTGCCTGGTATTCTATGCAGTTTTGACAGAAAATGCGCTGGGTTCCTGCTATTCATTTTTCCAGTGTCAGATCTTTTTCCCTAAACTTTCCAGCAACCAAAGTCGCAAGCAGAGCGAGCGCACACAAGCTGGACATCAGGAATGCAGTTATGAAATGCAGGAAACCAAGCCAGTAAGGAAGATCAACCAGTTGATCGTCTCATTCGGCCAAGCAGGTAAGGGGTTGCCAGTAACAAAGGCAACCATAGAAAGGTGAATATTTCAGACAATACAGAAATATCACACAACAGCAAGTGTAACACTGTAGGAAAGACCAAGAATGCACTACACAAAGAAGGGGGCAAAACCGACTTTAATAGCTAAAGTCTTAAACAATGCTTCACCAAGCATTATGGAAATAAAGTATCAGAAGGACAAAGGATATTTAAACAACTGTTTGCAAACACAAACTTGTTCTCTACCCAATCTCCCGCAATGCAAGAGAATACGGAACATAATTCATGCCCAGCATGTGAATCAAGGAAGATTCACGCTGCAAAACGAAAAGGTTACTTACTTGTAGGAGTAGTTTTGCAGCTAGAAGACTTACTGTATCCTCCAACCTCTGCCAGGAAATGAGTGATGAGACTGTGCAATAGGAAGGACTAGACAGTGAATAGCAAGACAAAGGAAGCAACAGACATAAGGATGCCAAATAAAAGCATCTGAAGATGGTGACCATGCAATCAAGTTACCTGGGCATAGGTCTGATCTCATTGAGGAGGAACAAACCACCAAATGGTCAATGTTGATACCCACAAAAAAAAAGCATTTGCAATGCAATAGGTGTCTCTTTTTCGAGAGTTAAGAGCTAATGGCGTTGTAAATGACAATGTATTTGACCTATATGTTTTGGTTTGGTGTACTGGATGCATTAACCGAGACACAGCTGCAGCACTGCCTAGAGGACTTAGAATGAGGAATTACCACGGGTACCAGAGAAGCAGTTGTAGCACTGTCTGGAGAACTTAGAAGGAAGAATTACCACTGTGACTAGAAACGCTGCTTAAGCACTGCCTAGAGAATTTAGATTAGGGAAGTTACTGACGGGCCCAAAGAGGCAGCTATCAGCACTGTCTAGAGGACTAAGGATGAGGTATTACCAATGGGACCAGAGAAGCAGCTAGCAGCACTACCTACAGGACTAAGAAAGAGAAATTACCACAGTGACCAGAGAAGGAGCTGCAGCACTGTCTTGAGGACTAAGAATGAGGAATTACCACTGGAACCAAAGAGACAGCTGCATCACTGCCTAGAGGACTAAGAATGAGGAATTACCACTGGAACCATAGAAGCTACTAGCAGTACTGGCTAGAGGACTAAGACTGAGGGATTACCACTGGTACCTTCCACTTATATGGAGTGAAAGTGAAAAGCGCGGTGATAAATAATATCTATCTTTTTTATATAGCGCGGAATACACCATTGTTGATGTCAGAGCTCTTTACACGTGTGGCAGTATGTGTATAAGGTACCTGGTTTTAGACAGGTCTGTTTATACACAGAATAAAAAGAGAAATCAATCGAGAGTTAAATAGCTACTCCCTGATAGTTAAAATCAGGAGAATCTTCAGACCACTAGAGGCAGTAGGAGAATGTCAATTTAAAGGAGAAATTTGTATTTTCTTGTTTGAGGTTAGACCGAAACAGCTAGACTGATCTTTAAACGTTATGGTGTGTTATTAAGAAATGTTACATATAAATGTAATAAAGGTATATTTTTAGAATGTCAGTGTCCACAGACAAGTTATGCTCTAAGAGAAGTTCACATTAATATCACTAAATTACCATTTTCTTCATAAACAACAAATCCTTGAGATGTGCAAATGTCGTCCAGCTTGTCTCTGAATGAGTCACTTAGCAAAGACGTTTAAGCAGGCTCTGTTCTTATGTATCCAAACTAACGACAGTATAAGAGTCCATATTCGCACAGGATAGGGTAATTAATTGTCAAAAGTAAAAACCCTTGAGTTTTGTAACACTCTTTCGGCAGCTAAATTGGCAAAGTTAAGATAAAAATCTCTTTACAAATGCTGATCAAGCTGTGTCTGTGCTGACCTACAAAATTAACACCTGAAGCCATGTCGGGGAACGCAAAGCCTGGTCAGCATATCATAATAAAATACCAGTTTAGAGATATAAGGAAGGTTTCTAACGTGGGGCGGCCGGGTCGTTTGGAAGTGCGTGCTTTACCCTTGCCTGCCCTGGGTGCTTGCAAGAGGCGTTAAAAGCACGGTTTCATTACGATAGTGTGATTGTGTCCATCTTCCCTGCCTTATGTCCAGTCTTCGCAACTCGTTTTACTAAGGGCTGGATTTATTCAAATTGAAAATTGCTCTCTAAACGTTTGGGGGGGTAAAAATCACAAAACACATTGCAAGAGCCACTCTATAAATGCTCCCTTAATTTGTACACTGCTTATGTAAACTCCTGAGTGTCATAACCAGCACTTTATCATATAATCGGTAGTAGCCCAGACGCTGAAAAGCAGATCCAACTTTAACTTTCATGCCGGTTAGTGTTTATAGAAAGAACTCCGACAGTTTCATTGAAATTTGCGTGAATGCAGGACATATTGCTTAAGATGGCAGTTTAACTTGTGTAACATGACAGAAAACATGTTACTTGAAATGCTTTCCTTTCAGTGATGAGTAAAGCAAGTCAAAAGCAGACAGTTCACATGGCACCGCCCCTCGAGACTTGGCAGGGTGTAGCAGTAGCACTTTAAATTAAATAAAAAGTAGACACTTTGAGAAAGTAGTGCCTCACAAGTAGAGCATCACGCAGCAAGGGGCACTGCCGCTTTCAAAGCCCAACTGCAGAGCATAACATGTACAGGGCTCGAGTCGGGGTACCACGCGGGTGGACGGCGTCCCCCCACTTATTTTACTGGGTTGTTACCGGGTGGACGCCGTCCCCCCTGCCCAAAAGATGTAGCCGGTATCTGAGTCTGCACCTGCGTGCGAATGAATGCCTTTCAAATGCACCCGAGGCTCAGAATAATCTCCCCTTCCACCTCGCGCCCTCCCCTTGCCAGCCTTTCTCAGAGCCAAGCCAAGGCTTCAAGGAGCTGCGCTATCAACACGCCGAGCATGTCACTTCTAGGGACTCTGACAGATGCCCGTACTGCCTACGGCCCGAGTCTGTAATAACCGTGTAATCCGAGGAATGGGTCCTGTGTATAGTGTGTTCTTGTGTTTTGAGTGACTGCCACTTATTGAAGTATTATACCTCTACTTGTATCTTGTATGTATTCAAGCATTTCAGACGGAGACCAGCAAATTTCGTGACAATTCCTGTTGTGACGTCACTTCCGTTGACACAACCTAACTCGAGCGTCCCCCCACTTCTTTTTTAGGACTTGTGCCCTGAACATGTATGTTCGAGCGTGATGTTGAGGTTCACCTCTCTGCCCTCCGGATTCCCTGTGGTCATCTTCTGCCAGGGATCAGCAAGCTGTGCCAGCCGCAAGTCGGTGCTTTGCAGCTGAAATTGCTGCAAAAGAGCACGAAGATAGTTCAGTCCCCTCCCACCACTGGAGAGTGGGAGGGAGGGAGGGCGAGACTAGCCTCACAATGAAGATGAGGACAGCCCTGGGAAAGCAGGCTTGCCAGCGGCAGCTCGCTTCAAGTGAGAAAACAAGCATTTACAATGCAACGGTCTCGGCATTGTTAAAGTTAGAGCTATTGGAATTGCTCATGACATTATTTTTGTTTATGTTTTTAAAACATGTAAAGAAACGCATTGTTATTTACAATGTCAATAGCTTAATCTGTGTGTGGGTGCAAATGCAATAGGTCTCGCATTGGAGAGTGATTAAGCTATTGACATTGTAAATAACAATGCCGTTTCTTTAAATGTTTTAAAAACAAAAACATAAACAAAAATAATGTCATGAGCAATGCCAATAGCTCTAACTTTACCAATGCCGAGACCATTGCATTGTAAATGCTTGTTTAAACAGCAATCACAGACATGGTGGTCTGCTGCATGGCTGCCATTCCTGATGGGTCACAAACTGTGACCTACCTTATAATAATATTCATGAGGTTGGTCGATTTGCGACCCATTATGAATCTCTAAAGGAAACTCAATGAGCTTCATACATTAGGAATTCCAATGTCCTAATTGCAATACACAGCGAATCGCAACTAGGAAATAGGCATTCCTAATGCTTGTACAGCTGCACCGTCCGATGTTCTGAGCATGTCTGAAAAATTAAAGAATTTTTTAAAAAAACATCTGCGTTTGTCGCAAGTACCATTCACAGTCTTTTCGAGCCATTATTTAACCAGCCGCAGGATCAGATTATGAGCTTTTTCTCCAGGGATCTTCCAAATCCACACTTCACCTCTTAGCACAGGAACACACGCTGTGCTGTAGTGGGCATGTTTGTGAATGGTCTGACATGGCAGGAATGTTCATTTAAGGGGCCTGACACATTTCACATTTCATTTTTTTTCAATTAAAAAAGGATTTGAGGCAGATTGCTTGCAGTATTTTTTAAACTGCGGCTTTGATAAAGTTCATATAAAATATTTGTAAACCGTATAAAAAAATAAGACACGTTATTTTTTAAACAATCTCACTAGAAATAACAACTTATCAGCACACTTAAAAAAAACTACATACAGCTGAAAAGTTCCCAGAACCAATGTAATTTTTAAAGCCACTAATCCTGAACTCAATTTATTCTTTGCAGACAACCACGCTCTGCGTACAATCAGTAGGGTACTTTAACCTCCTACCAACCCCCTCCCCCTTAGGACAACCTGGTAATCCAGAAAAATACGTAAGTATATATGTATGTATGAAGGACCTGCCCTTGGCAAGCTCATGCCACAGCCCTGCGGCACCCTGGGAGCTCCTCGGGGCGAATGATGTTCCAGAAACCCTCAGACAGGCATTTAAACCCAGAGGCAATGCAGGCCCAAGGTGCACTCAACTGAGTATGATCAGTGGCTATAACTGCCAACAGCACAGAGCTTGTATTGTTATGAAAGCGGACTACAAGAAGGTGTCAAGAACCCTGGACCAGAAGGCCTGATACAGGAAGCAGCTCCGTAAGGTGTAGGCTGTGCCACAGGAAACAATTACTTCTGGTAGAGCTCGTGCCAAAGGAAATAATTCCTTAAGGTGAAGGTCACCTCAACTTCCTTAAAATGGATTTTCACACCACAGGAGTACAGAGGCCAAAAAGACCCATGCTGCACCGTCTTCATCGAAAAGACCCATCAATAGAAAAGGTTTCCTAGAAACCTGCAAGAGCGTTAGAGTATATCCCCGACTCAAATGTACTATAGAGCTGTGTGAGCAGCACACCCATGTATCATGCATGGCATCATCATGTAGATTAGTAGACTGCCAGTCTGAGAATTAAGATGCATGGCACACAAGTGTAAATATATCAACAGGCATAACAAATAGCAATCTCAGTATAAAAATATAACATCAGATGGATGGAGAAAAAAAACGAAATGGTTATCATTTTAATAGTCAACTACATATCACAAGGCTAACAGAATACTCACACCTTCTCTGTTATATTTGTATATTAATATGCTATGAATGGAAACGTTTGGAAAGTCATACACTCCGGACTACCTAAAAATGCCATGGCGGGCACTATAAAAAATGAACAAAACTTCTTGAGTCGTAGTGCAAATACTAGACAATCGTCACATGTAATAAATGGAATACTATATTTAACTCATTGATGTTTCAGCTTCTAATCATTACTTATACTTCACAAAGGCTTCCACCAGGACTAAACACTAACCTCATTAAAATTTATATTAACCAGTACAGAAGTTGCTATTTCAAGCATGGAGGTAAACAAAACCATGTTCATGGGTATGAAACGAGTCTTTCCAGTACACCCACATTCTAAGGAGGAAAATACGTTAGTTATCTGCAGTGAATGTCAAAGAATCGGGACCTTGTTTATTAAACCCAAAGCATGAAATAGTTTTGCAAACAATTTATCACTGTCGAAACTCCCACAAAATCTTCATGAATGGAGGAACCATTTGTCAAGATTCTGGTAGAAAAACAAGCGCAGGTGTGGTTAAACTGCATGGGTGCTCAAGACACTTGTCTCGTGCTCACGTGGCTAATGGTACATAATGTGCAGTTTGGCGAGCTAAGAGAAAAGCAAATTACATATAAATAAGGGTTGTGAGAATCAACCATAAAATCATTTCATCCTTATGCCTTTCAATAAAAAAAGATCAGTGAAACGAGAAATGAGTTAAACTAAGCACATTTTCCAGTAACACTTTTCCAGGTATATTTTCATTATAAACGTTCACAAAAAAATAGCTACGAGTGGTCAACATGTTTTGGTCTTTCTGTGAGCCACATGTCTTCAAAAATGTGAACGGGTATTTTATGGGCGGGGGGGGGCGGGGGGAGTTTCCTTAAAAGTCCCACTTCGATGCAGACAGAATCCCTGCCTCGGCCATATGTTCAAAAGATGTGTCCTTTGCAGTTGAAGTTGCTGGCTTGTTGTGAGGAACCCCTCTTCTGGACAGAAAAGAGGACGGTAAAAAATGCATTTTAAAATAGAACTCGGTTAAAATCTCGATTTGGCAGCAGGATTGTTTTAGCATCTCACCGACATTTGGGCGGGGTTGATTTAGAATCTCACAGTGTGCCATTGAGGTTACTTCAAGCACTCGTGGGATGACAATGACTTTATTTACAAAAGCTCACGGAAATACTGGCCCGTGGTTCATGTCACTGTGAAAGGACGGTGTGTTCATCGGAATTAGAAAGTTGTACCAGTTGTAATGTCCCTGTGTGAGGAAGGCTCACAATAGGACTCATCGCAGTGTGGTCACGTGTTCACTGTGCATCAGTGGATTCGGTTTAAAATTTCACGACAGGAAATACGGTTTGGTTTGAATCAGAGGTGTCCAAAGTTGGGCCCAGAGCCAAATTGGGCCCACAATTCAGGATCAACAGAGTTAATAAACTGTTCTCATTTGATTAAATGTATCTATAAAGATCACACATGGATCTCTGGAAGATCTGTCATGGCGTGGGCCCTCGTGGACCAACATTGTCTTAAAATCTCCGAGAGGAAAAAAATAATTTGTTAAAAAAAACAGTGTAGCAGAGAGTTTGCTTAAAATCTCGAAGGACGTCAGCAGGGTCGGTTTGAACTCAGTCTGTTGGTGAGACCGGTTACATGTAATCAGTGTGTCGGCGGAGTAGGTGCCTGTGGACACGATTCATACACCAGGCCTCAAGGTGCTGAATTATTCACCCACAACAAAATTTACGAGCATAAACGGTCAATTGTGACGACTCCTGGCAAACTAAGAAAATCACATAAAAGTTAAACATGAATTCCAAAAGTATGGGTAATACTACAGGAGCAAACTTCAAAATGCTTTAACCGGTCTTTTGAGAACTTTACCGTCTGTCAGGGAGGGTCAAGCTCCGCTCCACAAATCCACGGAACATCCGGTGAATGATGTAATTCATACCAGGTCTAGAAGCCCATCTGACGTCATCAAATCCTCTAGCGGGCCTATTGTTAGTGAGTGTCCGACATACTGGGCTGGGCAAAGAAAATAGTTTTTCTCTTTACACTATCCGGCGATCCCTTGAAAAATCAGAGTTCTAATTGTTTTAGTCAATTTGTTGAGATACATTTCTCTGCTGAATGATATACCTCATTTCAAAAGACCTCAGGGTGCCCAGCACCCACTGCTTCTGTGTTAACATGCGTTCCTTGCTGGCTTGTGTGCTGGACATTTAAGGGAAGAGCGATTAGGGCTGGGCTGCTCCCACCCTGATAAAAGGGCCGTGGAATGACTCGCCTTATCTAGGCCTGCGGGGACATGTGCAGTCCCTGCAGTGACTAACGCCGCGCGCCGATAGGATCACTTGAAACACTAGATTAAAAAGGCTCACGTGGAAACCGGATCTGCGATCACCCACATGGGGAGGGGAACGCCTGTTGTGTGCCCTAAGACAGGCTTCCGGGAAGGATGGGGGAATGGCAGCGCCCGCTTTTAAAGCAGGCCGGGCTGCAGCCGAAGAATGTAGCACCCTTCACATACATAAACACGGAGAGGGCGATGGTTTGGGGGAGGGGGCTAGACTGCCAGAGTTTACAACAAAGAGAAACCTGCCCTCCAGAGAGGCAATCCTCCCCTACTCTTCCTAACGTGTGTTTCTTTTCGGATATTCATACACATTCTCTTTCAGACGCGTGTAAATTATGCACAACACAATATACTCCATTATTCACAGGCAAAGGTGATTTGAGCTCATATTGATAAGATGTCGACTGTAAAACAACCTATGGCAAAAATAATTCAAAAACGCAGCCTAACCAAAATGTGTGCATAGATTATGATCTAGAACCCTGCCTTGCCTGTTGCCGCGTGAGCGCCTCACCATGCGCCGAACGAGTTCAATGAGCTTCCATTCTGGGCTTGTTTTTTTTTTTTAGAGCCAAGCGACATTGTATGAAGACGAGACCTAAAAACGTTCCGCCCGCTGCTAGGAGTTAAAAAAACAAAAAAACTAGGAAATGTGTGTTTCCGGTGTACTGCTACAGAAGCCACCTGAACAAAACAGAAATAAAAAAACAAATTACACGGCCGATACCTAAAAAGTGGCGGGCCTGTTAGCACTATCAGATTGTTGCTGGGTGCCTGAACGCAGTTGTCCGTGTGTGTGCCTCTCTGACCTGCACATGCTTCGGCGTCCTGCTGCAGTGTGACTCTAAACACCTGCTTGGAGCTTTCTTCCAGGGAAAAAATGTAATGTCGGGTGAGTGGAAGCTTTTTAAAGTGGTTCACAGTGCACATGTGCGAAATGCAGTCAACGGATAGAAGTGCTGACACTCCTTTCAGCCGCTGGTTAAAGCCAGCCGAACCACAAAGTTTTAAACAAAGCCATTAAAAATCACAAACCAAACGATTGCTGACGAGGGCACCGGAAGACACCACCGCCTTTCTCCGAGGCAGAGCAGAAATGCCTCGGAGAAACGCAGCATCTTTTTCGGATTCGGGGGCGTGTTTGTCTTTTCTCTCCTCCAGCCATTGGCTGGAGGAGAGAATGAGACTTTCTGCAAAAAACACGCCCCCCGATCCGAAAAGGACGGGGCCTGATCAGAGTGACGGGACCTCTTCTCCAGTGGCTGGCCAGCATTGAAGAGGCCAGCCAATGGAGAACAGGGGAGAAGAGGGGCGGGATCAAGCCCCTCTTCTCCAAGTCATTAAATCTCTTGACTTCCGGTTCTGCCTTCGGCAGACCGGATGGTCCCGAGACCTAAAAAGCATTTGCAATGTAATTCCATTCATAAAACTTTATTTCGGCTCACATGGCCATAAAAGCACAATTAAAATAAGTTAAGAGACAATGGATTATACACAATTCATAAAATGTCAAGGTTGCTATTCTAGAGCTGTTTTTCCAGTTGTCAACCATAATGATAAACTAGTCATAAAGTGCTTGTGCAGTATACAGACATCATGAGTCCTCAGTATTTGTCAAA
Organism: Triturus cristatus; assembly: GCF_964204655.1. NCBI lineage: Eukaryota > Metazoa > Chordata > Amphibia > Caudata > Salamandridae > Triturus > Triturus cristatus. Next base: position 828,828,761 of record NC_140579.1, on the reverse strand, counting down.
TGCAAAAAGAACAATTGATGGACAGGGGCCTAAATCCATCATTTTTTTTGCTCACCATGCCATTCCAGTTTGAACCCAGCCATATGCAAATCAGTCTTGACCCTGTGCCTCATGGGAACAGTCCAGCCCGAACTGCCAGGCCAGATCCTCCCTGGGCTGGGAACAAGCATCCTAGGACCGGTTTTGGGGTTTCACCCCTCATCAGCCAGGATAGCTTTATTTCCAGTGGCATGGAGAGCACGGGACTCACGTCTGAGTATACCCGTCCCACTCGGGGTGACAAATATGAAAAGAACAATTGATGGACAGGAATTTGTCAGCATTTGTCAGGCACTGGTGTTCCATGTAGTACATAAATTTGGTTTAAAAGTGAGAAAAAAAATGGCTTGTTCAAAGGGTCATCTTTGCTCAGTTGTGTATTACATTTAAAATTGCGGTGCACATAGAGTAATATCAGTTAGACGCAGGAGCAGTACCTATACGAGACATTGATCATAATAGTCCTCCTATTTAGTTCTACTAAGCTACTAATCTATTTTTAGAAGTGCTTTAGTAGGAGATGTTAAAACCCTTCCAAAGTATAGGTGTAGAACTCTACAAAACAAAAGTTCATACATTTTAAAAGGACAACCATTTACTCAGCCATCGTATTAGCCCCCACTTAGCTGCACGAAAGTTGTCTAGTGCTCGAACAGTGAAAAGCCAACATTATGTACATTTGATGTGGACGAGAATTACTCATTAAATATTGCTCATTCATTTTAACAATAGCAAGGTAAAAACAGTACATATAAGATTTGACAATAAAATGATTTGAGCAGGAGGTGTCATCACTTATTGCTCATTCATATTAAGTCTTCTTTAGAATGGCTCTACGAGTGCACCACATGGCGAATAAAACACATGAAATGGAGAACACAAAGGGAATATGGGTATCAAATTTAAGTAGCCTGTACACATCACTACAATGCCTAGACCCCACGTTCCTGCAAAGTTGAAGTAGTCAACTAGACCTTGCCCTCCTATAGCCCTGGCAGAAAAATAGCACATGGAGATCTGTCTCATCTGTGTTGTTGCACGCTGGGCACTCCCCATTGGTAGAGCCCTCCCATTTTTTTTGTAAACGAGCGCAGCGGAAGAACTCCATGTCTACATTGTAAATAGAGCTTCTTGGCGAGGAGCGGCTGAATGTCGTCCAACACCAAATTCTAGGCTATATCTGTTTTTTACTTTCAGAAACTCAGCAATCTCTCGGCCCTTTGTAGGCCTCCTCTCGAGCTGAGCGAGTTTGTGGTCTCTATAGCTCTCTAACAGGGCCTTTCTGGGGGTCGTTTGGCAGGTTTCTTCTGCTTTAAACCACAAATTACCCCTACCCAGGCCCTCACATGTGTTCTTAATATACGACAACCAAGGTAACTTCCCTGTGCCTCGCATCCCCATGACTCCAATCAGCTCTTCCCTGTATGGAGCTAGTTCATAGGGTCTCCACAGATGACGCCAGTATAATAAAGGTCTAACAGCAACTTTATCCGCAATGGGCCTAATCCGAAGGTCCATTCGGAGAGGTGTTAGTGGCGTGCTAGAAGGGAGTCCCACAAGTTGTCTAGCAAATAAGTTCTCAGTTCGTACTAGCGAGCCTGATGCGCAGTGACCCCATAATTCCGCTCCATACAGAGCAGCACTCCTGGCCTGTACTTTATATATTTCCACCACTGGGCTAACCATTTTTTCGGTGCAGCTCCTGTATAAATTTAGAATACCCCCTGTTGTCGGAGTTAATTTCAGGCGTTCTTTGTTAATTTGGACCCCCCAGTCCATTTTCTCTGTCAACGTAATCCCAAAATACTCAAAGATGGTTACCCTCTCCAGGGGTCTTCCATCCAGGCGGGGATTTGGGCAAGTGGTGTTGCCCACATTGAAGGCCATATACTTTGTTTTATGGAGATAAATCTCCAGACCCCGCTGTTTGCAGAAGACACTAAAGTTATCAAGGGTCCTCTGGATTCCCATAGGGGATTTTGCAAGCAAGAGGGTGTCGTCTGCGCAAACATCAAGGCTGGTATTTTACGATTCACCAGCCTAGGGGCATCGATGTTCTTCCCTGCGATCAATGACTCTATTAAGCCGTTAATGAAAAGGCAAACGAGGGTCGGGGCCAGGACACAGCCTTGGCGAACACCTTTGCAATGTAATAAGATTCACATTACTGAAAGTTTGAGCTATTGGCGTTGCAATATTGTCACACTTAATAGCTCGACCTTTTAGTAATGGGAGGACGATTGCTCTATTGTCTGTTTTTAGTAACCAGCGCGGCACAGGCAGTGTGCTGCACTGCTTACGAAAAATGTACAATAATGAAAAAATTGTTTGAGACTTGCCGATGAAAAGAAAGGCACGGCTCCCCAATCTCTTTTGGTTTTTTTCTTTTCTTCAATATTGTAAATATTTGGGAAACCGTGCTGCACGCCGCCTGCGCTGTGGTGCTTACTAAAAGTATAGAACATTGAAAAAATAGTCTGGCGACACACGCCAGAGAAAAGAAAGGCATGGCCCCATTGTTTAAGACGAAAGCGTACCGCGCTGCCTGCAACAGAAGCTAGGATTAACTCATTAATGAAATAGTGCTCATAGATGGTAAATAAAACAGTAAAAGGTCCAGTCCTTATGGGAGGCTGCAAATGCAGACAAGGCGGTACTAAGGGGGGGGGGGGGGGGGGGGGGGGACTACTAAGCCAATTCACGAATCAAAAGCAACCATTTAGAATGGACCGTAACCGGAGCCAATTGAAAAGATGGGTGGAAAATAGGCGGAGCTTCTATTCCATACCACAATACATCATGTCTCGAAGATACAGCGCAAGCGCTGCCTAGGGGAGACCTAAAAAGGAAGCGAAGGAAATACCCAAGACAATTCTGGACCCAACAACTAGATGCCGGATTAATGCACAGCATGTGAATCCAGAAAGGGTTCAAGCTGTAACACTACTCCTACAGGTAAGTATCCTTTTAGTTTTCGTACGAGCATAACTGTAATCTGTATGTCTACATTGCCCTGACTCCTTCAAATCCATTTTCTTTCAAAAAGCCATGCAAATGATTTTTTTGTAGGAAAGGTCTCTTTTTTTTCTTGTAACTTTTCTGTTTTTAGTAATAGTAATTTGGCCTTTTTCAAAGTAAATTAAAGAAAATTGCCAATATAGCATTTTTATAGGCTGAAAAAATATGAGATTGTGTGACCATTTGGACTTTCTGATGTAAGGTGAAAATGCAACACAAAGGAATATAAATTTTAAAGAAGTGCTCCGGGATCATGCAGGTGGTTTGGACTTTTCTGTGCTTGTGATCTCAGTGGAGATTCCCCTGACAACTAGGATTAAAGATAAGAAAACATTTCTTGTCCATGTAAGAAAGGTACTGTGTTGAGGAGGGATATCCCTACCTTGTTCTCATGATATCTTTCAGAAATAAAAGGAAGGGCCAGTCAAGGATGGCCAGACAGTTTTGCTAGAGTTACTAGACGTCTGATGTTAGGCTATCCAGTGTAAAAGTATTGCAGAGGCCAAGCATTTGCATTGATGGCGGCCAACCTCCATCACTAGTATACGAAGTAGATTAATCTCCCATCAAGTAGCATTTGTGAATAACTTTCCTAAACAGATCGCATTTTTTCATATTTATTTTCTGTGATTGTCTCACAACTTAACTTGCATTTGGTAGAAGTATGAAAAAAGTGATGAATCTGCATTTTACGTACCTAATATCCCCTTGCTGTACTTCATCATGAAGCTTTTTTTCTTAACGTCTCTTAACATGTCTTTTTGTTGACTAAATAATTCCAATTATGTCTAATTTTTCGATAATGCATTCACATGTGTTAGATATGAAACTCTGTTAGTAGAATCTCCGTTTCTATGGAGTAAACTCTAGGTTGCACAATTTTAACACTCTGATCTCTCCTCCAGATTGCGTATCCTCCATTTGAGCAAAACTTCTATGAGGCGCATGAAGAAATCACCAGTCTTACACCTCAGCAAGTTCACGATCTCCACCAAAAGCTAAATCTCCGGGTAGGTGAGAACATAACTCTGCAAGCTGGGGAGGTATAGAAGTTTCATTGGTTTTTGTAGTGTTTTTTGAATACTCCGAATAATCTTGTAGAATGTGTAGTTTACTATTTCTGTATCTGGTGAAGTCCTTGACTAGGTAGCCTCTGTATATTTGTGTTAATATACACTGCCATTCACTTTGAGTAATCCCTTTCCATCAACAAGTTCCAACTCAGACTATTGTGATAGGTGCATCCCTAATGGGGTTCGAGCCCATCAAGGGAATTTTAAAATCAAATGGACATGGCTGCAGATTTGTTTTTTACCAAATTAGCTTGCTGGGACACAGAGCAGTCCATGTGTCCCACCAGGTTTTCCTTCACTCTCATTTGAGAGACCGGTTTCTGATTAAGATGAAGAATACAGTAGCCATGTATTGTCTCAACCAATGGTCGATGGGAACCAAATAAAGTACTGTCTCGAGATGCTCCAAATGAGTGTAAATTGCTTTTTCAACGGATTATGACATTCACTGCATTTTACCTTCCAAGCAGCCAAAACAGCCAGCCAGAATCACACTGCAGAATCTGCAAAGAGAATGACAAGAGGGTTTCTGAAGACGAAGTTCTGAATAGCATTGACGAAGAATGAGGGTATCATTGAATAGATATTTGCTACAACTGGAATCATGAAAAAACAAAAACTATGCCTTTAGATACAATCCAAACAAACCCCCGTGAATGCCCTTTTGGTAATTTGGTTAAGAAATGTATGTATTTTCCTGGGATTGCAATTCTGATATTGCCTCTGAATATGAAAGAAAGCATATTGTTTCCCCAAAAGCTAAGACATTAGTGGTTGACATATCTACCACTCATAGATGCCTCACAGGAGGTTGCCTGCTGTTATATGGATCAGGTCTTCCTTTCGAAGAGACCCCTTTTTAGGTCTCGCCTGAGCCAGCGCACATGCGTTGCTCTGCGAGGCTTTAGTAAGCGCTTTAAAACTCCAAACACACGCTGGTGCGTGGGCTTTTTTTTTATAGCTCCCCCTATTGGCCTTTGCATGCGTCTTTCTAAGAAAGTCAGCACGCAATTGACCCAAGGCGGGTGCATGTCCCGCCTTCTCTGGTCCCTGGCCTAGGGTCCTCAGGAGCGAGCATCAGCGCAATCTGTTTCTAATTTTCGCGTTAATTGGAAACAGAGGGAGCAACTCTGTAGAGGACAGCTCGTGCACCGGCGCGTGCACCAGGCCCTGTGCTGGAAGGCTGAGCTGTGCGCGAGACATTTGGTGGAGAGGGGTTTCTGGACATTTAATTCCCAGGGATTTCTCATTGAATGCCTGCTTAAGGAACCCCACACCAACCTGGACGATTTCTCTTCGGAGCCACACTGCTCAAGCACGGCATTGCTACCCTTTTCCACGCAGGACACCTCGGAGCCGTTTAACTCTGTCTGAGCGTCTACATGCTTTCCGCTCCGTGAGCATTCACCCGCTCAGCTATCTTAGTCAAGGCTTGAAAACTGAACAGTGAACTGGGATTTGTAACCCTGTCGAATGTACATCCCACATTACTGGACCCTGCACTTCTGTGACTTTTAAACACATCTTCCAGTACTTTTTAATGTTTTCACGTGTACTTGACGCTTGTTTCAGACATTAACTTTTTCATTCTTTCCCATGCACCGGGGCCATTGAATTCAAGATTGGGTTAATATTTTTGCTTTTTCTCCATGCACCTTATCCATACATAGAAGAACCATCTGCTTTTTTTCATCCTTTAATTTCATCTTGCACATGCATCTGATGGTGCATGACCCCTGACCCGTACCTCCCGTTGCCTCGCCAGCCCTCCGTCCCCGATGCTCAGCATGCCCGTGGAGGAGCGGGACCTGCCCGGCTGCAGCAGCCCCGCCAGCTCGTCCATGTCTCCGGTAGATTCGGACTTTGACTCAACGCTGTCCCCGTGGCCCCCGACACTGGTGCCCAAGGCCGAGGACCCGGCGGTGGAGTCGGAGGAGTGCTTCCCCGCCTGCATCTGGGACACCGTGTCACAGGTGCTGAAGGGCTACGACAGGTCCCTGGTGTCCATGCCGGTACGGGATGCCGGCTCCCTCAAGGCCAAGCCGCACCTCAAGCGGGCCATGAACGCCTTCATGGTGTGGGCGCAGGCGGCACGCCGGAAGCTGGCCGACCAGTACCCGCACCTGCACAATGCCGAGCTCAGCAAGACACTGGGCAAGCTCTGGCGGTGAGTACTGTGACCTATTTTTTTACTGTGTGTACCTTGTATGCAGCACCGCGTGTGCGCAGTAAGTACTGTGCCCCATGTCTACTGTAACGTACCTTGTATGCAGTACCACGTGTGCACAGTGCTGAGCGCTGCATGACCCAGGGTAAGCTCAGGCGGTGAGTACTGTACTCTAATATTTACTGTGTGTACCTTGTATGCAGCCCCGTGTGTGCACGGCGCTGAGCTCTGCAAGCTGTGGCGGTGAGTACTGTACCTCAGTGTTTACTGTGTGTACCTTGTACACAGCACCGTGTGTGCACAGCGCCGAGCTCAGCGAGCCCGGACAAGTTCTGGTAGTGAGTACTGTATCTCCATGTTTACTGTATTCACCTTGTATTAGAACCACTTGTGCACAGCACCGAGGTCTGCAAGACCCTTGCAAGCTCTGGCGTTGAGTACTGTATGTCCGCGTTTACTGTATGTGCCGTGTATGCAGTATCTTGTGTGCACAGCACCGAGCCCGGACAAGTTCTGATAGTGAGTACTGTATGTCCGCGTTTACTGTATGCACAGTGTATGCAGTACCACGTGTGCACAGCACCGAGCCCGGACAAATTCTTGTAGTGAGTACTGTATGTCCACGTTTACTGTTTGTACCATGTATGCAGTACCACGTGCACAACACAGAGCCCGGACAAGTTCTGGTACTGAGTACTGTATCTCCATGTTTACTGTATTTAGCACCGCGTGTGCCCAGCGCCGAGCTCTGCAAGACCCCGCGTAAGCTCTGGTGGTGAGTACTGTACCCTATGATTTTTGCTGTATTGTATTTACTTTGTGTGCACCACCGTGGTCATTGTGAGCCCCCAGCACCACGCGTGCACAGTGTCAAGCAAACTGTCATAGTACTGCACTTCCATGTTTACTTGCATACCGTGAGCATCTACCATCACGTGTGTAGAGTGCTGAGCTCAGCAAGCCCCTTGCATGCCCAGGCGGTGGTACTGTCCTGTACGGACTCCCCAGTGTTTACTGTACGTTCCTTGTATAGATCACCCGTGAGCACCTACCACCACACGTACACAACGCCGAATTCAGCAAGCTCTGGTGGTAAATACTGCACCATAATGTGTACTGTATGTACCTTGTATGCACCACCCCCTGAGCACCTAGAACTCGCATCACGGGCGCAGCGCCCAGCTCAGCGTGAGTACAATGCCATGCCCTGGCGGCGACTACTGACCCCCATTGTTTACTGTATGTAGTACCCTGTGCACACCCAGCACCACGTGTGCACCTGGTATGAACCACCATGTGAACGCCTAGCACTCACTTCACGTGTGCAGTGCCAAGTTCATCGAACTCATGGTAACCTCTGGCGGGGAGTAATGTGCTGTACTGTACCCCAGTATTTACTGCATGCACCCTGTATGTACTACCCCATTAGCACCTAGCCCTGTGAGTATTGTGCTGGACCCGATGTTTCCAGCAGGTACCTTCAATGTGCCACCCTGTGCATGCCGATATTCCTGGCCTGCACATATGTAACCTGTACTCCTGCCACGCCTGCGCAGCGCTAAGCTAAACAAAGTCCTAGGCTGGTGGGTACTGTAAGAAACTGTATATGCTGCACCAAAGTGAGGTACAGTGTGTATAGAGTCCAAGAGTCTCCAGAGGTTTGGCAGAGGTTAAAGTTAGATAGAACCTTACTCTCTAAAGTGGTAGCTTGGTCGAGCAGTAAGGCAGTATCAGAGGACAGTGTAAAGCATTTGATGTACACACTCCGTCAGCAAATGGTCTCATACACTCAAGGACTGAACTCTAGTGCATTTGTTTAGTATACAAACATATACTGTTGTTTTATTTCTAGAACCAAGCAAGCCTGGTACAGGTAAGCATATAAATACTTTGCAGTAGTAATTATCTTGTTTGAACACAGTTCAGAATTGCAGTATAACTGGTACTGGTTTTGATTTCAGGTTTAAGAAAGCAGATTGTAACACATTGCAGGTATAGTACATTCAATTGAATGTTTTTTTAAAACTAAAATGCAGTTAATTACTTTTCAGATTACTTTTCTAACCACAGGACCGGATCCTAGATTCAGCCCTGGGACTTTTCCTGAAAACAGGTGAGTAAATGCATTTTGGTTAGAGGTATGATTTTTAAGGAATATTATTGTATTTCAAAAGTTGACCCTTAGAAACTTTTTCACAAAGGATCATGAATGTTATCCTATGGGAGGAAATTCACTTATCAGGTAAGTTACTTTTGCGTTACTTTTGTAATCCAGTGCTAGGCTCCTAGATTCAGCACTGGGACATCTACTTAAAACAGGTAAGTAATTAAGTTTTTGCAGTTTGTACGATTTTTAGGTCTCGGCTCGAAGGCTACGCTTGCGCAGTCTCGCTCCGAGATTTAATGTTTTGGAGAAGAGGGGCTTGAACCCGCCCCTCTTCTCCCCTCTTCTCCATTGGCTGGCCTCTTGAATGCTGGCCAGCCATTGGAGAAGAGGTTTGTCTCTCCGAACAGGCCCCGTCCTTTTCGGATTCGGGGGCGTGTTTTTTGCTACTTTTCGAATTTTCCTAGCCCGGCCCTTCTTTCGCTGGTGGGCGTGGTTTTTTTTTTGCATCCAAAGGTTTGGCCATTTCGTGCGCCGCGGGACTGGGAACGGAGCATTCGGTGTTCATGGCTCTCTGAAATGGCTTTCACGTTAAGGCGGACGCAACGACCGGCGTTGTATCTCAACAGCAGGCGGCGCACACCCAACGGCACGTACATCCAAAACGTCTCTCGCATTACAAGAGACCCGCCAGACCGGTGTTGCCAGGCAGGACCAAGCTTTTACAGCTCCATCTCAAATTTTCAGTCGCGCGATACCCCCATGACATAGGTCTTGCGAAAGGTCGCCAGTATGGTTCTGCTCACTACTCGTTCCACCATCAACGCTCGTGGCAGATGAACTCGCTTAGGGGGAGGAGGAATCGCATGCCGCTCAAGCTCGCGTTCACCAGCCCTCCTCCGTGGTTTGCTTTCCATGCCTCGCCCGTCTCCCAGCACAGGCTCTCCCTTCTATTGCTAGCCTTTCCCCGATCACTTCAGCACTACCTCCCAGCACCCTTTTCCTCCGCTGTGACTGGTTCCCTCTGTCCCTAACCGCCTGTCTCTCACCCTCCCGGGCACCGACTTCAATCTCCCTTTCTCCTCCACCACTACCCCCACCCCCACCCCTGAGCACGGGCTATCTAGCCTCATCTTTCTCAGCGGAACGGCTGCCTCTAATGGTTTTTCAAATAAACACGCTCCGTCCTCCCCCGCACCCACCCCAAACAAAATAAAGCAATAAATCGGCACCTGCAGGTTTCCGACTTGGCATGGATGCATATTTCTGAGTTCTTGGAAATCATACATTTCTAAGTAAAGTCTGGAAACATGAAGCAGGAGGTTTGTACCGCTGTAATGGAGAATTCCATTCTTTCATGTGAGAATTTACATCTAAAATGTATGTGCAAGCAGTAACACCTACAGCAAATGAGTTTAAGTTTTATCTTTTCTTTTTCTACTCTGGTAAAAATATTTTGCCATGCGGAGAAACTGCTCACCACACATTCCCACTATTTTGTTGGGGGGGAGGGGGGTGTGTTTTTATACCTTTCACACCGTGGAGAGGGATTCGGTCTGATCTTGGCAGGAGTATATGGAGGGCCCGGGCCTGCTGCTGGCCCTGGTACGGGAATTAAGAGGGCTGCCCGACCAGCATGTGAGGAGGGCGGGGGGGGGGGCAAAAGTGTTGTTGGGGGTTTAAAAGCGTCGACTTCTAGGGGCAGGTGAGGCAAACAGGACTGCCTCTGGAGGGGTCGGATGAGGAGGACCATCAGGGAGTGTAAGCGGGGGCAGGACGGAATTGTGGGCACCACAGTGCTCTCAGCTGAGGGTTCAAGAAGAGGATGGGGCAAAAACTTGATACAAATGCATAGGCACAGCTATCAATGGCGCAGCATCTGCAGTAGCACTGGGACCCTGGAGTACGGGGGCGTTCCATGCCCCTACCATGCATGGATGCAAGGATGTGGAGTAAGCGCTACAGCGGTCAACATCGAAGCTGTGGAACAGGGATCGAGTCTCGGTAGGTACGCTCAACAGCCTGTGATTCTGGGCAAATCACTTAATCTGCCTGTGCATAACAAAATGAGTGAGTCCGTGTGTAAAGCAACTGGTGATCATATGTAAAGCGATCTGATTCCTTCAGGTCGTGTTTGCGCTATATAACCCCCCCCCAAAAAAAAGCTGTGTGAAATTGTGATTTGAGGGGACAATTCTTCTTCACTTAAGCTATAGTTCGTGTCACCTTTGCTACGTGACTGGAAACCTGGGCGCGCAAACGAGGTTCTGGAGGGGTGGTCACGTGAGAGTGGGTAGGAGGGTGGGCAGAGGGCTGGTCACGTGAGAGTAGGTAGGAGGGTGGGCAGAGGGCTTTTCACAATCCGCAGGGCTAGTGACAACAAACATATGGGCAGGGGAGGGGCAGGTAGGCACATCTGGCAGCGAGGAGAGCAGCAACTCACAAACAGATAAGGCTCTTGCGGGCACAATCAGGTGAGGTAAAAGAGGAAGAGCAGGAGCAGGAGAGGCGTATGGCGTGGCTATGTGAGTGGCTCTGTGTGTGTGGGTGGCCTTGTGTGTGTGGCTCTGTGTGTGGGTGCAAATGCAATATGTCTCGCATTTGAGAGTGATTAAGCTATTGACATTGTAAATAACAATGCAGTTTCTTGAAATATTTAAAAAACAAAAAACAATGTCAGGAACAATGCCAATAGCTCTAACTTTAACAATGCCGAGACCATTGCATTGTAAATGCTTGTTAAAGAATATTCTTGTATTTCAAAAGTTGACAAACCTTTTCATAAAGAACCCCCAATGTTATCCTATGAAAGGAAATTCAATTCACAGGTAAGTTACTTGTTAGTTACTTTTCTTACTCAGTGCTGGACACCTGGGTTCAGCACTGGGACCTTTCCTGCAAACAGTTGAGAAAATTCAGTTAGGTTATTTGTGCGATTTTTAAGGAATATTCTTAGTTTTCAAAAGTCGACACTTAGAAACTTTTAGGGAGAAAAAGTGTCAATGTTATCCTATGGGGAAAAGTGAGTTATTGGTCTCGAGGTAAGTATTCGGTCTTTATAGTTAGGGTTCTAGGGCAAGACTCAGGGGTCTCCCAGGGTCAGTGATGCACTGTTGTTGCACCCCCAGTGGCATTCGGGCGGCCGGGTGTAGAGTGTTGAGAACCAATGTTATCCTATGGAGGATAGGGGGGCTCCGGTTGGTGGCGGCTGGCAAGCAGGCCACGGGGTTGTGGGAGCCAAGCTCCTAGGGTTTAGGTCAGGGCAAATGGGGAACCAAGTAGGCACAAAAAGTGCACCCTCAGCGGCACCGGGGCGGCCGGGTGCAGAGTGCTGTCTTGGCGTCAGGTTCCCTGTTGTTTTAAATGGGGATTTTCGGTTTTGGTTTTCAGCTGCAGGCTCGGTCCAGGAAGACTTCCGAGAGGAACTTACAGCTGGGCAGGTAAGTTGGAGGGCTCTGGGACGTAGGTGCACCTCGGGTTCTTTTCTCCAGGGCGCAGGGCGGCTGGATGCAGGGCTGTCTTTTGAGGTCAGATTTCACCTTACCGGGCCACTCGCGGTTGGGAGGGGTCTCTGTGCAGAGGCTGCAGGCGAGGTTGGGGAGTCCTGGAGGGGTCAACCCATGGTGGACTCGGACTCTGGAGCGCTGGGGAACATCGCTGGGACCGGTGGGCCACTCGAACTTGGGCTGTAGGCAACGGGTGCAGTGGTAGTTCAAGGCGTCTGGTTTCTTTGTCCTCAGCAGGCTCAGTCTGTTTTCGGAGTTTCTTTTGAACAGGGCTGCTATTCACAGGAGATCCGGTCTTTGTTTAAGGCAGTCAGTCCTCCCAGGGGTTCTGGAGGTCGCTAGCTGCAGGACAAGACGATTTTTGGCGCAGGATCTCTGGAAACTGCAGACGGGCCGGTAGGGCTGGGGCCAAGTCAGTTGTTCTCTGCAGTCTCCTCTGCTGGGCGTCTTCTTTCGTCCTTTTTCTTAGGTTGCGTGAATCTGAGGAAGGAAGGTTCAGGGTGCCCCTAAATACTAAATTTAGGGGTGTTACAGGTAGGTAAAGGGTAGGGACCCCCTATTCTGCTACTCTCCAGTGGGAAGGGGGCAGGAGCCTGTCGCTGGTTGGCTGGGTCCCCCATCCTTTAGATGGCAGGGACTCGAGGTTGTGCTTCACGTGTGTGTGTGTGTGTGTGTGTGTGTGTGTGTGTGTGTGTGTGTGTGTGTGTGTGTGTGTGTGTGTGTGTGTGTGTGTGTGTGTGTGTGTGTGTGTGTGTGTGTGTGTGTGTGTGTGTGTGTGTGTGTGTGTGTGTGTGTGTGTGTGTGTGTGTGTGTGTGTGTGTGTGTGTGTGTGTGTGTGTGTGTGTGTGTGTGTGTGTGTGTGTGTGTGTGTGTGTGTGTGTGTGTGTGTGTGTGTGTTCCGTTTCCCCGTCTACAGGGCCTTTAAGGGTGGCACAGTAAGTGATGCAGTCCTTAGGGACCTTCGGACCTTCTCTGGTCCAGTGCCCTGGGTACCATTTACCAGGGGCTGACGTGGCCAGAGATGCCAATTGGGTTTTGTTTTGGTGAAAGAAAATAGGCCCTGGGGTCCTGAGAGTCAATGAGCATCAGTAGTCTGGCAACAAAAAAAGGGGGGTGGGGTTTACTGCAACAGAAACCCACTTTCTCACAGGCACCAAAGTACATCCGGAGGTGCCCTGTGCCACAACATATACCCTGCACTTGTAAGGGCACTGATTGGCCCACCTGCGCCCCATTCAGCACCGAAGACCACACGTTTGTGGCACAGGTCAGCATATCGATGTGCACGGAATCGTGCAGTACCACGGTGTACACCGAATACACAGAGTGCGCCTCCCTCCCTTAAGGAACTGTGACCATCCTTCGCCCAAACCTTAGACGCATATGACTCAAACTCTGGCAGTTAGTACTCTGTGCACCACTGAGTACTGTCAACATCTTGTGCGCATCCTAGCTCACCTCGCATCGTGTGTGCACAGCGCAGCAAGTCTCTCGCGGTGCGTACATGTGCACTGCTGGGTTCCGTCCGGTGCTTAATTTGAGCCAGTGGTTTCCGGTGCTCGGCACCGGCACTTAATTGTCAGCACCGGTGCTTGTGGCACAGCACAGTCAGTCTAATTGAGTTAGTTATTATTTCAATATACATTAGAAATGACTATTACCTGCCGCCCAAGCCATTCTTATAGCTTTGGGGGGCTGAAATAGTCCGCCTGTCACACTTGTGTGATGTTTAGTAGTTATGTTGTTACTATCATTGGTAGAATAGAGAGCCCTGGCACTTATTCTTTTTACAAACTAAGCACTGGTTCCGTCTATAGTGGACCACGAGAGATACTGTATACATCTTATGCGCATTTTATCTCGCCTCGCACGCCGTGTGCACAATGCCCTGCCCAGCGAGCCCGTGGTAAACTGTGGTGGTGAGTACATATGCCGTGCAGCGTCCAGTACTGTGCTTCAAAGTATACGGTACCCAAGGGATACAGTTGGAATCCTGAGCTATTCTAGCTCACCCCGCATCGGGTGTGCACAAGACGCGGCCCGGCGAGCCTCTGTTAAACTCTGACAGTGAGGACTGTGTGCACTAAAATGGTCTGACGCCGTCACACATAGGCGAACACAGCAGTCCATTTTCTGTTACTTGTTAGTCTTTGCTGCAGTGAATACATGGTGTGTCATCCATGTGTCCTCCACACGTGCACAGCTTTGGCGAAGCTGCATTGCTCTATAGCTGTGAGTACCCCTCGTGTACCCAATACTCTGCTCGCCAGAATGTACGTATAGCCAACAACGCCACGTGTGTGGGTAATGCAGAACATGCACTGTACACACATGTTCTGTGCGTGGCAGGCGTCTTTACGGGCCTGCGCCAGCTGTGCTTGCTAGACTTGAACCCCAAAATCAGCCGCATTCAGGTGTGCTCTGCTGCACATTGCTCAGTGTAACACAGTGCCAGTGAAACCGATCGTGGTCAAGTCAGTCTGCAGTCACACCCACACCGCACTTACTTACCCTCCAGTACTCACTACAGTCCTCACTGCATCGCCCTCTCACTCCAGCACTCACTTACCCACTCCAACACTAACAAGCATTTGCAATGCAATAGGTCTCGCATTTACGCGAGTTTTAGCCATTGGCATTGTAAATGATAATGCCTTTTATTCATGTTTTGGTTTTTAAAACATAAATAAAAGGCATTGTCATTTACAATGCCAATGGCTTAAACTCTCATAAATGCGAGACCTATTGCATTGCAAATACACAGGTCCCAAAAGAGTGCTTTACTAATGGGTAGGAGGCGCCTGATGGCTAGAGCTGCCAATCTTGATGCACGGGGAATCAAGTTCGACTGTTGGCATCTGTTCAATGTTCTACGATTCTAGGCAAATTACTTAATCTCCCTGTGCCCATCAAAAAAGGTCTAATGTAAACTGTTTCTGTTGTAAAGTGCTCTTAAGCACTCCGGCCAGATGTTTACTATAAAAAACGGCACACAACAAATCTACCCAGACTGCTGCAGAGATCACTAACATCAAGCTCTGCATTTTTGCTGCACGAATCAAACAAGCATTTGCAATGCAATAGATCTCGCATTTATTGGCATTGTAAATGACAATGCCTTTTATTTATGTTTTAAAAACCCACACATAAATAAAAGGCATTGCCATTTACAGTGCCAATAGCTCAAACTCTTAACAACTGCGAGACCTATTGCATTGCAAATGCTTGTTTCTTTTGTCTGGTTCTCGTTTCTTCCTCAACATCCACAGCTAGCCCGTTCCTCGGTCCTGGTTGCACAGTAATTGTATATTTAAAAGTGCCTTGTATTGTCGGCCCTAGCCACTTAAATACAGTTAGCTATTTTTTTACTTCATTTTGCAAACTCCTAGTTTACGGTGTACGTTTTGTTCCTATTATACACAGCATCCTGTTAAATCAGTTGCACAGGGAATATCTTAGTACCTCTGAAAATATGCTCTTGTCAACTCTGCCTCTTCTGCACACACAAGTGGTGTTCTAGTGCTGTCTCTGGTTGTGTGGGTTAGATGAATGTATATCCTCACGCTTTGAGAGGAGTATTCCAACAAACTACAACATCTAAATGATGTAAGGGTTGCAAAGTTTAGATACAAACTAACTTAGTTATTTGCAGCTTTCTTTAGCCACTTTACTAGGAAGATGTAAGCGCACTTTACAGATAACTAGGAAGATAAAAATGCTAAACAGTAAGAAACAGTGCCATGGAACAGAAAACAGTTAGAACAGACTAGACATAGTTGTATGTATTATATAATATGTTGTATTGTAAGATATAGCGCTCACAACCCGCTGAAGAGCTTGTCTTCATGGGTAGCATGTTACACCACGTAAGGCAATGATCTTCAAACTTTTCAATGCCATGCCACTCCTGTGGGGGGAAAAAAATCATCAAAGTCCCCCTCAAAAATGTTCACAATTATTCTAATAAACTGGCAATGTTTAAATATGTCTAGACTTATTTAAACATTGCAGTTAAGTTCTGATGCAGTTTTAAAATTCCAATCAAATACATGATTGCCAAACATACTATTCTTGTCAAGCAGGCCTTACTAACGTGTAAAAGTATCCACAGTGCGATTATTAGAAATGGGGGTGGAGGATTTGAAGAATATTTGGAGTCTCTTCCTTTTTGACACCTTCTCCCAGCCTGGAAATAAATGTCAAGAGATGTTAGCAATGTCCCATTACAGGGCAACTTACTGTCGCTCATCTTTTTCAGCTGAAAACAAAGCACTGTTCTCAGCATAATGCTTCTTTTGGCAAGAGCCTGACCCGGATTCACTTGAGGCCCAGTTTAAAGATCACTGGCGTAGGGTGTGGTTGGAAGGATGTGGTCTTTGTTTGAATCCTATGTGTGAAGTTTTTCCATGTGGTGCGCGGTGACTACCGAGGTGCAGATATTAGGTTAATGGGACGCAATGCTTAGGAGTGTGATGGATGAAGTGTGAGATGGGCGCGCAGTTTATGGTTTTCGGTAAGGTGGCAGCTCTGCATTGCCCTTAATGGGATTTCTTATGTTCATAGTCCACTTACCTAAGTACTGTCTATTCTGAAATATTTTGTTTAAAGTTAATGTTCCTGAGCAGGCGTTGATATATACATGTTTAGTTTTCAGTATCTTTAACTGTGATTTGTGCTACATTAATTCTCCTTTGCTCCACTCTTCTATAGCAGTTACTTGTGTTTGAACCAAGTACTTGCTGCAAAAGTAGCCGCTTGGTGGCTTTTAAAAGTAATTTCTTACCTAACACCCATTAACTGTAACCAGAGGCGCAACTAGAGCCAAATTTCGGGGGGGGGGGGGGGGTGGGCTAAGCAAAAATTTCGGGGGGGGCTGAATCTTTAAACAGTCAGCAGAGTGGCGCTGATTTCGGGGGTGGGGGGGCTGAATCTAGGCAGAGAGGAGCTGCAGGGGCTCTTAGAAGGGGTGAAACAACAGCGAGGCCTCATTAACATGCAAATGGTCTTTTTAAAGACCTGTGAAGTGCTCGGGCGCGGCTTTGTGTCTGCCCGGGAAGCGGTCTCATCCCGGGCTGCCACACACGACGGGGGGTGGGGGGTAGGGGGGGGGCTGCCCTTTGAGTTCAATGGGTGTTGCACGCCTGACTGTAACCCCGCTTTGGCTGTACGACTATGATGTAAAGTACACCCCACCTGCTGTTCAGAATAGAGGTTCATTTATGCAGTGGTGCCCTCAACCCTTGTGCACTGAGAGGTGCAGCATGTCGGGGGTAGGATGCGATCGCGGGGTTGTGTACGTGTTTATCCAAGTACCAGAATATCTATGTGTAGCCGATGAGGAGAGAGGTGCACTGGCAGACCTGTGGGAGTGTTTATACGAGTACTAGAATATCTGTGTGTACAGCTGGTCTGGAGAGGGGTGCACTGGCAGACCTATGAACCTGTTTATCCGAGTACTAGAATATCTGTGTGTACAGCCGTTCAGGAGAGAGGTGCACTGGCACAGCTGCGGAGGTGTTTATCCGAGTACTAGACTATCTGTGTCTACAGCCGATCAGGAGAGGGGTGCACTGGCAGAGCTGCGGAGGTGTTTGTCCGAGTACTAGAATATCTGTGTGTACAGCCGGTCAGGAGAGAGGTGCACTGGCAGAGCTGCGGAGGTGTATGTCCGAGTACTAGAATATCTGTGTGTACAGCCGTTCAGGAGAGAGGTGCACTGGCAGAGCTGCGGAGGTGTTTGTCCGAGTACTAGAATATCTGTGTGTACAGCCGTTCAGGAGAGAGGTGCATTGGCAGAGCTGCGGAGGTGTTTATCCGAGTACTAGAATATCTGTGTGTACAGCTGATCAGGAGAGGGGTGCACTGGCAGAGCTGCGGAGGTGTTTGTCCGAGTACTAGAATATCTGTAGGTACAGCCGGTCAGGAGAGAGGTGCTCTGGCAGAGCTGCGGATGTGTTTATCCGAGTACTAGAATATCTGCGTGTACAGCCGGTCAGGAGAGGGGTGCACTGGCAGAGCTACGGAGGTGTTTGTCCGAGTACTAGAATATCTGTGTGTACAGCCGTTCAGGAGAGAGGTGCACTGGCAGAGCTGAGGAGGTGTTTATCCGAGTACTAGAATATCTGTGTGTACAGCCGATCAGGAGAGGGGTGCACTGGCAGAGCTGCGGAGGTTTTGTCCGAGTACTAGAATATCTGTAGGTACAGCCGGTCAGGAGAGAGGTGCACTGGCAGAGCTGTGGGGGTGTTTGTAAGAGTACTAGAATATCTGTAGGTACAGCCGGTCAGGAGAGAGGTGCTCTGGCAGAGCTGGGGAGGTGTTTATCCGAGTACTAGAATATCTATGTGTACAGACGATCAGGAGAGAGGTGCTCTGGCAGAGCTGTGGAGGTGTTTATCCGGGTACTAGAATATCTGTGTGTACAGCCGATCAGGAGAGAGGTGCTCTGGCAGAGCTGTGGAGGTGTTTATCCGGGTACTAGAATATCTGTAGGTACAGCCGGTCAGGAGAGAGGTGCTCTGGCAGAGCTGTTGAGGTGTTTATCCGAGTACTAGAATATATGTGTGTACAGACGATCAGGAGAGGGGTGCACTGGCAAAGCTGCGGAGGTGTTTATCCGAGTACTAGAATATCTGTGTGTACAGCCGGTCAGAGGGGTGCACTGGCAGAGCTGTGGGGGTGTTTATCCGAGTACTAGAATATCTGTGTATGCAGCCGATCAGGAGAGAGGTGCACTGGCAGAGCTGTGGGGGTGTTTGTCCGAGTACTAGAATATCTGTGTATGCCGCCGATCCGGAGGGAGGTGCACTGGCAGAGCTGAGGAGGTGTTTATCCGAGAACTGGAATATCTGTAGGTACAGCCAGTCAGGAGTGAGGTGCTCTGGCAGAGCTGTGGAGGTGTTTGTCCGAGTACTAGAATATCTGTGTGTACAGACGATCCGGAGAGAGGTGCTCTGGCAGAGCTGTGGAGGTGTTTGTCCGAGTACTCGAATATCTGTGTGTACAGCCGGTCAGGAGAGAGGTGCACTGGCAGAGCTGTGGAAGTGTTTGTCAGAGTTCTAGAATATCTGTGTATGCAGCCGATCAGGAGAGAGGTGCACTGGCAGAGCTGTGGGGGTGTTTGTCAGAGTACTAGAATATCTGTGTGTACAGCCGATCAGGAGAGAGGTGCTCTGGCAGAGCTGTGGAGGTGTTTATCGGAGTACTAGAATATCTGTAGGTACAGCCGGTCAGGAGAGAGGTGCTCTGGCAGAGCTGCGGAGGTGTTTATCCGAGTACTAGAATATCTGTATGTACAGCCGGTCAGGAGAGAGGTGCTCTGGCAGAGCTGCGGAGGTGTTTATCTGGGTACTGGAATATCTGTGTGTACAGCCAATCAGGAGTGAGGCGCTCTGGCAGAGGTGGGGAGGTGTTTATCCGAGTACTAGAATATCTATGTGTACAGACGATCAGGAGAGAGTTGCTCTGGCAGAGCTGCGGAGGTGTTTATCCGGGTACTGGAATATCTGTGTGTACAGCCGATCAGGAGAGAGGTGCTCTGGCAGAGCTGTGGAGGTGTTTATCCGGGTACTGGAATATCTGTGGGTACAGCCGGTCAGGAGAGAGGTGCACTGGCAGAGCTGTGGAGGTGTTTATCCGAGTACTAGAATATCTGTTGTACAGCCAGTCAGGAGAGAGGTGCACCGGCAGAGCTGGGGAGGTGTTTATCCGAGTACTGGAATATCTGTGGGTACCGCCGGTCCGGAGAGAGGTGCACTGGCAGAGCTGTGGGGGTGTTTATCCGAGTACTAGAATATCAGTAGGTACAGCTGTTCAGGAGAGAGGTGCACTGGCAGAGCTGCGGAGGTGTTTATCCGAGCACTAGAATTTCAGTAGGTACAGCCGGTCAGGAGAGAGGTGCACTGGCAGAGCTGTGGGGGTGTTTATCCGAGTACTAGAATATCAGTAGGTACAGCCGACCAGGAGAGAGGTGCACTGGCAGAGCTGCGGAGGTGTTTATCCGAGTAATAGAATATCTGTAGGTACAGCCTTTCAGGAGAGAGTGCACTGGCAGAGCTGCGGAGGTGTTTATCCGAGTACTAGAATATCGGTGTGTACAGCCGATCAGGAGAGGAGTGCACTGGCAGAGCTGCGGAGGTGTTTGTCCGAGTACTAGAATATCTGTAGGTACAGCCGGTCAGGAGAGAGGTGCTCTGGCAGAGCTGGGGAGGTGTTTATCCGAGTACTAGAATATCTATGTGTACAGACGATCAGGAGAGAGGTGCTCTGGCAGAGCTGCGTAGGTGTTTATCCGGGTATTGGAATATCTGTGTGTACAGCCGATCAGGAGAGAGGTGCTCTGGCAGAGCTGTGGAGGTGTTTATCCGAGTACTAGAATATCTGTGTGTACAGCCGATCAGGAGAGGGGTGCACTGGCAGAGCTGTGGAGGTGTTTGTCCGAGTACTAGAATATCTGTAGGTACAGCCGGTCAGGAGAGAGGTGCTCTGGCAGGGCTGGGGAGGTGTTTATCCGGGTACTGGAATATCTGTGTGTACAGCCGATCAGGAGAGAGGTGCACTGGCAGAGCTGCGGAGGTGTTTATCCGAGTACTAGAATATCTGTTGTACAGCCGGTCAGGAGAGGGGTGCACTGGCAGAGCTGGGGAGGTGTTTATCCGAGTACTGGAATATCTGTTGTACAGCCGGTCAGGAGAGAGGTGCACCGGCAGAGCCGGGGAGGTGTTTATCCGAGTACTAGAATATCTGTTGTACAGCCGGTCAGGAGAGAGGCGCACCGGCAGAGCTGGGGAGGTGTTTATCCGAGTACTAGAATATCTATGTGTACAGACGATCAGGAGAGAGGTGCTCTGGCAGAGCTGCGTAGGTGTTTATCCGGGTATTGGAATATCTGTGTGTACAGCCGATCAGGAGAGAGGTGCACCGGCAGAGCTGGGGAGGTGTTTATCCGAGTACTGGAATATCTGTGGGTACCGCTGGTCAGGAGAGAGGTGCACTGGCAGAGCTGTGGGGGTGTTTATCCAAGTACTAGAATATCAGTAGGTACAGCCGGTCAGGAGAGAGGTGCACTGGCAGAGCTGCGGAGGTGTTTATCCAAGCACTAGAATTTCAGTAGGTACAGCCGGTCAGGAGAGAGGTGCACTGGCAGAGCTGTGGGGGTGTTTATCCGAGTACTAGAATATCAGTAGGTACAGCCGGTCAGGAGAGAGGTGCACTGGCAGAGCTGTGGGGGTGTTTATCCGAGTACTAGAATATCAGTAGGTACAGCCGTTCAGGAGAGAGGTGCACTGGCAGAGCTGCGGAGGTGTTTATCCGAGCACTAGAATTTCAGTAGGTACAGCCGGTCAGGAGAGAGGTGCACTGGCAGAGCTGTGGGGGTGTTTATCCGAGTACTAGAATATCAGTAGTTACAGCCGACCAGGAGAGAGGTGCACTGGCAGAGCTACGGAGGTGTTTATCCGAGTAATAGAATATCTGTAGTTACAGCCTTTCAGGAGAGAGGTGCACTGGCAGAGCTGCGGAGGTGTTTATCCGAGTACTAGAATATCTGTGTGTACAGCCGATCAGGAGAGGGGTGCACTGGCAGAGCTGCGGAGGTGTTTGTCCGAGTACTAGAATATCTGTAGGTACAGCCGGTCAGGAGAGAGGTGCTCTGGCAGAGCTGGGGAGGTGTTTATCCGAGTACTAGAATATCTATGTGTACAGACGATCAGGAGAGAGGTGCTCTGGCAGAGCTGTGGAGGTGTTTATCCGAGTACTAGAATATCTGTGTGTACAGCCGATCTAGAGAGGGGTGCACTGGCAGAGCTGCGGAGGTGTTTGTCCGAGTACTAGAATATCTGTAGGTACAGCCGGTCAGGAGAGAGGTGCTCTGGAAGAGCTGGGGAGGTGTTTATCCGAATACTAGAATATCTATGTGTACAGACGATCAGGAGAGAGGTGCTCTGGCAGAGCTGCGGAGGTGTTTATCCGGGTACTGGAATATCTGTGTGTACAGCCGATCAGGAGAGAGGTGCTCTGGCAGAGCTGTGGAGGTGTTTATCCGGGTACTGGAATATCTGTGGGTACAGCCGGTCAGGAGAGAGGTGCACTGGCAGAGCTGCGGAGGTGTTTATCCGAGTACTAGAATATCTGTTGTACAGCCCGTCAGGAGAGGGGTGCACTGGCAGAGCTGGGGAGGTGTTTATCCGAGTACTGGAATATCTGTTGTACAGCCGGTCAGGAGAGAGGTGCACCGGCAGAGCTGGGGAGGTGTTTATCCGAGTACTAGAATATCTGTTGTACAGCCGGTCAGGAGAGAGGTGCACTGGCAGAGCTGTGGGGGTGT